>NC_041384.1:427299687-427309237 GCF_002162155.2 Triticum dicoccoides | reverse complement strand
AGGAGCTTAGGGTTGTCACTATTTACAGGTTGTGAATTGTGTTTTGTGTTGTGTATTTTGAGAGTACTTTCAGATATGAATGTCTTTTGAATTTCAGATTTGCAGTATTGAGCATGTGAAGTATTTTATGAATTCTAGAGATCTATTTTTAGCACTTAAAAAATGTAGTTTCATAGGAGTATAAAAGTGCAGACAATGTGATTCTCAGAGAAGAAACTGCAAGTTTCAGTTTCAGATTAGAAACTGCAAGTTCAGTTTTAGATAAGAAACTGCAACTTTCAGAGGCAGAGCATTTATATTAACACGGCCTTTTCAAATAGGGTTAACATCATGTTGGAAGTTTTATTCATGGTTGAAAATGGAACTACCAGCCAGTTAACATCATGCTGATCAACATTCATGCATAGCACATCTTCATATGATGCACAGTCAAAATGCCCACACAATGTCGAGTGTGCGAAACACAGAGAAAACAAGGGACGAAGTTTTGGCAAGTGTTGGACGTGGTTTTGGGCTACCCCGTCTAGGCTTTCATTTTTAACATGCGCAGCCCACGACCTCGGATGGGAGGTCCATAGGCCTGTTTGTATTTTCTTAGGGCCGTCATGTTTTGACCGGCCTATGGACCTCCCATCCGAGGTTTTATTTTTGGCAGCCCAATTTATGTATTTTTTTGAAGAAAACGCAGAGGTATGTTCTATTTTTCTATATAAGAATAGGAACGCCAGGTCCAACTTATGTTTCCCTTCTAACTATATTATATATATTTAAATTATTTTATATGTTGACTGTTTAGTTCACATACTCCCTCCTTTTCGGTTTATAGGGATTATCTCAAAATTTTAGTTTTTCAATTTTATAAGGCTCAATTTGGTTGTTTTCCATCACATGTTCAGATTCCAAGGTGCATTAAATCATTGCATGCAAGTATTAAGAGAAAATTGACCAATGCATGTACTTTATGCATGCATTGCAATTTATGCATTAATAAACATAATGTTTTGAGGAAAACAAGTGCATTAATTAGGTGCTTTTGCAAACTACAAAAAGTATTCCACCATTCATCATCTACCTTGGTTGGTGAGATTTTTGAATTGAGCCCTATAAACCGAAAATGAGGGAGTAATTGGCAAATAGATCTCGCCGCCACCCCCCGCCTCCTGACTCCGGGCGCGCCTGCCCCCCTCAGCAAGTCCGCTTGCGCGCCCCATGGAATCGCCGGCCATATCCACGGGGGAATGGCTGGAAGACAGGCAGATGTACAAGATGCATCTCCCACATGTCTACAAATCCTTCCCGCGGATGCTCCAGCCGCTCGACTCCGTCGCGCCGGCGGTGCTGCAGGAGACTCGAGGAAGGAGATGGAGGGAGCGGCGATGCGGATCCGCGACGATGCTCTCTCCTGGACCCAGTGCACGCGCGAATGGAGGGAAGCAGAGGAGGAAGCTGCGAGGGAGGAAGCCCAGGAGGGACCGAATCCATTCTCTCACTCGCGCAGGTATGCTCGGATGTGCAAGGATCATGTGGATTGGGAGCTGCTGAATCTAGCCTTGCGGATCTACTTCGAAGGAGATTTCTCGGAGAAGCACAGGATGCCCCACCCCAATGAGCCGTCGATTGCATTCATTCGATGGGAGAAAGGAGAAGTGAATTCAGGAGATCCACGCCATGCTGTGAGATGGGAATGCTTGACTGGACTCCTGCCCACCAGCACGCCTCCGGAGCCGGAGCAGGTGGATCCCCTACCTTACCTCTCCCCCAAACCTGCAGAAGATTGAAATTAGGCTTGCAATCTGCTTCAATTGAGTTGTTTGGTGGTTATTTCTGCTTCCTGGTAGACAACATCTGGCTGGATGATGAGCAGGAACCAGGAACTCCGATGAATTTCCCCTATCACAATGGGGGGAGCGCCGGTTGGGCAGTGGTACGGCCCACCTCCGCCCCAAATAGGGGCACAATCTGGTCAGGCTCCTGCAATTGCCCAAGATCAATCTGCTAGTGGTTCTGACTCTCAGATCAGTGGGGAATCTCAAGGCAAGAATCAGCAAAAGAAGAGATAGGACATCCAGAAAACTGCTCCTGCTCCTACTTCGGGCCTTATGGCATACTCTGAGGTGATTTGCTACAACTGTGGGGAACCAGGGCATCATTTGGATAAATGTGTCAAGCCCAAGAGTTGTTTTATCTGCAAAACGGTTACCCATAAAGTTGAGAATTGCCCTGTCAGAAGGAAAACCCACAGTTCTGCTATATATGTTGGAAGTGATAGAAATACTGCTTACTTCCATGCAGTAGCTAACCGAGGAGGAGGAAAACCCTCATTCACTCCCTTGATGGCCCTAATGGCCCTGTTACTGAGGTAGATGAGATGCTGAAAGTGGCTAGTGACTTCTACAAAGACCTGTTTAAGAAAGAAAACCCTTCTGGGTTCTCTCTACAAAACATTTTTTTCTCTGCTTCTGAAAAAGTCTCTCCTGCTGAAAATGAGCTGCTAGAAGCCCCTTTTTGAGAGACAGAGGTGAAGGAAGCCATTTTTAGCTCTTATCCTGATGGGGCTCCTAGTCCTGATGTGATTCCCTTCTTGTTTTACCAGCATTTTTGGGACTTGGTGAAAAATGATCTCTTAGATCTTTTCCAAGCCTTTCATAGAGGAGAGTTGGATCCAGCAACTTACTCATGGGGGGTCTGTTGGGGTCAAGTTAAATAACTGTGAAAGTGATTTTTTTCCTTGCTGGTAAAGGCCTTAGGCTAGGTGACCCCATCTCCCCGCTTTTGTTTAATTTAGTAGTGGACGTTCTTACTAAAATGCTGAGCAAAGCTGCTGATCATAGTCTGACTGCAGGGCTCTGTCCTGAGGTCTGCCCTGGTGGCATCATCTGCCTTCAATATGCAGATGATACCATCCTTTTCTTAGACAATGACTCCACACATGCTAGCAATCTGAAAACTGTTCTAACCTGGTTTGAACAAGTCTCAGGCATGAGAATCAACTACTCTAAAAGTGAACTCATCCCTATCAACATGGATGATCAGGAGTTAGCTGACTTCCTCTATATTCTAGTCTGTAATAAACGTAACTTCCCCATTAAGTACCTAGGTATCCCTCTCCACTATGATAAACTGAGGAGAGAGGATATCCAACCCCTTCTGGATAAAATCATTAAAAGGATTGCTGGGTGGAGGGGCAAACTTCTCTCTTACAGAGGTAGATTGATCCTCATACAAGCTTGTTTGGCTAGCATTCCAGTGTATCTCCTCTCCTTCTTCAAGTTCCCTAAATGGGCAGTGAACCTCATCAATTCTCAGATGTCTCATTGCTTGTGGAATGATTTTCAGGGAAATAGGAAGCTACACCTTGCTAATTGGGCCCTAGTCTCTATGAAAAAAGATTTTGGAGGCCTAGGCATACCTAACCTCCAAGAAATTAACATTTTTCTTCTAGGGTCTTGGATTAAAAGATTCTATGAGGAAGACCTGAAACCCTGGAAGCTTCTTATTGCCCATAAACACCTAGGAAATAAACCTAATATTTTTGTCCCTTCATCCAACCCTAAGACCTCTAGATTCTGGAAAGGATTAAAATCTATTATGCATGCTGTGAAATTTGGCTACAGATGGAACATAGGGGATGGGAGCAGAACCAGGTTCTGGGAAGATAGTTAGTTTGGCACATCCCCCCTAGCAGTCCAATTTTGGCATATTTACTCTGTCCGCAATGAGCTTAACAAAAGTGTCAATGAAGTTTGGGACGGTCAATGCCTAAAACTCTCTTTAACAAAAGCATTACCTTTACTGCCGAGCCGGATGCCCTGATTTAGCAGTTGGACAATAAGGGGAAGTATTCCTCCAGCTCCCTCTATCATGTTATCAACTTTAGAGGGGTTCAACCCGTGTTTATCCCTGCTGTCTGGAAATTGAGAGTTCCCCCTAAAATTCATGTATTTCTCTGGCATCTCTCCAAAAACAAATTTATGACTAGGGATAACCTTAGGAAGAGACACATCATCAAACCCCTTGATTGTGTTTACTGCTTGGAACAAGAGTCTTGTTCTCACCTATTTTTTGAATGTATAGTTGCTAAACATCTCTGGGCCCACATTGAGGAATATTCCTCTAGTCAGATTAGCTCATCCTTCGAATCTGTCGCCAGATTCTGGATTGCTACCAAAAAGTGCTCAGTTTTAAACACTGTTAGCTCAGCTGTCCTTTGGTGCCACAGGAAATATAGAAATGCTATGATTTTCAGTAACACCTCCTGGATTTCCATTCCGCAGGTCTTGAGGTTGATCAGGAACATGGTGAGGAACTAGGCGATTCTCTCCTCCGGATCGGACAAGGACAAGTTGATGAGATTCGTGGAAACCCTAACAAGATCCCTCCAGAAATCATTGGCGATCACTTGTGGCTGAACAAGGCTCGACCTGCTCTGGGGCTGGACCCGTGGGCTCGTCTCAAGATCTCTGATGAAGATGATGGGCACCTGGCGCCGAAAAAGAGGGACATCCACCATGCTATGCCTTCCAGCCCGGTCTCTCCGCTTGCTTACTAGTCGCCGTAGGCTGACACGGCCCCTCGGCTGAAGACCATGAAGGCTTCGTTGGACCCTCCTTGTGTCATTTGAGTGCTCTATCCGCTCTGCCTTTGGCACCGCTCGGGTGATTTGTGTTATTCAGAGAACTTGTTCATCCACCCCCCTAGTTTGTAGCTTTTCTACCTTTGCTTTCGAACTGCTCTTTGAGCTGCTGTATCAGAATATGTTGTGGTTTCGTTCTCAGCAATGGAACCAGGGAGATGCTCCCTGTTTTTCTAAAAAAATTCATATGTTATTATATATTATTTTTATTGTCATCATATATTTAACAGATACTTACATATGTAAGAAAACAATATCCCACATCTTATTAACTTATAAAAACAATTTCTTAACAAATAAAATCCTGGATTGTTTTGGCATGAAAATCCTAGTGATTGTGTACAAAAGCTTGGTAAGATTTAAGGACGAATATAATAATATCACTTATTATTTAAATATATTTATAACAAAATGCTCAGCCTCTTTTTATTTTTTGATAACATTGCTGGCCCAACCCAACATTATAATTAGAATCAACCCAGCAAAATCGTGTATTTCGAGAAAGTGCAAATGGCCTGTAATTTTTTAGGAAATAAAATAAACGGGCCGCATGGACGCTACATTATTTGTTCACCCAGCCCAGCTAATGGCTGTAATTCAAAAAAAAGATCAAATTGACTATAAATTCTACCGCGCAAAAAAAGACTGTAAATTCTGAAAAAATGGGTTGAATACGTGCTACATTTTTGGAGGCTGAAATGTGGGCCAATAGGTCGAAGCCAATGCAAGTCGTTGTCAATTTAGTCAACAAATGATTATGACATGTTAGCCGTTGGATTTACATCCAACGACAGGCATCCATCTTCAATCTCTCGTCTTCTTCCTCCAGTGCCGCCGGGACCACCTCCCGCCTCCTGCTGCTAGCAGCTCTCCTTAGCATGCTTCGCTATGAAGCGCTACTCCACCATTGGCCAGGCCATCCCTCCACCCCTCCACACCTCCTGTTCTTCTCCACCGACTGCCGAACCACACCGCACTAGAACTAGTTAACCCTCGTACACCTCTCCGTCTGCGACTCTACTCCCGCGTCTTCCCATCTCCGGCTCGTTGCTGTCCGAGGCCTCGCCGTCGTCCACCACCTTGGATGCGCTTGGCGCGGCGTGGTCAACGAACGACACCATCAGAAGTAGACTGTGCGTGGAGAGGCTGACAGTTGGGTCCATGGCCGCACACAAGGAAATGCCTCCTTATTACACGCAAAATAATGATTCCTCCACCTGACATCTGGGACCCACCGGAAGGGCCTCTGTATTTTGCGAAATAAAGTGCCCCCCGCTGACATGTCGGACCCACCAGCTATCTTCGCACGCAAGGAAGTGCCTCCTTATTACGCACAAAAAAATGAATATTCCCCCTGCCAGCTGGAACCCAGCATAGTGGGAGGCTGACTTGTGGGCCTACCAAGTTGGAGGGGACGGAGGGCTTTGTCAACTTAGTCAATATGAACGATTCTAGCTCCTATTACCGTACGATGTTCATCCAACGGCCATAGTGCTTCTTCAACCTCTGGTCTTCTTGCTCCAGCCACCCAAACCAGCGCCGGTCGTGCCGTGTGCTCCTGCCTCCCGTGGCCGGCTATGATGCCGCAGAGGCCTCACCGCCCCCTACTACTCCCACCGCTGGCCAGGCCATCCCTCTACTCACCCACACCCCTTGTTAATCTGCGGCGACAGCAGCCTCACACCGCAGCCGAACCAGTGAACCCTCGTACTCCTCTTCGCGTGGGCATCCACTGCTGCGTCTTCCAAGGCTCCGAGTCGTCCCCTTCCTAGTCCTCGTCGTCGTCCACCGCCATGGTGCTCTCGACGCGGCGTGGTCAACGTGGTCAACGACCGACTTCCATCGGAAGAGTACTATACGTGCAGAGGCTGACAGCTGGGTCCACGGCAGCTGCAAGGAAGTGCCTCCTTATTACACGGAAAATAATTATTCCTCCACCTAACAGAAGGGACCCACCGGACGGGCCACCAGTATTTTGTGAAAAAAATCGTTTCCCCCTGACTGCTGGGACCCACCGGACGGGGCACCGTATTTCGCGAAAAAAAATGTTCCCCCCGCTGTCAGCTCAGACCCACCGGAAGTGCCTCCTTATTACGCACAAAAAAATGAATACTCCCCCGGCTAGCTGGGACCCACCTTGCTGGGAGGCTGACTTGTGGGCCTACTAAGTTGACGGGGACGAAGGGCTTTGTCAACTTAGTCAATATGAACGATTCTAGCTCCAGTGACCGTACAATGTCCGTCCAACGGCCATAGTGCTTCTTCAACCTCTGGTCTTCTTGCTCCAGCCGCCCAAAGCAGCGCTGGTCGTGCCGTGTGCTCCTGCCTCCCCTGGCCAGCTGTGCTGCCGCAGAGGCCTCACCGCCCCCTACTATTCCCACCGCTGGCCAGGCCCTGCAGCGACGGCAGCCTCACACCGCAACCGAACCAGTGAACCCTCGTAGTCCTCTCTGCGCGGGCTTCCACTACCGCGTCGTCCCCTTCCTAGGCCTCGCCTTCATCCACCGCCGTGGTGCTCTCCACGCGGCGTGGTCAACGTGGTCAAGGAACGACTTCCATCGGAAGAGTACTGTACGTGGAGAGGCTGACAGCTGGGTCCACGGCCACAGCCCAGTTTTTTGTGATTTGCCAAGTAAGTCACTTTGTCAGGCATGTTGGGCTGCAAATCTTTCAAGACGAGGAGAGCTTTCATTCGGCTGCCCGAGAAAATGGCCCATCAGTAATGAGAAATGGGTTGTACATTCTCAAAACACATCAAACCGGCAATTAGTTTCGAATATCTTTTTTTTTCATTTCAAGATTTTAAATTACATTAATTTTTATGCGTGGAGAATTTGTTGGATTTTATATTGATATACATTTATTTTTAAAATCAGTTTGAATGTGAGTCAAAATTTCGGGATTAAAAACAGTTCGGACCGCACCGATATATGCAAAATTTCGTATAATTTTTTAACCGTTGCCACAATATGGGCTGCAATGCTAATAAAAAGAATATGGGCTCCAAAAAAACCTTAAGAATTAGCAAATGGGCTGTAAATTATTAGAAATAATGGTAGATGGGTTGTATGCTATTTTCCACAGATTTGAGGCTTTCCTAAAAAAAGGTTGACGCACAAGCACTGACTGTTGGATGTCCATCCAACGACAGTCGTGCTTCTTCAATCTCTGCTCTTCCTGCTCCAGCCGCTCAAACAAGCGTCGGCGGGACTGCCTGCTCCCTCCTCCTCGCGGCCGGCTGTGCTGCCGCGTAGGCCACACCGCCCGACCGTACTCCCATCGTTGGCCTAGCCATCCCTCTACTCACCCACACCTGCTGTTATTCTCCGGCGACGGCAGACGAACCAATAAACCCTCGTACAGTCGTACTCCCCTCCGCGTGGGAAACAACTCCCGAGTCTTCCCTGCCTCCGTGTCGTCCCCTTCCTAGGCCTCACCGTCGTCCAATGCCCTGGTGCTCTCGGCGCAGCGTGGTCAACGTGGTCAAGGAACGACTTCCATCGGACGTGGACTGTACGTGGAGAGGCTGACAGTTGGGTCCATGGCGGTAGCAAGGAAGTGCCTCCTTATTATGCGGAAAATAATGATTCCTCCACCTGACAGCAGGGACCCACCGGACGGGCCACAATATTTTGGCGAAAAAAACGTTTCCCCTCTAACTGCTGGGACCCACCAGCTACACCTTCGCACGCAAGGAAGTGCGTCCGGGCAAAAAAACGATTCGCCCACTGACTGCTGGCACCCACCAGCTACATCTTCACATGCAAGGAAGTGCGTCCGGGAAAAAAACCAAAACGATTCGCCCCCCTGACTGCTGGGACCCACCAGCCCCCCGACTGCTGGGACCCACCAGCTACATCTTCGCACGCAAGGAAGTGCGTCTGGGCAAAAAAAACGATTCGCCCCCTGACTGCTGGGACGCACCAGCTACATCTTCGCAGGCAAGGAAGTGCCTGACAGTCGGGACCCACCTAGTGGAAGCGTACGTGGCATTGTCATTCTGGTCGCGAACGTGTACGTACATATATACTGGTGGATGTAGAGGCGCGCACGTGTCGTAGTAGAGGCGGCCAGGGTACAAGAAAGAAAATACGGCCACGTATGTGTACATACGGGCGGGATCTCGAACGCCTACTCGCGCATACGTACGGCGAGGGCTCGTGTACATGGCTGGGTCGGAACGGAGAAACAGCGTCGTCGTCGTGTTCATGGGGACGCAATGGAATGCGTCGTGTTCATCGGGAGGCAACGCGGCTGGGTCGAAACGGAATGCGTGGTCGTGTTCATCGGGAGGGCTTGGACGGAAGAGGCGATGGAAACGAGGCCTTGCGTACCGCACAACGGGGGAAATGGACCTCCTACGGTCGAAATGGGGGTCCTGTTGATTGGGAGGGGTGTGGCGTACCGCAAAACGGAGGAAACGGACCTCCTACGATCGAAATGGGGGTCCTGTTGATCGGGAGGGGTGTGTCGTACCGCAAAACGGAGGAAACGGACTTGTGTTGGAGCGCTACGGTCGAAACGGGGGTCATGTTCATTGGGAGGGGTGTGGCGTACCGCAAAACGGGACTCCACGAGATACTGTTCATCTCCACCGTCAACCCCCTCCAGCCTCCACGAGCTACTGTTCATCCACCGTCGACCTCCTCCAGCCTCCACGGGCTCCTGTTCATCCAGCCTCCACCGCGCGCTACTCCACCGGCTACTGTTCAACCCCCCTCCACCGTCTACTATTCATCCAGCCCTCCACACCACGGGGTCCCATTCAACCACCCCTCCACGGGCACCCCTCCACCGTCTACTGTTCATCCTGCCCTCCACACCACGGGGTCCTATTCATCCACCCCTCCACGGGCACCCCTCCACCGTCTACTGTTCATCCAGCCCTCCACCACACCACGGGGTCCTGTTCATCCA
>NC_041384.1:427228590-427299407 GCF_002162155.2 Triticum dicoccoides | reverse complement strand
CTCGATCAGGTTCAGTTAACAACCATCGATCGATCGCTCGGGTTCAGTAACGTGTAGCCTGCAGTGCAATCGCTCGGGTTCAGTTAGAGCCCAACGCCTCGCACACACGCGCGTACGTGTATGAGAGAAACGTGCATCGCTCGGCCCCCGACCTCCCACCGTAACCGGGAACTTCCCGAAATTTCCCCACCCCCCTCGCTTCTACCACGGTTGTTTCCATCATGGACGGCCCAAAGAATGTCATGCAGTTGCGTCTCCGGCCCGCCCAAGACGAAAAGCCCATTTTCTGTCATGATTTTTTCTCATAGAAGTAGGAGCCCACCACATCTATGATGATACCGGGTTTTGTCACAATTATCGTCATAGAAGTGTCATATGTATGACAGAAAAAAAAATTGTTCGACCCAAAATGTCACGGATGTGTCTTTTTTTTGTAGTGATAGCGGTCGATGTGTGGAGTAATAGTAGTAGATGCAGAATCATTTCGGTCTACTTGTCGCGGACGTAATGCCTATATACATGATCATACCTAGATATTCTCACAACTATGCTCGATTCTATCAATTGCTCGACAGTAATTCATTTACCCATGATACGTCTCCGTCGTATCTACTTTTCCAAACACTTTTGCCCTTGTTTTGGACTCTAACTTGCATGATTTGAATGGAACTAACCCGGACTGACGATGTTTTCAGCAGAATTACCATGGTGTTATTTATGCGAAGAAACAAAAGTTGTTGGAATGACCTCAAACATTACGGAACATCTTTTCAGAAATAATAAAAAAATCCTTGCAAAAGATGAAGACCAGGGGGCCCACCACCAGTCCACGAGGGTGGGGGGCGCGCCTGCCCCCCTAGGGCGCGCCCCCCTACCTCATGGGCCCCCTGGAGCTCCTCCGACCTCAACTCCAACTCTATATATTTGGTTTCGGGGAGAAAAAAATCAAAGAGAAGAAATCATCGCGTTTTACGATACGGAGCCGCCGCCAAGCCCTAAAACCTCTCGGGAGGGCTGATTTGGAGTCCGTTCAGGGCTCCGGAGAGGGGAATCCGTCGCCATCGTCATCATCAACCTTCCTCCATCACCAATTTCATGATGCTCACCGCCGTGCGTGAGTAATTCCATCGTAGGCTTGCTGGACGCTGATGGGTTGGATGAGATATATCATGTAATCGAGTTAGTTTTGTTAGGGTTTGATCCCTAGTATCCACTATGTTCTGAGATTGATGTTGCTATGACTTTGCTATGCTTAATGCTTGTCACTAGGGCCCGAGTGCCATGATTTCAGATCTGAACCTATTATGTTTTCATCAATATATGAGAGTTCTTGATCCTATCTTGCAAGTATATAGTCACCTATTATGTGTTATGATCCGTTAACCCCGAAGTGACAATAATCGGGATACTTACTGGTGATGACCATAGTTTGAGGAGTTCATGTATTCACTATGTGCTAATGCTTTGTTCCGGTACTCTATTAAAAGGAGGCCTTAATATCCCTTAGTTTCCATTAGGACCCCGCTGCCACGGGAGGGTAGGACAAAAGATGTCATGCAAGTTCTTTTCCATAAGCACGTATCACTATATTCGGAATACATGCCTACATTACATTGATGAATTGGAGCTAGTTCTATGTCACCCTAGGTTATGACTGTTACATGATGAACCGCATCCAGCATAATTCTCTATCACCGATCCATTGCCTACAAGCTTTCCATATACTGTTCTTCGCTTATTTACTTTTCCGTTGCTATTGCTATCATCACTACAAAATAACAAAAACATTACTTTTGTTACCGTTACCTTTTGCTACCGCTACCACTACTATCATATTACTTTGCTACTAAACACTTTGCTGCAGATATTAAGTTTCTAGGTGTGGTTGAATTTACAACTCAGCTGCTAATACTTGAGAGTATTCTTTGGCTCCCCTTGTGTCGAATCAATAAATTTGGGTTGAATACTCTACCCTCGAAAACTGTTGTGATCCCCTATACTTGTGGGTTATCAACCCACCGCAATACTTATGCTCTTGAGAGAAGCCACTAGTGAAACCTATGGCCCCGGGGTCTATCTTCCATCATATTAAATCTTCCAACACTTAGCTATTTCTATTGTCGTTTATTTTACTTTGCATCTTTATTTATCCTTATCATAGAAATACCAAAAATATTATCTTATCATATCTATCAGATCTCACTCTCGTAAGTGACCGTGAAGGGATTGACAACCACTTTATCATGTTGGTTGCAAGGTTCTTATTTGTTTGTGTAGGTGCGTGGGACTCGAGCGTGATCTCCTACTGGATTGATACCTTGGTTCTCAAAAACTGAGGGAAATACTTACGCTACTTTACTGCATCACCCTTTCCTCTTCAAGGGAAAACCAACGCAGTGCTCAAGAGGTAGCATATGCATAGTGAGATGCTGCCATGAATTTTGCCAGGGCTGGATGATTAAGGATTCCATTGTATGGCAGGGGGAGATCAACCACATCAAACACAACCTTCTGAGTTTGGTATTTCAATTCTCCTCCAAACGTTACCGGCAGTGTGATCTTTCCCTTAGGACGATTCCTGACGAGGTTGATCCATTGGAAAGTACAAGTAACCTTTAGCTCTTCATATGCTATTTGAAGCTTGTTGAGCACCTTGGGGGAAATCAGATTCAACCCAGCCCCGCTGTCAACCAACATCTTTGTGACTTTGAGGTTGTGAATCGTTGGTCAAACCAACAACGACAAACACCCTACCATGGTGGTGCAGTCAGGGTGATCCTCCTCGTTGAAGATGATGGGCGTGCGGGACCATTTGAGTGGTTTCCGGGCGTCCACTGCTGGCTCTACGGCATTGACCTCACGTGCCACTGTTTAAGCTGGCGATGGGAGGAGTGCAGGGATGCGCCTCCGTCAATGCACAAGGCCTCAGTGGCCATCTGGAACTCTTGCTCACTAGTTTCCTCTTCATCCCCTTCATCGCTTTCACCACCACATTCCTTCTTCTCATGGCCTTTAGCAGGTTTCCCTTGATGTTGGGGGACCTTGCCGGGGTGGCCTCCTCGCCCGCCCCGGCCTTTCCCACCAACATCGTATTGGCCTCTCTCCTTGTCATGCTCTCGTATTCAGCTTTCTACTTCTTGATGAGTTGCTCAACTTTATGACACTCTTGGAGATCATGGCCCTTGGTCTGATGGATCTTGTAGTATAGCCCATCAGCCTTCCCAGCTTTCTCGGCCATCGCAGCTTCCCGGCAGTCAGTGCACACGGCAACTTCCTTCCCGGGGGCTTCGGTCTTGGCCTTCTTGCATGTACTAGGAGTGCTTAATCCTTCGACAGCCAGCATTGCTTTCTCCTTGCACTTCTTATTGTGTTTCTTGTTCTTCTTCTTCTAGTTGGCAGCGTCGTCGTCTTCTGAATAAACATTGATGCCATCCTCTTCTCTGGGGAGTCGCCTCCCCTCCTCCATTCGGGAACACTTATCTACCAAGGTGTAAAGCTCATTCACAGTCTTGGGCAACTGGACGTTCATCTTGGAACGTATCCTGCAGTTGCGTACATTAGACTGGAACGTGACAATCACAGTTGCTGGGTGGATGTCCGGAATGTTCCTGTGCACCCAGCTGAACCGCTGCATGTACTTCCGCAAACTTTACCCTTCCTTTTGTGGAAGGAACTCCAAATCGCCGGGCCACCCTAGTTCTTGATGGACGCCCATGAAGGCGCCAACAAACTCATTGCACAGATCAGCCCATGTTGAGATGGAGTTCTCCGGCAAGTGAATCAACCATGACCTCACGTCCGGCTTAAGCGCCAAGGGGAAGTAGTGGCAAATACCTTTTCTTCCATTCCCCCGGCTGCTTGGACGATGATGGTGTAGATGCTCAAGAACTCTGTCGGGTTCAGTCTTCCATCGTGCTTCTCCGATATCTCTGGCTTGAATACACGAGCAGATGGCCAACGGACTTGCCGCAGTTCACGGGTGAAGGCAGGACACCCAACCTTGAAAGGCAAGTATCCGCCTTCACCGGGTGTGCGCTCATCGACATCGGGGCCATTGCATCTGTCAGACTGGCGGTGGGTTTTGTGGCATCGCTCGATAGTAACGCGCGCGTCTTCCCTCTGCCTGTCTTCTAGGACCTGCTATTGATCTTGATGGGCCGGAGGATCAGATGAAGCCATCGACACCTCCTCGGGTTCTTGGTTGCGCGGTATCAAAAAGTGATAAAAATGGTAAAGATGCACTAGTATCAAAAAGAACTCTTGCGGGAATATCATTAACAGGAAGGTTACCCATAATCACATCTGGCGAGTCCTCTGTCTGAGCTGTGTTCAGCAAGTTGACCTTAGAAGACTTGGGGTTATGCTTGACCATAGCTGTACTTGCCGATCTCACAGGAGGAGGAGGAGGGAGACGCCTCTGATTGAAGCATTTGTTGGCATAGTGACCCTTCTGAAAGCGGACGGTGATACGGAGCACTCGATCTTGGAGCTTGAGACGAAGTCTTGTTCTGAAAGCCAGGGTTGGGTGGGTGGGAAGATCCACTGTCACCTTTTCTCTTCTATTGATACGGCTGATGGAACAGAGGAGGAGGAAGCCAATACTTCTGCTGCTTGGCCACTTGAGTAGAGGAAGGAGTAGCATCTCTGACTTGCTTCTTGGAAGTATCACACTTCAGTTGAGCGGCCTCTTGCTTCAATGCCATGTTGTAAAACTCGTCGTAACTCAAGGGCTCGAAGAGAACAAGAGCTAGCTGGATTTCTTCTCTGAGACCACCCCTGAACAGATATATCATGCTCTTCTCGTCAGGGACGTCCTGCTTAGCAAAGCGGGCGAGCTTCTGAAACAACTTGTTGTAGTCATAGACAGACAAAGAGCCTTGCTTCAGGTTGCGGAATTCCTCACGCTTGCTTTCAACCACGCTCTGAGGGATATGATGAGCTTTGAAGTCTTGACGGAATTCATCCCAGGTAATCACACGGCCTCCTCTAGAATCCTTGTACTGCTGGAACCATTCTGCAGCTTGGTCTTTGAGTTGGAAGGAAGCGAACTTGACAAAGTCCTTAGGCCTGACGTTACTGCACTCGAAATGCTTGCACAAGTCCATGAGCCAATCGTCAGCATCAGTTGCCTCAACACAATTGCTGAAGGTCTTTGGCTGGTTAGCAAGGAACTGGTTGAGTGTAGCAAAGTGATTCTGATTGTTGCCCTGGTTGCCTTGGTTGCCTTGGTTCGCTTGGTTGCGCTCTTGAAGAATTTGCATGATCAACTGTGTGTTTGCGTTGGTAGCGGCCATCACAGCTTGCCATGCCTCCGGAGGAGGTGGTGGTGGCGGCGGATCAGGATTCGGAGTCGTGCGCGTTGGAGGAGCCATCCTGAAGAGGATGACATCCATTAGCACATTGACAGATAAAATTGAGGCTGAATCCAACGGGTAGAAATTGCAACATATAGTCTTCACATCCGAACAAAATGAACGAATGCATTCCAATTGAAATGGTCACATATCCATAAATTGAGAAGCCACTTAGAATTTAGGTAGAGGAATAAATCAACAAGGTACGGAGCAAGAACGAATACTCGGTAAAGATCACCCAATCTCAAACCAAATATCCGTGGAAGAAGAACTAGAGCTATAAGAATTCCCACCTATGAAACTCCCGAACCTTTCCGGTTATGCAATCAGGTGTTGGGGATACAGGGGAAGCATAATATCTCACCCAAATATAGCAAATCCTACATCCAGCTGTATCCATCCTTCAACACATAACCGAGAAAAACTTCGGAAACCATCTACCTCAACCTTCGAAAAGCATCCGTTATACAAGTTATGGCAATACTCCCGAACTCCCGCCCCAGTACTGGGTGGCGTCGAGGTTATCTCACCAACAACTGCATAAAAGAGATTTTCGATGTCGGCGAACTAAACTCAGGTATTCCAGAACTGCAACGTTAAAATTGTGACGACAACACCTCGCAGCTCAACTCCCCGGGACACTGCCACAACCCCTAAATGAAAGGAGGCACCAAGAACAATGTTCTCGTCACAAATCCATCGGAACGATTCCAAGATACCCGCGTGATCCTAAAAAAAATTAGTGAAATTTGAGAAGAGAAGAGTCAAAACTCTACGTCAGGATGCCTTACCAGAGCGATGAAGGGACTGGGGAGTAAAAAGAATTCCTAAACTCTCTGATATATAATTCCTAAATGACTCAAAACATTTTTCTAGACTCAACAACGGCTGCTAATAACGATCAAGCAGTGGGGGCTCCTAAGGTCGGGGAAGGCTCTGATTACCAACTTGTAACGCCCTCGATGCGGCTATATCTCCTACATGTCAGAGCACGACTTAGATGCATAACCGCATTGAAAGAATGTCGCAAGTAAGGCAATCTTCACAACATCCCATGTAAATAGATAATAAAAGGGAAGGTACACAGTTGGCTTACACTCGCCACGTCACACAAAGTACATAAATAGCATTACATCATCCAATCACTCATGGTCCGACTACGGTACCAAAATAAAAGATCAACCCCAACATGCGACACGGTCCCGATTGCCCCAACTGGGCACCACTACTGATCATCAGGGAAAGACACATAGTAACGACAGGAGGCTTCATCGAACTCCCACTTGAGCTCAAGTGCATCATCTGGAACAGAGTGATCAGGCCCTGCATCTGGTTTGGAAGTAATCTGTGAGCCACGGGGACTCAGCAATCTCGCACCCTCACGATCAAGACTATTTAAGCTTATAGGTAAAGGCAAGGTAATATGTGGAGCTGCAGCAAGCAACTAGCATATATGGTGGCTAAACTGTTCGCAAAAGAGAGCGAGAAGAGAAGGCAAAGCACGAATGAAGAACTAAAGAACAACCTATGGCAAACATTACTCCAACACCGCATTCACTTCCCGGACTCCGCCGAGAAGAGACCATCACGGTTACACACGCAGTTGATTCATTTTAATTAAGTTAAGGTTCGAGTTATCTACAACCGGACATTAACAAATTCCCATCTGCCCATAACCGCGGGCACGGCTTTCGAAAGTTCAAATCCCTGCAGGGGAGTCCCAACTTAGCCCATGACAAGCTCTCATGGTCAACAAAGGATATACCTTCTCCCGAGACATTCCGATCAGACTCGGCATCCTGGTTCTACAAGACAACTTCGACAATGGTAAAACTAAACCAGCAACACCACCCAGATGTGCCGACAAACCCCGATAGGAGCTGCACATATCTCGTTCTCAGGGCACACCGGATGAGCAAGACGTTGGGTAGGCCAGCCCAGAGTTGCCCCTGGTAGCCCCAGACATCGCTCGGTTGGGCCAACACTTAGAGAAGCACTGGACCGGGGGGGTTTAAAATAAAGATGACCCTTGAGTCCGCGAAACCCAAGGGAAAAGGCTAGGTGGCAAATGGTAAAACCAATGTTGGGCATTGCTGGAGGAGTTTTATTCAAGGCGAACTGTCAAGGGGTTCCCATTATTACCCAACCGCGTAAGGAACGCAAAATCCGGGAACATAACACCGATATGACGGAAACTAGGGCGGCAAGAGTGGAACAAAACACTAGGCGAGAGGCCGAGCCTTCCACCCTTTACCAAGTATATAGATGCATTAATATAACAAGATAATATAATGATATCCCAACAAGTAAACAATGTTCCAACAAGGAACGGTCTCCAATCTTCACCTGCAACTAGCAACGCTATAAGAGGGGCTGAGCAAAGCGGTATAATAGCAAATCAACGGTTTGCTAGGACATGGTGGGTTAGAGGTTTGACATGGCAATTTGGGAGGCATGATAAGCAAGTGGTAGGCATCGTATCATAGGCATAGCAAAACAGCGAGCATCTAGCAAAGCAAAGATAGAAGTGATTTCGAGGGTATGATCATCTTGCCTGTAAAGTTGTCAGAGTTGACTGGATCCTCGAAAGCAAACTCAACGGGCTCCTCGTTAGCGAACTCGTCTCCCGGCTCTACCCAAACAAGACAAACAATCAAGAGGAACACAATCAACCACGTGCAAGGCTCACACAACATGATGCAAACATGGTATGCTATGCGGGATGCGATATGTGATGCATATGCAAGATTTGACAAGGAATGAAAGAACCTGGCCTCAACTTGGAAATCCAAGAGTGCCACTGGAAAGGTGAGGTGATTTCGGTTGATATCGATATAAAGATCACCGGAATCGGATGCACGGTTTGGAAATGGCAAGCAAAACAAATATGGCAGCGGTCTGCGATAAACAGCAAGTAGTCATCTAAATGCAACAAGATAAATATGCTACAGCACTCAAACATGGCAACAAAATACATGGCACGGATCCACTCATAATGCTTAACAAAAGATGAACACTGAGCTACGGCCAATTCATCCATTAACAGGTTCAAACAAGCATGGCAAAAATGCAATTGATAAACAGGTTTCAGACTTTGTGAAATTAACACAAGCCTGGAATTTCAGATCAGGTAGCACACTTTGGAGCATGAAAACTAGATGCTACAAGAACTTAACATGGCAAAGTAAGGCATGGCATGGAGTTACTCAAAGAACTTAACAAAAGTCCCTTAGTGACCTTGAGCGAAAAGGGATCATAAAATACAATTGCAAGCATGTGAACATGGCAAAAACATAATCAGGTCCCAGACTTAGAGAAAAACTGGAACATGCAAATCTGTTAACGAGTAGGCATGTTAACGAGCTTGATGCACTCACTACAGAGCAAGGCATGACAATCTAAGCATACACCCATTAAGAATACACATTATACAAGCTAGAAATTGTAAGAACAACAGCATAGCATGCACGGATCAATAACAACATCCTCGACAAAATCGCTAACACGTAGACAATCTGCCCAGATTCACGAAATAGCAAAAGTAGAGCTCGATTGACTCAAGCTAGGGTGCTCCATAATAGCAAACAAAGACATTGATGGATAGAGCACTACAAGATTAACAAATCATCCTTACTGATCATCCTCAAACGGGGCACGGATCACTAGGAAACAACATGAACATATGGCATATTGATAAAAACAGATCATGGACTTAGTGAAATTTCTGAGTCCCTGAAATCAGCATTAACGAATGCACCACTTTGCAAGCTTGTGCTAGTCACCACACATATCACAAAAATACATGGACATCACCTCTGTAAAGATGGCAAAGCATATAACAAAACTCATGTAGAGCTCAGGGGCATATCATGCACACAATAATCATGGCAAAAATGACAAATAGCTATTTGGTGCAGCAGATCTGACAATTATCTCAAATAGCTCTCTTCCAATAGCATTTCGGGCATCAAGATGAGCTCTAAGGAAAATTATGCAGTGAGATGAAATGATGTACTCTCTGAGGCGAACATTTTGATATGCTACATGTCCAAAACGGAGCTACGGATGCGGAGATATAGCATGATGAAAAATGCAAATTATTAGGGTTTCGGGCAAGATTAGGTCAACCTCAGATCCAGATCTGGATCGTGCATGCTTTACGAGGATCACCGGAACAGGAGCTCGCCGGAGGACTTGCCACGGGGAGGAGGGAGACGAGGCCGGCCGGGTCGCCGGATCCGGACCGGCGAGGTGGAGGCGCGCCGGGGGCGCGGTCGCCGGTGTGGTGGCCGGAGTTGGTGCGGGACGCCAGGCGACGAGGGGCGGGGCTGGCCGGAGTTGCGAGCTCATCGGCCGGGATGAAGACACGGGGTGGCGCGGGTGGCCGGGCTCGGGGAAGAAGCCACCGGGCGGTGGCGGGTCGCGTTGGGCCTCGGGGGCCCGACCTGGGCCTCCCGGGCCGGCGGCGGCGACGAAGTGGGCGCGAGGCGGCGGTGAATCAGGAGCTGACACGTGGCAGCGGCGGGGCGAGTCGGACAGGTCCGGCACCGGCGGATGTTGTTTGGCGCGCGGAGGAAGACGGAGACTAGGGTTTCGGGGGAGAGATCCGAAATTTCGGGAGTGGGTCTTTAAATGGGCATAGGAGGAGCTAGGAGAGTCCAAATGAGGTGTGGTTTTCGGCCATGCGATCGTGATCGAACGCTCTAGATGATGGAGAGAGTTTTGGTGGGTTTTGGGCCAAATTGGAGGGGTGTTGGGCTGCAACACACACGAGGCCTTCTCGGTCCCTTGGTTAACCGTTGGAGTATCAAACGGAGACCAAATGGAACGGAACTTGACAGGCGGTCTACCGGTAGTAAACCAAGGCCGCTTGGCAAGTCTCAGTCCAATCCGGAAATGTTTAACCCCCACACACAAAAGAAAGGTAGAAAGGGCCACCAGAGGAGATAGGAGCGCCGGAATGCAAAACGGACAACGGGGAAATGCTCGGATGCATGAGATGAACACGTATGCAAATGCAATGCACATGATGACATGATATGAGATGCATGACAACGACAACAACACACGGAGACAAAAACCCGAACCCGAGGAAATAAAATAACTTAGCGCTAGAAACGGTAAGAGTTGGAGTACATATTAGGTAAATTACATCTAGGGTGTTACAACACTCCACCACTACGAAAGGATCTCGTCCCGAGATCTAGGAATGGAAGAACACCGGGTACTCAGAACGGAGATGATCCTCGCGTTCCCAGGTGGCTTCACGGTCGGAATGGTGTGACCACTTGACTTTAAGGAATTTGATTGACTTATTGCGAGTCTTGCGTTCAGTCTCCTCAAGAATAGCAACGGGGTGCTCACGATAAGAGAGATCTTCTTGGAGATCAATGTCTTCGAAGTTGACGGTGCGGTCAGGCGTCTTGAAGCACTTGCGGAGCTGAGAGACATGGAACACGTCGTGCACATTTGCAAAGTTTGAAGGAAGCTCGAGTTGATAGGCGAGATCGCCTCTCTTGCTGACGATCTTGAAAGGACCCACGTATCTAGGGGCAAGCTTCCCTTTGATACCGAAGCGACGATTACCTTCCATTGGAGAGACGCAGAGGTAAACATGATCATCGATCTCAAAAGCCAAATCACGGTGCTTACTATCATAATAGCTCTTCTGGCGCGATTGCGCTGCTTTGAGGTTATCACGAATGACTTTACACATTTCCTATGCCTCTGTGATTAAGTCATTTCCCAGAAGTTGACGCTCGCCGGTTTCAGACCAGTTGAGTGGAGTACGGCACTTCCTGCCATACAGAATTTCGAATGGGGCCTTGCCCAAACTTGCTTGAAAACTGTTGTTGTAGGAGAACTCTGCATATGGAAGACAATCCTCCCACTTCATACCGAAGGAGATAACACAAGCCCTGAGAATATCTTCAAGAATCTGATTGACACGCTCGACTTGACCGCTAGTCTGAGGGTGGAAAGCTGTGCTGAAGCGGATGTTGGTGCCCATGGCCTTCTGAAAAGACTCCCAAAACTTGGAGGTAAAGATGCTGCCACGGTCTGAAGAGATCACCTATGGAATACCGTGCAACGAGATAATACGAGAGGTATACAGCTCCACCAATTGAGTTGCAGTGATAGACTCTTTGATAGGCAGAAAGTGAGCCACTTTAGTGAGTTTGTCGATGACAACGAATATAGCATCATTGCCATGCTTGGACTTTGGAAACCCAGTCACGAAGTCCATCTCAATGTGGTCAAACTTCCATTCTGGAATGGCAAGAGGTTGGAGGAGACCAGCTGGCCTTTGGTGTTCTGCCTTCACTCTTCTGCAGACATCACATTCATTCACGAACTGAGCAATCTCGTGCTTCATTCGAGTCCACCAATAAGCCTGCTTGAGGTCCTGATACATCTTCGTACTCCCAGGGTGGATGGAGAGGAGTGAATTGTGAGCCTCGTTCATGATAACCTTACGAAGATCACCTTTGGGCACAACAATACGATCCTCGAAGAAGAGAGTGTCCTTGTCATCAAGGCGGTAGCACTTGTACTTGGATTCACTCTTGGTAATCCCAATCTTCACCTTCTTCACCATAGCATCAAGAAGTTGAGCCTCATGAATCTGGTCTTCCAAGGTAGGAGAGACTTGAAGGTTGGCAAGGAAACCTTGAGGAACAACTTGCAGATTGAGTTTGCGGAAAGCTTCACAAAGCTTGGATTGATAAGGCTTGAGAATCAGACTGTTGCAGTAAGCCTTCCTGCTCAATGCGTCAGCAATCACATTGACCTTGCCTGTAGTATACTCGATACTCGGATTATACTCTTGAATCATTTCGACTCAACGAGTCTGCCTGAGGTTGAGATTAGGCTGAGTGAAGATGTACTTGAGACTCTTGTGGTCATTGAAGATGTCCACTTTTCTTCCCAATAAGAGATGTCTCCAAGTCAAAAGAGCATGCACAACTGCCGCCAACTCGAGGTCATGAGTGGGGTAGTTCTTCTCGTTGGGCTTCAACTGGCGAGAGGTATAGGCCACCACTTTCTTCTCTTGCATCAACACTGCACCAAGACCTTGAAGAGAGGCATCGCAGAAGACCTCGAACGGTTTGGATTCATCAGGAGGAGTCAGAACTGGAGCAGTGACCAATTTCTCTTTCAAAGTGTTGAAAGCGATGTCACATTCCGGAGACCAAACGTACTTGACGTGCTTCTGGAGAAGGATTGAAAGAGGCTTCGCAATCTTAGAAAAGTTCTCCACGAACCTTCGACAGTAGCTTGCGAGACCAAGGAAGCTACGGAGTTGCTTCACGTTCTGAGGTGGTTCCCAATTCACAATTGCAGACACCTTCTCAGGATTCACCGCAATGCCCTTGGCAGAGATGATATGCCCAAGATAAAGAACCTCATCGAGCCAAAACTCGCACTTTGAGAACTTGGCGTAGAACTGATGTTCCCTGAGCTTATCGAGCACCAAACGCAAGTGCTTGGCATGATCTTCCTTGTTCTTCGAAAAGACCAGAATGTCGTCGAGATAGACCAAAACGAAGTCATTTGTGTAGGCGTTGAAGATGAAGTTCATCATGCGAGACAAAGTCGGAGGAGCATTGACGAGGCCAAAAGACATGATAGTGTATTCATATGAACCAGAGCTTGTTCTGAAAGCCATCTTGGGAATATCTTGCTCACGGATTCGAATCTGGTGATAGCCCATACGGAGATCAAGCTTGGAGAATACTTGGGAACCTTTGAGTTTTTCGAACAGCTCATTGATGTTGGGAAGTGGGTACTTGTTCTTGATAGTCTTCTTGTTCAATGGACGGTAGTCAACACAAAGTCGGTCCGTTCCATCCTTCTTCTTCACAAAAAGTACTCCATAACCCCACGGAGAGGAACTAGGTCGAATGAGACCCATTCGCTCTTGAATATCGAGTTGCTTCTTCAGCTCCTTCAACTCTTCAGGTCCGAGCTTGTAAGGACGTTTACAAACCGGTTCCGTGTCAGGCTCAATATAGATGACGAATTCAACTGGCCCGTGCGGAGGCATTCCTGGAAGCTCTTCTGGAAAGACGTCTTGATATTCGCAAATGACTGGAATTTGCGAGATGGCATCCAGTTCACCCTTCTCATTGAGAGAAAACAGACGGATTGTATCATCGCGAGCGGCAAAGACAATTACATCCTCAGACAAATGAGTCAATTGAATATGCCTGGCAGCACAATCAACATGCGCCTTGTGCTTAGAAAGCCAATCGATTCCGAGAATAAGATCAATATCCGAGTTACCAAGGACCATTGGAGAAGAAAGAAACTTGTAATCGCCCAGCGTGATAGTAACATCTGGAGCCAACATTTTGGTGTTCATGAACAAACTCGGAGAACAAACCGCTATCGGCTTAGGCAAATCAATAGTATGCACATCATGCATGGATGCAAAAGGCTTCGATAAAAATGGTAAAGATGCACTAGTATCAAAAAGAACTCTTGCGGGAATATCATTAACAGGAAGGTTACCCATAATCACATCTGGCGAGTCCTCTGTTTGAGCTGTGTTCAGCAAGTTGACCTTAGCAGACTTGGGGTTATGCTTGACCATAGCTGTACTTGCCGATCTCACAGGAGGAGGAGGAGGGAGACGCCTCTGATTGAAGCATTTGTTGGCATAGTGACCCTTCTGAAAGCGGACGGTGATACGGAGCACTCGATCTTGGAGCTTGAGACGAAGTCTTGTTCTGAAAGCTAGGGTTGGGTGGGTGGGAAGATCCACTGTCACCTTTTCTCTTCTATTGATACGGCTGATGGAACAGAGGAGGAGGAAGCCAATACTTCTGCTGCTTGGCCACTTGAGTAGAGGAAGGAGTAGCATCTCTGACTCGCTTCTTGGAAGTATCACACTTCAGTTGAGCGGCCTCTTGCTTCAATGCCATGTTGTAAAACTCGTCGTAACTCAAGGGCTCGAAGAGAACAAGAGCTAGCTGGATTTCTTCTCTGAGACCACCCCTGAACAGATATATCATGCTCTTCTCGTCAGGGACGTCCTGCTTAGCAAAGCGGGCGAGCTTCTGAAACAACTTGTTGTAGTCATAGACAGACAAAGAGCCTTGCTTCAGGTTGCGGAATTCCTCACGCTTGCTTTCAACCACGCTCTGAGGGATATGATGAGCTTTGAAGTCTTGACGGAATTCATCCCAGGTAATCACACGGCCTCCTCTAGAATCCTTGTACTGCTGGAACCATTCTGCAGCTTGGTCTTTGAGTTGGAAGGAAGCGAACTTGACAAAGTCCTCAGGCCTGACGTTACTACACTCGAAATGCTTGCACAAGTCCATGAGCCAATCGTCAGCATCAGTTGCCTCAACACAATTGCTGAAGGTCTTTGGCTGGTTAGCAAGGAACTGGTTGAGTGTAGCAAAGTGATTTTGATTGTTGCCCTGGTTGCCTTGGTTGCCTTGGTTCGCTTCGTTGCGCTCTTGAAGAATTTGCATGATCAACTGCGTGTTTGCGTTGGTAGCGGCCATCACAGCTTGCCATGCCTCCGGAGGAGGTGGTGGTGGTGGCGGATCAGGATTCGGAGTCGTGCGCGTTGGAGGAGCCATCCTGAAGAGGATGACATCCATTAGCACATTGACAGATAAAATTGAGGCTGAATCCAACGGGTAGAAATTGCAACATATAGTCTTCACATCCAACAAAATGAACGAATGCATTCCAATTGAAATGGTCACATATCCATAAATTGAGAAGCCACTTAGAATTTAGGTAGAGGAATAAATCAACAAGGTACGGAGCAAGAACGAATACTCGGTAAAGATCACCCAATCTCAAACAAAATATCCGTGGAAGAAGAACTAGAGCTACAAGAATTCCCTCCTATGAAACTCCCAAACCTTTCCGGTTGTGCAATCAGGTGTTGGGGATACAGGGGAAGCATAATATCTCACCCAAATCTCGCAAATCCTACATCCAGCTGTATCCATCCTTCAACGCATAACCGAGAAAAACTTCAGAAACCATCTACCTCAACCTTCGAAAAGCATCCGTTATACAAGTTATGGCAATAATCCCGAACTCCCGCCCCAGTACTGGGTGGCGTCGAGGTTATCTCACCAACAACTGCATAAAAGACTCAGGTATTCCAGAACTGCAACGATAAAATTGTGACGACAACACTTCGGAGCTCAACTCCCCGGGACACTTCCACAACCCCTAAATGAAAGGACGCACCAAGAACAATGTTCTCGTCACAAACCCATCGGAACGATTCCAAGATACCCGCGTGATCCTAAAAAAATTAGTGAAATTTGAGAAGAGAAGAGTCAAAACTCTACGTTAGGATGCCTTACCAGAGCGATGAAGGGACTGGGGAGTAAAAAGAATTCCTAAACTCTCCGAAATATAATTCCTAAATGACTCAAAACATTTTTCTAGACTCAACAACGGCTGCTAATAACGATCAAGCAGTGGGGGCTCCTAAGGTCGGGGAAGGCTCTGATTACCAACTTGTAACGCCCTCGATGCAGCTATATCTCCTACATGTCGGAGCACGACTTAACATGGCAAAGCAAGGCATGGCATGAAGCTACTCAAAGAGCTTAACAAAAGTCCCTTAGTGACCTTGAGCCAAAAGGGATCAGAAAATACAATTGCAAGCATGTGAACATGGCAAAAACATAATCAGGTCCCAGACTTAGAGAAAAACTAGAACATGCAAATCTATTAACGAGTAGGCATGTTAACGAGCTCGATGCACTCACTACAGAGCAAGGCATGACAATGTAAGCATACACCCATTAAGAATACACATTATACAAGCTAGACATGGCAAGAACAACAACATAGCATGCACGGATCAACAACAACATCCTCGGCAAAATCGCTAACACGTAGACAATCTGCCCAGATTCACGAAATAGCATAAGTAGAGCTCGATTGACTCAATCTAGGGTGTTCCATAATAGCAAACAAAGACATTGATGGATAGAGCACTACAAGATTAACAAATCATCCTTACTAATCATCCTCAAACGAGGCACGGATCACTAGGAAACAACATGAACATATGGCATATTGATAAAAACAGATCAAGGACTTAGTGAAATTTCTAAGTCCCTGAAATCAGCATTAACGAATGCACCACTTTGCAAGCTTGTGCTAGTCACCACACATATCACAAAAATACATGGATAGCACCTCTGTAAAGATGGCAAAGCATATAACAAAACTCATGTAGAGCTCAGGGGCATATCATGCACACAATAATCATGGCAAAAATGACAAATAGCTATTTGGTGCAGCAGATCTAACAATTATCTCAAATAGCTCTCTTCCAAAAGCATTTCGGGCATCAAGATGAGCTCTAATGAAACTTATGTAATGAGATGAAATAATGTACTCTCTGAGACAAACATTTTGATATGCTACACGTCCAAAACGGAGCTACGGATGCGGAGATATAGCATGATGAAAAATGCAAATTATTAGGGTTTCGGGCAAGATTAGGTCAACCTCAAATCCAGATCTGGATCCGGATCATGCACGCTTTACGAGGATCGCCGGAACAGGAGCTCGCCGGAGGACTTGCCGCGGGGAGGAGGGAGACGAGGCCGGCCGGGTCACCAGATCCGGACCGGCGAGGTGGAGGCGCGCCGGGGTCGCCGGCGTGGTGGCCGGAGTTGGTGCGGGACGCTGGGCGACGAGGGGCGGGGCTGGCCGGAGTTGCGAGCTCGCCGACCGGGATGAAGAGACGGGGCCGTGCGGGTGGCCGGGCTTGAGGTAGAAGCCACCGGGCGGCGGCGGGTCGCGTTGGGCCTCGGGGGCCCGACCTGGGCCTCCTGGGCCGGCGGCGGCGACGAAGTGGGCGCGAGGCGGCGCCAAATCAGGAGCTGACACGTGGCAGCGGCGGGGCGAGTCGGACATGTCCGGCACCGGCGGACGTTGTCCGGCGCGCGGAGGAAGACGGAGACTAGGGTTTCGGGGGAGAGATCCGAAATTTCGGGAGTGGGTCTTTTAATAGGCATAGGAGGAGCTAGGAGAGTCCAAATGAGGTGCGGTTTTCGGCCACGCGATCGTGATCGAACGCTCTAGATGATGGAGAGAGTTTTGGTGGGTTTTGGGCCAAATTGGAGGGGTGTTGGGCTGCAACACAGACGAGGCCTTCTCGGTCCCTCGGTTAACCGTTGGAGTATCAAACGAAGACCAAATGGAACGAAACTTGACAGGCAGTCTACCGGTAGTAAACCAAGGCCGCTTGGCAAGTCTCGGTCCAATCCGGAAATGTTTAACCCCCACACACGAAAGAAAGGTAGAAAGGGCCACCGGAGGAGATAGGAGCGCCGGAATGCAAAACGGACAACGGGAAAAATGCTTGGATGCATGAGACGAACACGTATGCAAATGCAATGCACATGATGACATGATATGAGATGCATGACAATGAAAACAACACACGGAGACAAAAACCCGAACCCGAGGAAATAAAATAACTTAGCGCCGGAAACGGCAAGAGTTGGAGTACATATTAGGTAAATTACATCTGGGGTGTTACATCTGCGCTCCCCGACACCACCGCAGCCCTCACGAGATCAGTGGCTACATGCGAGTGGGCCCTTGAGGTGGAAGGGTGGGCTGCTGCGCTGGACTTTTTCTTGGGTGCCATGGATGATGAAGCCATTGATGAAGAAGACGGTGATGAGGATTGGCTCGTTGCTTATGACCTGGATTCGCACAAGCGCTTCCCCCTACCTGGCGCGCCAAAGATGTCGTGGTATCACACGATCACCTATGGGACCGTCGGCCTCTTTGTAGTTCGTCAAGGGGGAAGGGCATGTTGCACAAAGAGCGGAGGCCATAGAGAAGCACAGTAGTGGTGACTCGGTCAGATTTCAGACAGGATTGGGCCACCGTGAGGCGTAAAACCTGACTCCTACTTTGGTGGATTGATGAGAGGACCGTAGTGGAGATGCAGCGCCCAATACCGGCAAGGTCCCCTTGGGACGAGAGCAGCCACGCGCGTATGAGTGTACAAGGGTCTGAATCCTTTCTAAGGTTGCCACGGCCCTCCTTTTATAGGGTCACCACAATGGTAAAATAATCATTATTCAATGATTAGATAGCCACGGTGCTATTGAGGGAGTCCTGGATTAGGGGGTCTCCGGACAGCCGGACTATCTCCATTGGCCGGACTGTTAGACTATGAAGATACAAGATTGAAGACTTCGTCTCGTGTCCGGATGGGACTCTACTTGGCGTGGAAGGCAAGCTAGGCAATACGGATATGGATATCTCCTCCTTTGCAACCGACCTTGTGTAACCCTAACCCTCTCCGGTGTCTATATAAACCGAAGGGTTTTAGTTCGTAGGACAACAATCACAACATACAATCATACCATAGGCTAGCTTCTAGGGTTTAGCCTCTCTGATCTCGTGGTAGATCTACTCTTGTACTACCCATATCATCAATATTAATCAAGTAGGACGTAGGGTTTTTCCTCCATCAAGAGGGCCCGAACCTGGGTAAAACATCGTGTCCCCTGCCTCCTGTTACCATCTGGCCTAGACGCACAGTTCGGGACCCCCTACCCGAGATCCGCCGGTTTTGACACCGACATTGGTGCTTCCATTGAGAGTTCCTCTGTGTCGTCGCCTTTAGGCTTGATGGCTCCTACTATCATCGACAGTGATGCGGTCCAGGGTGAGACTTTTCTCCCCGGACAGATCTTCGTATTCAGCGGCTTTGCACTGCGGGCTAATTCGATTGGCCATCTGGAGCAGATCGAAAGCTACGCCCCTGGCCGTCAGGTCAGATTTGCAAGTTTGAACTACATGGCCGACACCCGCGGAGAGTTGATCTTCGATGGATTCGAGCCACAGCCGGGCGCGCCGCACTGTCGCGATGGGTATGACCTAGCTCTGCTACCGAACAGTACCCCAGAGGTTGTGCCCGCATCAGCTCTGACCCTTAGCTCAGAGCCAACTGCGCCAATCGAGGACGGGTGGTTAGACACCGCCTCAGGGGTTGCAGTCTCAACGGCGGTCGAGCCGAACACCAGCATAACCCTCTGCGCAGCCCGTGACTCCAAGGTGCCGGACTCTTTTTCTGACTCCAAACCGCCCGTGCCCCTGCCAATCGAATCCGATTGGGCACCGATCATGGAATTCATTACCGTGGATATCTTTCAGCACTCACCCTTTGGCGACATTTTGAATTCACTAAAGTCTCTCTCTTTGTCAGGAGAGCCCTGGCCGGACTATGGCCAACAGGATTGGGATGCGGACGACGAAGAAATTTGACGCCCACCCACCACCCACTTCGTAGCCATTGTCGATGATTTAACCGACATGCTCGACTTCGACTCCGAGGACATCGACGGTATGGACGACGATGTAGAAGACGAACATGAACCAGCGCCTATAGGGCACTGGAAAGCCACCTCATCATATGACATATACATGGTGGATACACCCAACGAAGGCAATGGCGATGAGATAGCGGAGGATGGCCCCTCCAAGAAGCAACCCAAGCGCCGTCGTCAGCGGTGCCGCTCTAAGTCCCGCCAAAGCAAAAGTGGTGATACCGGCACAGGAGATAATAACACTCTGGATAGTGCCGAAGACAACAACAATCCCCTCCAGCAAGATTTAGAGCAGGAGGATGAAGGAGCCAGCTCTCCTGGGAGAGCGGCAGACGGAGAGGAGGAGGATGACAATTACATGCTCCCCTCCGAAGACGAGGCAAGCCTCGGCGACGGTGAATTCGCTGTACCAGAGGATCCCGTCGAACAAGAGCGCTTCAAGCGCCGGCTTATGGCCACGGCAAATAGCCTGAAGAAAAAGCAGCAGCAGCTTCAAGCTGATCAAGATCTGCTAGCTGACAGATGGACCGAAGTCCTCGCGGCCGAGGAATATAAACTCGAGCGCCCCTCCAAGAATTACCCAAAGTGCAGGTTACTACCCCGACTGGAGGAAGAAGCATATGATACGGCTGAGCGGCCACCTCGTGGCCGCAATAGAGAGGCATTCCATCCAAAAGCTCAGCCTCCACCCCGACGCCATTCAAATAAAAAGGCATGGGGAGATACGCCAGACCTGCGAGACATATTGGAGGATAAAGCAAAGCACGCAAGATCAATCTACGGATCACGACGGCGCACCACTCCACGAGACGATAAATGTCATGCCGGATACAGTAAAAGCAAATCCGGCCGGGCCGAACACAGCGGGCAAGACCCATTCGAGCTGCCTCGCGATATAGCCCAATACAGAGGCAGCGCACACCCCTTATGCTTCACAGACGAAGTAATGGAACATCAATTCCCAGAAGGTTTCAAACCTGTAAATATTGAATCGTATGACAGCACAACAGATCCCGCATTATGGATTGAGGATTTCCTCCTCCACATCCACATGGCCCGCGGTGATGACTTGCACGCTATCAAATACCTCCCACTAAAGCTCAAAGGACCAGCGCGGCATTGGCTTAACAGCTTGCCAGCGGACTCCATTAGCTGTTGGGAAGATCTGGAAGCCGCATTCCTCGACAACTTTCAGGGCACTTATGTGCGACCACCAGACGTCGATGACTTGAGCCACATAATTCAGCAGCCAGAAGAGTCAGCTAGGCAATTCTGGACTCGGTTCCTTACAAAGAAAAATCAAATCGTCGACTGTCCGGATGCGGAGGCCTTAGCGCTTTCAAACACAACATCCGAGACGAGTGACTAGCCCGGCACCTTGGTCAAGAAAAGCCAAAATATATGGCAGATCTCACGACGCTCATGACCCGCTTTTGTGCGGGAGAAGACAGCTGGCTGGCTCGCAGTAATAACATATCAAAGAACCATGGTACCTTAGATACCAAGGACGGCAATAGCAGGTCACGTCACAACAAACATAAGCGCCACATTAACAGCGAAAATACTGAGGATACGGCAGTCAATGCCGGATTCAAAGGCTCTAAACCCGGTCAACGGAAAAAGCCATTCAAACAAAGTACGCCGGGTCCGTCCATCTTGGACCGTATACTCGATCGCTCATGTCAAATACACGGCACCCCAGACAAGAGCCAGCCAATCACACCAACAGGGATTGTTAGGTGTTCAAGCAGGCCGGCAAGTTAATTGCCGAAAACAAGGACAAGGGGCCGCATAGCGATGACGAGGAGGAGCCCCGGCAGCCGCACACCGGAGGGCAGAAGAGGTTTCCCCCGCAAGTGCGGACGATGAACATGATATACGCGACCCACATCCCCAAGAGGGAGCGAAAGCGTGCGCTCAGGGACGTATATGCGTTGGAGCCAGTCGCCCCAAAGTTCAACCCTTGGTCCTCATGCCCGATCACCTTCGATCGTAGGGACCACCCCACTAGTATCCGTCATGGCGGATTCGCCGCACTGGTCCTAGACCCAATCATTGACGGATTTCACCTCACTCGAGTCCTTATGGATGGCGGCAGCAACCTGAACCTGCTTTATCAGGACACAGTGCGCAAAATGGGTATAGACCCCTCAAGGATCAAACCCACAAAAACAACCTTTAAGGGCGTCATTCTAGGTGTGGAGGCCCATTGCACAGACTCAGTTACACTGGAAGCGGTCTTCGGATCCCCGGATAATTTCCGAAGTGAAGAGTTAATCTTCAATATAGTCCCGTTCCGCAATGGTTATCACGCACTGCTCGGGCGAACCACATTCGCTAGATTCAATGTGGTACCGCATTATGCATACCTCAAGCTCAAGATGCCAGGACCTCGCGGAGTTATTACAGTCAATGGAAACATAGAGTGCTCTCTCCGAATAGAGGAGCACACTGCGGCCCTCGCAGCAGAAGCGCAGAGCAGCCTCTCAAGGAAATCAACCAGTTCGGCGCTTCAAAGCTCGGTCACCTTCAAGCGCACTCGGGGCAATCGGTAAATAGACCGCCTGGCGCGATCTGAGCTCGCGTAGCAATACGGCGGCCACCCCAATCCCAGCCCAACGGCGAAATTCATGCCGCGTGTACATAATTACGCATTAAAAATAGCATGGGCACAGGTGGGGAGGGGGGGCACAACTGCGGCACGCCCCAGAACACGGCCTAAACCACACTAGGGGCTTCCCGTTTGTTTTTTTTTCTTTTTTTCTTTCAGGACCTTAATATCTGGAAACACGGTCCGGCAGCACTATTACCAAACACATGATGCAGCAACCAAGGAGGCAGACAGCTACGTCATACCACGGAATTCCCAGGTTGATTACAGTAACGAGCAAAATATTCGATTTAATATCATTCCTCAACTCGCCCTTGGAAGGGACATAGTCCTACTCTTTGCTTATCGCACTATCTGTATCACTCTGCTTTAACGCAATTTTTTAATAAACAATGCATGACATTACGACTATTATTGCATTCTTGTCATATATATATATATATATGTGTGTGTGTGTGTGTGTGTGTGTGTGTGTGTGTGTGTGTGTGTGTTCATTAACAACGCCTTGCAACCGTACACTTTGGTACGGCCAATACACCAGGGGCTTACGTACCCCACAATATGGTGTGAAAAGTCCGAACACTTTCACAAGTGCGGCACCCCGAACTTATAGCATTATATGCATCAGCTCCGAATCATGTCTTTGGTCGAATGTTGGGTTTGCCCGGCTCCTATGTTTTGGTACCTTACGTTCCGCTCTATCGGCTAAGGTAGCGCTAGGAGAACTACTACGATTGTGCCCCGGTTCTGCCGGGCTTAGCACCTCAGTAGAGAAAGCTAAAACTGACTGTCATGATAAGGCGAGAGACTGGTCGCTGTTCGGCGAGGTTTTTTGAGTCCCTAAAGACTTATGCCGCTTAGGGCGAGGGGCCGGCCCTGTCCGGCTTATAGGCGTGTATCGCGCCTCGAATTCGGCCTTCCGAATACCAGGGCTTCGCTGAAATTTAAAATTATAGAATTCTATGGCTAAGTGAGAGTGATAAAGCATCATTAGTCTGGTTGCCTTGTTCGTTGTGCTGAGAACCTCCCTCGAAGGACCCAAATATGGGAACAAGAGTGCTCAGGTTTATCCCGAACACCCCAGCACTCCTGGCATGGGGGCAAAAGTCGAGGACTAGCCATCTCTCAGATTGGATAAACGGCCAAATAGAAGGTAATATTTTAAATTCACACAAGCGTTGTGTAGCGCATATGAAACAAGTTTTCATCATACAGGATCACACGAGCAAGTCTCATTCAAATATTACATCCTTTGAACATTTGTCCGCTACCAGACGGGCACCCTTCAGGACACCCTCATAATAAATTTCGGGGGTGCGATGCTCCTTGCCCTGCGGTGGCCCTTCCTTGATCAGCTTCACAGTGCCTAGCTTGGCCCACTGCACCTTCACACGGGCGAAAGCCCGGCGTGCACCTTCGATGCAGACGGACCACTTGATGACCTCCAGCCGTGGGCAGCCATCCACAAGCCGCCTCACCAAGCCGAAGTAGCTGTTCGGAAGGACGCCGCCAGGCCACAGCCGGACTATAAGGCCCTTCATGGCCTGTTCGGCCGCCTTTTGCAGCTCGACCAGCTGCTTTAGCTGGTCGCTCAGAGGCATTGGGTGTTCAGTCCCAGTATACTGAGACCAGAACAGCTTCTCTGTTGAGCTCCCCTCCTCGGCATGGTAAAAATGTGCGGCATCGGACACGCTGCAGAGCAAATCGGCGAATGCTCCTGGAGAGCTCCGAATTCGGGTAAGTAATCGGTAAGTTACTTTTACATGTTTGCTCTGCATATAGAATGCCTTACCCGCCGCTATCTTCTTCATTGCATCGACCTCCTGGAGGGCCTTCTGGGCCTCGGCCTTGGCACTCTTTGCGCTCTCAAGGGCCGCGGCAAGCTCAGACTCTCGCATCTTCGAGTCAAGCTCCAACACCTCGTGCTTCGTCACGAGAGCCTGGAGCTCTTGCTGCACCTCGCCCACACGAGCCTCTTGTTTTTCCCGCTTGGTGCACTCCTTGGCCGCTTTATCTCCGGCCTTGGTTAGCGCTTATTTCAGGGTCGCCACCTCAGTCGTGGCCCCTGGCAAATATACGATGATCCTGTCATTTGGCAATCACGTCCTTTTTTATATATACATATCTATAGACAGGGTATTACTTACCCTTGTTCTCCTCGAGCTGCCTCTTGGCAAGGCCGAGCTCTTTCCTGGACCCCTCGAGGTCCTGCTTCAGTACGGCGACCTCCGCAGTCAGTGTGGCAAACGCCAGCAGTGAAGCCTGCATATGCATATTGACACACTTATATTAGACTCCTGCGATATTATTTGATCCTCTGTTCGGCTTTTCTTTGTGAACACCGAACAAAGCATCAGGGGCTACTGTCGATGCGGTAATATTTCTACTACATTTTAAAACACTTACCTCGAAGCCTGTTAGAAGGCTGGCACAGGCTTCAGTCAATCCGCTCTTGGCGGACTGAACCTTCTGGATCACCGCACTCATGATAGTGCGGTGCTTCTCGTTGATGGAAGCGCTGCGAAGCGCTTCCAGCAGACTGTCCGGCGCCTCTGGATGGACAGAGGTCACCGGCACAGGCGTCTTGCCCATTTTAGAAGGAGGCCGCCTGCCCGAGCCTGGAACCGCTAGAGGTTCCGGCGCGGTGTTCGGCTGAGGGCCAAACTCGGAGCTCTCAGGGGCCCTGTCCCCTCGGCTCCCAGAGTCTGGAAGGTCGCCATGAGGCGCCTCCGGGACTGTCTCCCCTCGATCCGATGCCTCTTGAGACAACACCTCAGCATCGTCGGCAGGATGAGGGGAGGTGGCGGTCGGGACTGGATCGCTATCCATGTCCGACAAGCCCAAGGAGTCGTCCGACAATACATCGATACTGGCTCGGGGCGGCCTGTATAATTGTGTTCGGCGTTAGGGAAAGCAGTGCGACAAAGGAATCCTATGGGTTACTCTGGTATCCGAATATTTACGATCTCCCCAGGGGCTTGGCCCTGGGCAACCACTCGTCTTCACCTTCGTCGGTGGCGGTGGAGCTGTCCGGAAGGAGAGTCCTTCCCTTCTTGGACCCTTCGCCCCCCCCCCCCCCCTAGTTGGGGTGGCCTTCCTTTTCCTGTCTCCCCCAGTCGGTGGGGGAGCATATTCTTCTTCTTCCTCGTCTTCGGGGGAAGAGTGCGCCACAGTCATCGGACGGTGAGTCCGACAACGCCTGGCGTCGGGAACTCTTTCGGGTTCCCTTGGCCTTCTTGGTCTTCTTCGGCACCGTATAAGGGGCCGGAGTCAACATCTTCGCCAGAAGAGCGTCTGTGGGGCCTTTGGGAAAAGAAGCCAGACAGTCGATCTGTCCGGCCATCTTCTACCAGTCCTGTCAAAGGTACGGGAGTTTAGATCCCGCATAGAGTCAATCTATAAAAAACAAGTATCCTGTGAAAGGTAAAGCAGCTTACCGCACTGGCTTGGCGCTCCGTGCTAAATCCGCGATCCTTAGTAATCGGAGGGGGGACCTCGGCACTTTTGAACAGCACCCTCCAGGCATCTTCATGAGTCGTGTCAAAGATCCTGTTCAGAGTTCGGTGCTGCGTCGGGTCGAAATCCCACAAGTTGAACTCCCGTTGTTGGCACGGGAGGATTCGGCGGATGAGCATAACTTGGAATATGTTGACAAGCTTGAGCTTCTTGTTCACCATGTTTTGAATACATGTTTGGAGTCCGGTCAGCTCTTCCGAACTACCCTAGGACAGGCCCTTCTCTTTCCAGGAGGTGAGCCGCGTGGGGATGCCAGATCGGAACACGGGGGCTGCTGCCCATACAGGGTCGTGCGGCTCAGTGATCTAGAACCACCCCGATTGCCACCCATTTATGGTTTCCACAAAGGAGCCCTCGAGCCATGTTACGTTGGGCATCTTGCCCACCATGGCGCCTCCGCACTCCGCCTGGCGGCCGCCCACCACCTTCGGCTTGACATTGAAGGTCTTCAGCCATAAGCTGAAGTAGGGCTTAATGCGGAGGAAGGCCTCGCACACGATGATAAACGCCAAGATGTTGAGGATGAATTTCAGGGCCAAATCGTGGAAATCCAGGTCGTAATAGAACATGATCCCCCGGACGAATGGATGGAGAGGGAATCCCAGTCTGTGGAGGAAATGGGTGAGGAATACTACCCCCTCATGGGGCCTGGGGGTGGGGATGAGCTGCCCCTCATCTGGGAGCCGGTGCGCGATGTCGTCGGGCAGGTATCTGGCTCTCCTCAGTTTCTTGATGTCTCCCTCCGTGACGGAGGAGACCATCCACCTGCCTCCCGCTCCGGACATGGTTGGAGAAGGTTGAGGTGGGAAGTGTGGACTTGGGCGCTAGAGCTCGAGTGTGCGAAAATGGATGAGCAAAGGAGGAAGAAGGTGTGGATAGACAGGTGAATCCTTATCCCTTTATATGGGCGGACGAAGCTAAGCGTCCCCACTTGCCTGGTAAAACTCGCTTATCCCCCAAGCGCCGTAATTGATGGCGCGGTTGGGTTACCCATGCCCAAATTGAGGAGAATCCCGTAATAAGGGGACACAATCTCTGCTTTGACAAGACGTGTCGAAAAACTGCCTCACGTTATGTGCGGGGCTGGTTAAAGGAAACGGTTCAAATAATCACCGGGCCATGACATAACGTCATGCTGCCAAAGCAAGCCAGCAAATTAGATCTGCAAAAATATTATTCTCTCTATGGTGGAATGTGAAACTTATTTTGCAGGGTCAGACACTATCCTCGTTTTCAAGTTCTTCTGTGATGTATTCGGAGAAGGAACCCGCCTTGCAATGCCGAAGACAATACTGCGCGTCAGACTCATCGTCATTGAATCCTGGTTCAGGGGCTACTGAGGGAGTCCTGGATTAGGGGGTCTCCGGACAGCCGGACTATCTCCATTGGTCGGACTGTTAGACTATGAAGATACAAGATTGAAGACTTCGTCTCGTGTCCGGATGGGACTCTACTTGGCGTGGAAGGCAAGCTAGGCAATACGGATATGGATATCTCCTCCTTTGTAACCGACCTTGTGTAACCCTAACCCTCTCTGGTGTCTATATAAACCAAAGGGTTTTAGTCTGTAGGACAACAATCACAACATACAATCATACCATAGGCTAGCTTCTAGGGTTTAGCCTCTCTGATCTCGTGGTAGATCTACTGTTGTACTACCCATATCATCAATATTAATCAAGCAGGACGTAGGGTTTTACCTCCATCAAGAGGGCCCGAACCTGGGTAAAACATCGTGTCCCCTGCCTCCTGTTACCATCAGGCCTAGATGCACAGTTCGGGACCACCTACCCGAGATCCGTCGGTTTTGACACCGACAGCTATCATACCTAACTCTGCAGACAGGACTGATATGTCCATTTTTCATCATGCTTTTATATCGATATTTATTGCATTATGGGCTGTTATTACACATTATGTCACAATACTTATGCCTTTTCTCTCTTATTTTATAAGGTTTACATGAAGAGGGAGAATGCCGGCAGCTGGAATTATGGGCTGGAAAAGGAGCAAATATTACAGACCTATTCTGCACAACTCCAAAAGTCCTGAAACTTCATGAAAGTCAGTTTTGGAATACATAATAAATATTGGGCGAAGGAAGCACCAGAGGGGGGCCACCCACCATCCACGAGGGTGGAGGGCGCGCCCTACCCCCCTGGGCGCACCCCCTACCTCGTGGGCCACCTGGCAGGCCCTCGATGCCCATCTTCTAGTATAAGGTGTCTTTTGCCCTGGAAAAAATAAGGAGGAAGCTTTCGGGAAGAAGCACCGCCGTCTCGAGGCGGAACCAATCTAAGGCTCCGGCGGAGCTGTTCTGCCAGGGAAACATCCCTCCGGGAGGGGGAAATCGTCACCATCGTCATCATCATCGATCCTCTCATCGGGAGGGGGTCAATCTCCATCAACATCTTCACCAGCACCATCTCCTCCCAAACCCTAGTTCATCTCTTGTATCTGATCTTTGTCTCAAAACCTCATATTGGTACCTGTGGGTTGCTAGTAGTGTTGATTACTCCTTGTAGTTGATTCTGTTGGGGAACGTTGCAGAAAACAAAAAAATTCCTACGGTTTCACCAAGATCCATCTAGGAGTTCATCTAGCAACGAGTGATCGGATTGCATCTACATACCTTTGTAGATCACGCATGGAAGCGTTCAAAGAACGGGGATGAGGAAGGTGTACTCGACGTGATTCAAATCACCGGAGATCCTAGCGCCGAATGGATGGCACCTCCGCGTTCAACACACGTACGGTCAGCGTAACGTCTCCTCCTTCTTGATCTAGCAAGGGGGAAGGAGAGGTTGAGGAAGATGGCTCCAGCAGCAGCACGATGGTGTGGTGGTGATGGAGCTGCAGTACTCCGGCAGGGCTTCGCTAAGCACTATGGAGGAGGAGGATGTGTTGGAGAGGGAGAGGGAGGCACCAAAGGCGTGGTATGAGAGGCCCTCCTTTCCCCACTATATATAGGGAGTCCAAGGGGGGGGGGGGCGCCGGCCCTAGGAGATCCAATCTCCTAGGGGGTGCGGCCAAGGGAGGAATCCCTCCTCCCCAAGGCACCTAGGAGGTGCCTTCCCCCTTTGGGACTCTTCCCTTCCTTGAACCCTGGGCGCATGGGCCTCTTGGGGCTGGTGCCCTTGGCCCATATAGGCCAAGGCACACCCCCTACAGCCCATGTGGCCCCCCGGGGTAGGTGGCCCCACCCGGTGGACCCCCGGGACCCTTCCGGTGGTCCCGGTACAATACCGGTGACCCCGAAACTTGTCCCGACGGCCGAAATAGCACTTCCTATATATAATTCTTTACCTCCGGACCATTCCGGAACTCCTCGTGACATCCGGGATCTCATCCGGGACTCCAAACAACATTCGGGTTACTGCATATACATATCCCTACAACCCTAGCATCACCGAACCTTAAGTGTGTAGACCCTACGGGTTCGGGAGACATGTAGACATGACCGAGATCGCTCTCCGGTCAATAACCAACAGCGAGATCTGGATACCCATGTTGGCTCCCACATGCTCCTCGATGATCTCATCGGATGAACCACGATGTCGAGGATTCAAGCAACCCCGTATACAATTCCCTTTGTCAATCGGTATGTTACTTGCCCGAGATCCGATCGTCGGTATCCCAATACCTCGTTCAATCTTGTTACCGGCAAGTCACTTTACTCGTACCGTAATGCATGATCCCGTGATCAGACACTTGGTCACTTTGAGCTCATCATGATGATGCATTACCGAGTGGGCCCAGTGATACCTCTCCGTCATACGGAGTGACAAATCCCAGTCTTGATCCGTGTCAACCCAACAGACACTTTCGGAGATACCCGTAGTATACCTTTATAGTCACCCAGTTACGTTGTGACGTTTGGTACACCCAAAGCACTCCTACGGTATCCGGGAGTTACACGATCTCATGGTCTAAGGAAAGGATACTTGACATTGGAAAAACTCTAGCAAACGAACTATACGATCTTATGCTATGTTTAGGATTGGGTCTTGTCCATCACATCATTCTCCTAATGATGTGATCTCATTATCAATGACATCCAATGTCCATAGTCAGGAAACCATGACTATCTGTTGATCAATGAGCTAGTCAACTAGAGGCTTACTAGGGACATGTTGGTGTCTATTATTCACACATGTGTTATGATTTCCGGGTAACACAATTATAGCATGAATAAAGACAATTATCATGAACAAGGAAATATAATAATAATGCTTTTATTATTGCCTCTAGGGCATATTTCCAACAGTCTCCCACTTGCACTAGAGTCAATAATCTAGTTACATTGTGATGAATCGAACACCCATGGAATTCTGGTGTTGATCATGTTTTGCTCTAGGGAGAGGTTTATTCAACGGATCTGCTACATTCAGGTCCGTATGTACTTTACAAATATCTATGTCTCCATCTTGAACATTTTCACGAATGGAGTTGAAGCGACGCTTGATGTGCTTTGTCTTCTTATGAAACATGGGCTCCTTGGCAAGAGCAATAGCTCCAGTGTTGTCACAGAAGAGCTTGATCGGCCCCGACGCATTGGGTATGACTCCTAGGTCGGTGATGAACTCCTTCACCCAAATTGCTTCATGCGCTGCCTCCGAGGCTGCCATGTACTCCGCTTCACATGTAGATCCTGCCACGACGCTCTGCTTGCAAGTGCACCAGCTTACTGCCCCACCATTCAAAATATACACGTATCCGGCTTGTGACTTAGAGTCATCCAGATCTGTGTTGAAGCTAGCATCGACGTAACCTTTTACGACGAGCTCTTCGTCATCTCCATAAACGAGAAACATTTCCTTAGTCCTTTTCAGGTACTTTAGGATATTCTTGACCGTTGTCCAGTGTTCCTTGCCGGGATTACTTTGGTACCTTCCTACCAAACTTACGGCAAGGTTTACATCAGGTCTGGTACACAGCATGGCATACATAATAGAACCTATGGCTGAGGCATAGGGGATGACACTCATCTCTTCTATATCTTCTGCCGTGGTCGGGCATTGAGCTGAGCTCAATTTCACACCTTGTAACACAGGCAAGAACCCCTTCTTAGACTGATCCATATTGAACTTCTTCAATATCTTATCAAGGTATGTGCTTTGTGAAAGACCTATGAGGTGTCTTGATCTGTCTCTATAGATCTTGATGCCTAATATATAAGCAGCTTCTCCAAGGTCCTTCATTGAAAAACTCTTATTCAAGTAGGCCTTAATGCTGTCCAAGAGTTCTATATCATTTCCCATCAAAAGTATGTCATCTACATATAATATGAGAAATGCTACAGAGCTCCCACTCACTTTCTTGTAAACGCATGCTTCTCCATAAGTCTACGTAAACCCAAATGCTTTGATCATCTCATCAAAGTGAATGTTCCAACTCCGAGATGCTTGCACCAGCCCATAAATCGAGCGTTGGAGCTTGCACACCTTGTCAGCATTCTTAGGATCGACAAAACCTTCCGGCTGCATCATATACAATTCTTCCTTAAGGAAACCATTAAGGAATGCCGTTTTGACGTCCATTTGCCATATCTCATAGTCATAGAATGCGGCAATGGCTAACATGATTCGGACGGACTTTAGCTTCGCTACCGGTGAGAAAGTCTCATCGTAGTCAACCCCTTGAACTTGTCGATAACCCTTAGCGACAAGCCGAGCTTTATAGATGGTCACATTACCATCCGCGTCTGTCTTCTTCTTAAACATCCATTTATTTTCTATGGCTCGCCGCTCAACGGGCAAGTCAATCAAAGTCCATACTTCGTTTTCATACATGGATCCTATCTCGGATTTCATGGCTTCTAGCCATTTGTCGGAATCCGGGCCCGCCATCGCTTCTTCATAGTTCGAAGGTTCACCTCTAACAACATGATTTCCAAGACAGGGTTCCCGTACCTCTCTGGTGCGGAACGTGTCCTTGTGGACCTACGAATTTCAGTAGGAGCTTGATCAGAAGTATCTTGATCATTATCATTAACTTCCTCTCTAGTCGGTGCAGGCACCTCAGGAACATTTTCTTGAGTTGCGCCATTTTCCGGTTCAAGAGGTAATACTTCAGCAAGTTCTACTTTCCTCCCACTTACTTCTTTCGAGAGAAACTCCTTCTCTAGAAAGGATCCATTCTTGGCAACAAAGATCTTGCCTTCGGATCTGAGGTAGAAGGTATACCCAATAGTTTCTTTAGGGTATCCTATGAAGACGCATTTTTCCGACTTGGGTTCGAGCTTTTCAGGTTGAAGTTTCTTGACATAAGCATCGCATCCCCAAACTTTCAGAAACGACAGCTTAGGTTTCTTCCCAAACCATAATTCATACGGTGTCGTCTCAACGGATTTCGACGGAGCCCTATTTAAAGTGAATGCGGCAGTCTGTAAAGCATAGCCCCAAAAAGATAGCGGTAAATCGGTAAGAGACATCATAGATCGCACCATATCTAATAGAGTGCGATTACAACGTTCGGACACACCATTACGCTGAGGTGTTCCAGGCGGCGTGAGCTGTGAAACTATTCCACATTTTCTTAAGTGTGTGCCAAACTCGTGACTCAAGTATTCTCCTCCACGATCTGATCGCAGGAACTTGATTTTCCTGTCACGTTGATTTTCAACCTCACTCTGAAATTCCTTGAACTTTTCAAAGGTCTCAGACTTGTGTTTCATTAAGTAGACATACCCATATCTACTCAAGTCATCAGTGAGGGTGAGAACATAACGATAGCCACCGCGAGCCTCAACACTCATTGGACCGCACACATCAGTATGTATGATTTCCAATAAGTTGGTTGCTCGCTCCATTGTTCCTGACAACGGAGTCTTGGTCATTTTACCCATGAGGCATGGTTCGCACGTGTCAAATGATTCGTAATCAAGAGACTCTAAAAGTCCATCAGCATGGAGCTTCTTCATGCGTTTGACACCTATGTGACCAAGGCGGCAGTGCCACAAGTATGTGGGACTATCATTATCAATCTTACATCTTTTGGTACTCACACTATGAACATGTGTAGTATTACGCTCGAGATTCATTAAGAATAAACCATTCACCATCGGAGCATGACCATAAAACATATCTCTCATATAAATAGAACAACCATTATTCTCGGATTTAAATGAGTAGCCATCTCGAATTAAACGAGATCTTGATACAATATTCATGCTCAAAGCTGGCACTAAATAACAATTATTAAGGTTTAAAACTAATCTTGAAGGCAAATGTAGAGGTAGCATGCCGACGGTGATCACATTGACCTTGGAACCATTCCCGACGCGCATCGTCACCTCGTCCTTTGCCAGTCTCCGCTTATTCCGCAGCTCCTGCTTTGAGTTACAAATGTGAGCAACCGCACCGGTATCAAATACCTAGGAGCTACTACGAATACTGGTAAGGTACACATCAATTACATGTATATCACATATACCTTTTGTTTTGCCGGCCTTCTTGTCCGCTAAGTATTTGGGGCAGTTCCGCTTCCAGTGACCACTTCCCTTGCAATAAAAGCACTCAGTCTCGGGCTTGGGTCCATTCTTTGGCTTCTTCCAGGCAGCTTGCTTGCCGGGCGCGGCAACTCCCTTGCCGTCCTTCTTGAAGTTCTTCTTACCCTTGCCTTTCTTGAACTTAGTGGTTTTATTCACCATCAACACTTGATGTTCCTTTTTGACTTCTACCTCTGCTGATTTCAGCATTGCAAATACCTCAGGAATGGTCTTTTCCATCCCCTGCATATTGAAGTTCATCACAAAGCTCTTGTAGCTTGGTGGAAGCGACTGGAGGATTCTGTCAATGACCGCGTCATCCGGGAGATTAACGCCCAGCTGAGTCAAGCGGTTATGTAACCCGGACATTGTGAGTATGTGCTCACTGACAGAACTATTTTCCTCCATCTTATAGCTGAAGAACTTGTCGGAGACTTCATATCTCTCGACCCGGGCATGAGCTTGGAAAACCATTTTCAGCTCTTCAAACATCTCATATGCTCCATGTCTCTCAAAATGTTTTTGGAGCCCCGGTTCTAAGCTGTAAAGCATGCCGCACTGAACGAGGGAGTAATCATCAGCATGTGTCTTCCAAGCGTTCATAACGTCTTGGTTCTGTGGGACGGGTGGGTCACCTAGCAGTGCTTGTAGGACATAATCTTTCTTGGCAGCTATGAGGATGATCCTCAGGTTCCGGACCCAGTCCATATAGTTGCTGCGATCGTCTTTCAGCTTGGTTTTCTCTAGGAACGCGTTGAAGTTGAGGACTACGTTGGCCATTTGATCTACAAGACATATTGTAAACATTTTTAGACTAAGTTCATGATAATTAAGTTCATCTAATCAAATTATTCAATGAAATCCCACTTAGATAGACATCCCTCTAGTCATCTAAGTATAACATGATCCGAGTTAACTGGGCCGTGTCCGATCATCACATGAGACGGACTAGTCAACATCGGTGAACATCTTCATGTTGATCGTATCTTCTATACGACTCATGCTCGACCTTTCAGTCTTTTGTGTTCCGAGGCCGTGTCTGTACATGCTAGGCTCGTCAAGTCAACCTAAGTGTTTGCATGTGTAAATCTGTCTTACACCCGTTGTATGTGAACGTTAGAATCTAACACTCGATCATCACATGGTGCTTCGAAACAACGTACTATCGCAACAGTGCACAGTTAGGGGGAACACTTTCTTGAAATTATTATGAGGGATCATCTTATTTACTACCGTCGTTCTAAGTAAACAAGATGCAAAACATGATAAACATCACATGCAATCAAATAATAATAGTGACATGATATGGCCAATATCACATAGCTCCTTTGATCTCCATCTTGGGGCTCCATGATCATCTTGTCACCGGCATGACACCATGATCTCCATCATCGTGTCTCCATGAAGTTGCTCGCCAACTATTACTTCTACTACTATGGCTAATGCGTTTAGCAATAAAGTAAAGTAATTTACATGGCGTTTCTCAATGACACGCAGGTCATACAAAAAATAAAGACAACTCCTATGGCTCCTGCCGGTTGTCATACTCATCGACATGCAAGTCGTGATTCCTATTACAATAGCATGAACATCTCATACATCACATATATATCATTCATCATTCATCACAACTTTGGCCATATCATATCACAAAGCACTTGCTGCAAAAACAAGTTAGACGCCCTCTAGTTGTTGTTGCAAGTTTTACGTGGCTGAAATAGGGTTCTAGCAAGAACGTTTTCTTACCTACGTGAAAGCCACAACGTGATTTGTCAACTTCTATTTACCCTTCATGGACCCTTTTCATCGAATCCGCTCCAACTAAAGTGGGAGAGACAGACACCCGCCAGCCACCTTATGCAACTAGTGCATTTTAGTCGGTGGAACCGGTCTCACGTAAGCGTACGTGTAAGGTTGGTCCGGGCCGCTTCATCCCATAATACCGCTGAAGCAAGATAAGACTAGTAGCGGTAAGAAAGTTGACAACATCTACGCCCACAACAAATTTGTGTTCTACTCGTGCAAGAGAACTACGCATAGACCTAGCTCATGATGCCACTGTTGGGGAACGTTGCAGAAAACAAAAAATTTCCTACGGTTTCACCAACATCCATCTAGGAGTTCATCTAGCAACGAGTGATCGGATTGCATCTACATACCTTTGTAGATCACGCGCGGAAGCGTTCAGAGAACGGGGATGAGGAAGGTGTACTCGACGTGATTCAAATCACCGGAGATCCTAGCGCCGAACGGACGGCACCTCCGCGTTCAACACACGTACGGTCAGCGTAACGTCTCCTCCTTCTTGATCCAGCAAGGGGGAAGGAGAGGTTGAGGAAGATGGCTCCAGCAGCAGCACAACGGCGTGGTGGTGATGGAGCTGCAGTACTCCGGCAGGGCTTCGCTAAGCACTATGGAGGAGGAGGATGTGTTGGAGAGGGAGAGGGAGGCACCAAAGGCGTGGTATGAGAGGCCCTCCTTTCCCCACTATATATAGGGAGTCCAAGGGGGGCGCCGTCCCTAGGAGATCCAATCTCCTAGGGGGTGCGGCCAAGGGAGGAATCCCTCCTCCCCAAGGCACCTAGGAGGTGCCTTCCCCCTTTGGGACTCTTCCCTTCCTTGAACCCTAGGCGCATGGGCCTCTTGGGGATGGTGCCCTTGGCCCATATAGGCCAAGGCGCACCCCCTACAGCCCATGTGGCCCCCCGGGGCAGGTGGCCCCACCCGGTGGACCCTCGGGACCCTTCCGGTGGTCCCGGTACAATACCGGTGACCCCGAAACTTGTCCCGACGGCCGAAATAGCACTTCCTATATATAATTCTTTACCTCCGGACCATTGCGGAACTCCTCGTGACGTCCGGGATCTCATCCGGGACTCCGAACAACATTCGGGTTACTGCATATACATATCCCTACAACCCTAGCGTCACCGAACCTTAAGTGTGTAGACCCTACGGGTTCGGGAGACATGTAGACATGACCGAGATCGCTCTCCGGTCAATAACCAACAGCGAGATCTGGATACCCATGTTGGCTCCCACATGCTCCTCGATGATCTCATCGGATGAACCACGATGTCGAGGATTCAAGCAACCCCGTATACAATTCCCTTTGTCAATCGGTATGTTACTTGCCCGAGATTCGATCGTCGGTATCCCAATACCTCGTTCAATCTCGTTACCGGCAAGTCACTTTACTCGTACGTAATGCATGATCCCGTGATCAGACACTTGGTCACTTTGAGCTCATTATGATGATGCATTACCGAGTGGGCCCAGTGATACCTCTCCGTCATACGGAGTGACAAATCCCAGTCTTGATCTGTGTCAACCCAACAGACACTTTCGGAGATACCCGTAGTATACCTTTATAGTCACCCAGTTACGTTTTGATGTTTGGTACACCCAAAGCACTCCTACGGTATCTGGGAGTTACACGATCTCATGGTCTAAGGAAAGGATACTTGACATTGGAAAAACTCTAGCAAACGAACTATACGATCTTATGCTATGTTTAGGATTGGGTCTTGTCCATCACATCATTCTCCTAATGATGTGATCTCGTTATCAATGACATCCAATGTCCATAGTCAGGAAACCATGACTATTTGTTGATCAATGAGCTAGTCAACTAGAGACTTACTAGGGACATGTTGGTGTCTATTATTCACACATGTATTACGATTTCCGGATAACACAATTATAGCATGAATAAAGACAATTATCATGAACAAGGAAATATAATAATAATGCTTTTATTATTGCCTCTAGGGCATATTTCCAACAGATTCTAGTTGGTTTATTCGATGGAAGATTATATATTCAGATCCTTTATGCACATTAATACCCCTCTGATTATGAACATGAATATGATTTGTGAGTAGTTACGTTTGTTCCTGAGGACATGGGAGAAGTCTTGTTATAAGTAGTCATGTGAATTTGGTATTCGTTTGATATTTTGATGAGATGTATGTTGTCTTTCCTCTGGTGGTGTTATGTGAACGTCGACTACATGACACCTCACCATTGTTTGGGCCTAGGGGAAGGCATTGGGAAGTAATAAGTATATGATGGGTTGCTAGAGTGGCAGAACCTTAAACCCTAGTTTATGTGTTGCTTTGTAAAGGGCTGATTTGGATCCATATCTTTCATGCTATGGTTAGGTTTACCTTAATTCTTCTTTCGTAGTTGCGGATGCTTGCAAGGGGGGTTAATCATAAGTGGGATGCTTGTCCAAGGAAGGGTAGTACCCAAGTACTGGTCCACCCACATATCAAATTATCAACATAACAAACGCGAATCATATGAGCATGATGAAAACTAGCTTGACCATAATTCCCATGTGTCCTCGGGAGCGCTTTCCTTTATATAAGAGTTTGTCCATGCTTTTCCTTTGCTACAAAAAGGATTGGGCCACATTGATGCACCTTGTTTACTTTTATTACTTGTTACCCTTACGGATTACCTTATCACAAACTATTTGTTACCGGCAATTTCAGTGCTTGCAGAGAATACCTTACTGAAAACTGCTTGTCATTTCGTTGTGCTCCTTGTTGGGTTCGACACTCTTACTTATAGAAAGGACTACGATAGATCACCTATACTTGTGGGTCACCAAGACTCTTTTCTGGCGTCGTTGCCGGGGAGTGAAGCGCCTTTGGTAGGTGGAATTTGGTAAGGAAAAATTTATATAGTGTGCTGAAATTTACTGTCACTTGTTACTATGGAAAACAATCCTTTGAGGGGCTTGTTCGGGGTATCTTCACCCCGACCAGTAGAGCAAAGAGTTGCTCCTCAACCTACTGAACCTACTGAAAATGTTTACTTTGAAATTCCTTCGGGTATGATAGAGAAACTGCTAGCTAATCCTTTTACCGAAGATGGAACATTACATCTCGATATGCACCTAATCTATGTCGATGAAGTTTGTGGATTATTTCAGCTTGCAGGTATGCCCGAGGATGTTATCAAGAAGAAGGTCTTCCCTTTATCTTTGAAGGGAAAGGCACTGACATGTTTTAGGCTATGTGATGATATTGGATCATGGAACTACAACCGATTGAAATTGGAATTTCATCAGAAGTTTTATCCTATGCATCTCGTTCATCGTGATCGTAATTATATATATAATTTTTACCTCGCGAAGGAGAAAGTATCGCTCAAGCTTGGGGGAGGCTTAAGTCAATGTTATATTCATGCCCCAATCATGAGCTCTAAAGAGAAATTATTATTCAAAAAAATTATGCTCGACTTTCTCTCAATAATCGCTCCATGCTAGATACTTCTTGTATTGGTTCTTTTATGATGAAGACTATTGAATTCAAATGGGATTTATTGGAAAGAATTAAACGCAACTCTGAAGATTGGGAACTCGAGAAGGTAAGGAGTCAGGTATGACACCTAATATTGATTGTGTTAAATCTTTTATGGATATCGATGCTTTTCATAAATTTAGCACTAAATATGGACTTGACTCTGAGATAGTGGCTTCTTTATGTGAATCATTTGCTACTCATGTTGATCTCCCTAAGGAGAAGTGGTTTAAATATCATCCCCCCATTGAAGTAAAACTAGTTGAACCTATTAAAGTAGAAGAAAAGGCTATCACTTATAATGTTGATCCTATTGTTCCTACCGCTTATATTGAGAAACCCCCTTTCCCTGTTAGAATAAAGGATCATGCTAAAGCTTCAATTGTGGTTCGTAAGAGTAATGCTAGAACACCTGCACCCCCTAAGCAAATTAAAGTTGAACCTAGTGTTGCTATGGTTAAAGATCTCTTGGTCGATAATATTGATGGGCATGTTATTTACTTCTGTGATGAAGCTGCTAGAATTGCTAGACCCGATACTAAAGATAAACATAGACCTGTAGTAGGCATTCCTGTTGTTTCTGTTAAAATAGGAGATCATTGCTATCATGGCTTGTGTGACATGGGTTCTAGTGCGAGTGCAATACAACATTCCTTATACAAAGAAATTATGCATGATATTGCACATGCTGAGATAGAAGATATTGATGTTACTATTAAGCTTGCCAATAGAGATACTGTTTCACCAGTTGGGATTGTTAGAGATGTTGAAGTCTTGTGTGGGAAAGTTAAATATCCTACTGATTTTCTTGTTCTTGGTTCCCCACAAGATGACTTTTGTCCCATTATATTTGGTAGACCCTTCTTGAATATTGTTAATGCTAAGATGGACTGCAAAAAGGATATTGTTTCTGTTGGTTTAGGGGATATGTCTCATGATTTTAATTTTGCTAAATTTCGTAGACAACCCCATGATAAAGAATTGCCTAGTAAATATGAAATTATTGGTCTTGCTTCTATTGTCGTGCCTCCTAATGATCCTTTAGAACAATATTTGCTAGACCATGAAAATGATATGTTTATGAATGAAAGCAGGGAAATAGATGAAGTATTCTTTAAACAAGGACCTATTTTGAAGCACAACTTGCCTGCTGAAATTCTAGGGGATCCTCCTCTGCCCAAGGGTGATCCCGTGTTTGAGCTTAAACCATCACCTGATACTCTTAAATATGTTTATCTTGATGAAAAGAAGATATATCATGTTATTATTAGTGCTAACCTTTCAGAGCAGGAAGAAGAGAAATTATTGAAAACTCTGAAGAAGCACCGTGTTGTTATTGGATATACTCTTGATGATCTTAAGGGCATTAGTCCCACTCTATGCCAGCACAAAATAAAATTGGAGAAAGACGCTAAGCCGGTTGTTGATCACCAATGACGGTTAAATCCTAAGATGAAAGAAGTGGTAAGAAATGAAATACTAAAGCTTCTGGAGGCAGGTATAATTTATCCTGTTGCTGATAGTCAGTGGGTAAGTCATGTCCATTGTGTCCCTAAGAAGGGAGGCATTACTGTTGTTCCTAATGATAAAGATGAATTCATCCCACAAAGAATTGTTATAGGTTATAGAATGGTAATTGACTCCGCAAATTAAATAAAGCTACTAGAAAGGATCATTTACCTTTTATTGATCAAATTCTAGAAATATTATCCAAACATACACATTTTTGCTTTCTAGATGGTTATTCTGGTTTCTCTCAAATACCTGTGTCGAAAGAGGATCAGGAAAAGACCACTTTTACTTGCCCTTTCGGTACCTTTGCTTATAGACGTATGCCTTTCGGTTTATGTAATGCACCTGCTACCTTTCAAAGATGTATCACTGCTATATTCTCTGACTTTTGTGAAAATATTTTTGAGGTTTTCATGGATGATTTCTCCGTGTATGGAACTTCTTTTGATGATTGCTTAAGCAACCTTGATCGAGTTTTGCAGAGATGTGAAGAAACTAATCTTGTCTTGAATTGGGAGAAGTGCCACTTTATGGTTAACGAAGGTATTGTCTTGGGCCATAAAGTTTTTGAAAGAGGTATTGAAGTTGATAAAGCTAAAGTTGATGCTATTGAAAAGATGTCGTGTCCTAAGGACATTAAAGGTATAAGAAGTTTCCTTGGTCATGTCGATTTGTGTAGGAGGTTCATTAAAGACTTCTCAAAAAATTCTAGGCCTCTGACTAATCTCTTACAAAAAGATGTTCCTTTTGTCATTGATGATGATTGTGTAGAAGCATTTGAAATACTTAAGAAAGCCTTGATTTCTACACCTATTGTTCAGCCAGCTGATTGGAATATACCCTTTGAAATTATGTGTGATGCTAGTGATTATGCTTGTAGGTGCAGTTCTAGGACAAAGAGTTGATAAGAAATTAAATGTTATCCAATATTCTAGTAAAACTCTAGACAGTGCCCACAGAAATTATGCTACTACTGAAAAAGAATTTTTAGCAGTTGTATTTGCTTATGATAAGTTCAGACCTTATATTGTTGATTCTAAAGTAACTGTTCACACTGATCATGTTGCTATTAAATATCTTATGGAAAATAAAGATGCTAAACCTAGACTTATTAGATGGGTTCTCTTGCTACAAGAATTTGATTTGCATATTATTGATAGAAAGGGAGTCGAGAACCCCGTGGCGGACAACTTGTCTAGGTTACAAAAATGTTATTGATGACCCACTACCTATTGATGATAGCTTTCCTGATGAACAGTTAGCTGTCATAAATGCTTCTCATACTGCTCCATGGTATGTTGATTATGCTAATTACATTGTTGCTAAATTTATACCACCTAGTTTCACATACCAGCAAAACAAAAAGTTTTTCTATGATTTAAGACATTACTTCTGGGATGACCCACACCTTTATAATGAAGGAGTAGATGGTGTTATTAGACGTTGTGTACCTGAACATGAACAGGAACAGATCCTACACAAGTGTCACTCCGAGGCTTATGGAGGACACCACGCTGGAGATAGAACTGCACATAAGGTATTGCAATCCGGTGTTTATTGGCCTACTCTTTTCAGAGATGCCCGTAAGTTTGTCTTGTCTTGTGATGAATGTCAAAGAATTGGTAATATTAGTAGACGTCAAGAAATGCCTATGAATTATTCACTTGTTATTGAACCATTTGATGTTTGGGGCTTTGATTATATGGGACTGTTTCCTTCCTCTAATGGGTATACACATATTTTAGTTGTTATTGATTACATTACTAAGTGGGTAGAAGCTATTCCAACTAGTAGTGATGATCATAACACCTCTATTAAGATGCTTAAATAAGTTATTTTTTCGAGGTTTCGAGTCCCTAGATATTTAATGACTGATGGTGGTTCACATTTTATTCATGGTGCCTTTCGTAAAATACTTGCTAAGTATGATGTTAATCATAGAATTGCATCTCCATACCACCCACGGTCTAGTGGTCAAGTAGAACTGAGTAATAGAGAGCTTAAATTAATTTTGCAAAAGGCTGTTAATAGATCTAGAAAGAATTGGTCCAAGAAACTTGATGATGCATTATGGGCCTATAGAACTGCATATAAAAATCCTATGGGTATGTCTCCATATAAAATGGTTTATGGAAAAGCATGTCACTTACCTCTCGAACTAGAACATAAGGCATATTGGGCCATTAAAGAGCTCAATTATGATTTCAAACTTGTCGGTGAGAAGAGACTATTTGACATTAGATCACTTGATGAGTGGAGAACCCAGGCCCATCAAAATGCCAAACTATTTAAAGAAAAGGTTAAAAGATGGCATGACAAAAGGATACAAAAGCGTGAGTTTAATGTAGGGATTATGTTTTGTTATACAACTCTCGTTTAAGATTTTTTTGCAGGAAACTCCTCTCTAAATGGGAAGGTCCTTACGATATCGAGGAGGTCTATCGTTCCGGTGCCATAAAAATCAACAACTTCGAAGGCACAAATCCGAAGGTGGTGAACGGTCAAAGAATCAAACATTACATCTCAGGTAATCCCATAAATGTTGAAACCAATGTTATTAATACCTTAACACCGGAGGAGTACATAAGGGACACTTTCCAAAACGTTTTAGACTCCGAAAGGGAATAGGTATGTGGTACAGTAAGTAAACCGACTCCAAAACAGTTCTAGTAGCAATTTCTCTCCGTTTTGGAATATTTAAGAAAATAGGAAAATAAGAAGTAGTCCAGAAAGGACACAAGGCGTCCACGAGGGTAGAGGGCGCGCCCTATCCCCCTGGGCGTGCCCCCTACCTTGTGGGCACCTCGTGTGCCCTCCGGACTCCATTTTCTTGCACGATACTCCTTTTGGTCGGTAAAAATTCATTATATAATCTCCCGAAGGTTTTGACCACCGTACCACGCAAATATCTCATGTTCTTGTTTCAAGCTATTTTTCTGACAGATCTAGATCACCATGATGTCTTCAAGCGCCCCAAGGAATAGTTTTTCGAGAAGGTCATCAACCCCTACCTCGCAGAGGTGCTGCAACACCCTCAAACCATTGAGATGCGTGAGGGGGTGCTGCACATCCGCGATGTTGAGGGACCAAGGAGGACCGGAGGCGTGGAGACAAGACTTGAAGCAATGGAGCAACAAGTTTTCAAGTGAGAGGGGATGGTGGAACGCGGACTCGACGCCAACCACATTATGATCGCGGAGTTCACCAACAACCACAAGCTGGATGCCAAGAACATTGGGAAGACCATCTTCAACCTTCACGAGAAAATCGAGCACCTCCAAGCCCAGATCAATGACCTGCAAAACCAAAACTGTGAGTATGAATATAGATTCAATAGGATGAGTTTGGTTGCAGATTTGAGGATCCCGGAGACTCGATCATCCTTCTATGATGGTGAGCCTATGCCTTGGAAGATAGACGACAAGACTACATCATTAACAACTCCACCACCATCTTCTTCACCACCAAAGGAGAACTGAGTATTGGGTATGGGCACTCCCCTTGGCAACTACCAAGCTTGGGGGAGGTGCCCCGGTATCGTATCACCATCACACTTCTATCTTTACCATTTTTCTTAGTTCGATCCTTTTGGTTATATCTTGATCTAGTAGAATAAAGTTTATTATGATCTAGCTTTGAGTTTTGTGTTGATCCTTATCTATGTAATCGAGTCCGTGAGCTATATATAATAAAGATTAGTTTTGAGTCGAGGGCTTGGTTATCTTGTTATGATCTTGAGGGAATAAAAGAAAAAAAGAGAAAGAATAAAAAGAAATAAAGAGATCATATTGATCTTATGGAGAGTAATGACTTCACATATAGAGAGTATGATGAATAAATGTTGTTGAGAGTTCACAAACATAGTTTTGGTCATCGTTGCAATTAATAGGAAGTAATAAAGAAAGAGAGGTTTTCACATATAAATATACTATCTTGGACATCTTTTATGATTGTGAGCACTCATTAAAATATGACATGCTAAAAAGTTGATGTTGGACAAGGAAGACAACGTAATGGGTTATGTTTTCTTATATCCGAAATAAATTATATTGTCATGGATCATCCAACATGTTGAGCTTGCCTTTGCCCCTCATGCTAGCCAAATTATTTGCACCAAGTAGAGATACTACTTGTGCTTCCAAATATCCTTAAACCCAGTTTTGCCATGAGAGTCCACCATATCTACCTATGGATTGAGTAAGATCCTTCAAGTAAGATGTCATTGTTGCAAGCAATAAAAATTGCTCTCTAAATATGTATGATCTATTAGTGTGGAGAAAATAAGCTTTATACGAGCTTGTGATATGGAAGAAATAAAAGCGATGGAGTGCATAATAAATGTCCCTATCACAAGTGGCAATATAAAGTGATGTTCTTTTGCATTAAGATTTTGTGCATCCAACCATAAAAGCACATGATAACCTCTGCTTCCCTCTACGAAGGGCCTATCTTTTATTTTTGTCTTATACCTTATACAAGAGTCATGGTGATCTTCACCTTTCCTTTTTACATTTTATCCTTTGGCAAGCACTATGTGTTGGAAAGATCCTGATATATATAGCTAATTGGATGTGGGTTATCATAAACTATTATTGTTGACATTACCCTTGAGGTAAAAGGTTGGGAGGCAAAACTATAAGCCCCTATCTTTCTCTGTGTCCGATTAAAACCTCATACCCATAAGTATTGCGTGAGTGTTGGCAATTGTGAAAGACTAAACGATAGTTGAGTATGTGGACTTGCTGAAAAGATCTTATATTGACTCTTTCCGATGTTATGATAAATTGCAATTGCTTCAATGACTGGGATCACAGTTTGCTAGTCTTTCAATGAAGTTTCTAATTCATACTCTACTTTGTGAATAGATTGTTACTTTAGCATAAGAAATCATATGACTATATATGTTGCTACTCTAAGAATGATCATGATGCCTTCATGTCCATATTTTATTTTATCTACACCTCTATCTCTAAACATGTGAACATATTTTTTGATATCGGCTTCCGCTTGAGGATAAGCGAGGTCTAATCTTGGGGGAGTTGATACATCCATTTTGCATCATGCTTTTATATCGATATTTATTGCATTATAGGTTGTTATTACACATTATGTCACAATACTTATGCCTTTTCTCTCTTATTTTACAAGGTTTACAAGAAGAGGGAGAATGCCGGCAGCAGGAATTATGGGCTTGGAAAGGAGCAAATATTAGAGTCCTATTCTGCACAACTCCAAAAGTCCTAAAACTTCACGAAAGTCAGTTTTGGAATATATAAAAAATATTGGGCGAAGGAAGCATCAGAGGGGGGTCACCCACCGTCCACGAGGGTGGAGGGCGCGCCCCCTACCTCATGGGCCACCTGGCAGGCCCCCGATGCCCATCTTCTAGTATAAGGTGTCTTTTGCCCTGGAAAAAATAAGGAGGAAGCTTTCGGGACGAAGCACGGCCATCTCGAGGCGGAACCTTGGCGGAACCAATCTAGGGCTCCAGCGGAGCTGTTCTGCCGGGGAAACATCCCTCCGAGAGGGGGAAATCGTCACCATCGATCCTCTCATCAGGAGGGGGTCAATCTCCATCAACATCTTCACCAACACCATCTCCTCTCAAACCCTAGTTCATCTCTTGTATCTGATCTTTGTCTCAAAACCTCAGATTGGTACCTGTGGGTTGCTAGTAGTGTTGATTACTCCTTGCAGTTGATGCTAGTTGGTTTATTCGGTGGAAGATTATATGTTCAGATCCTCTATGCACATTAATACCCCTCTGATTATGAACATGAAGATGATTTGTGAGTAGTTACATTTGTTTCTGAGGACATGGGAGATGTCTTGTTCTAAGTAGTCATGTGAATTTGGTATTCGTTCGATATTTTGATGAGATGTATGTTGTCTTTCCTCTAGTGGTGTTATGTGAACATCGACTACATGACACTTCACTATTGTTTGGGCCTAGGGGAAGGCATTGGGAAGTAATAAGTAGATGATCAGTTGCTAGAGTGACAGAAGCTTAAACCTAGTTTATGTGTTGCTTCGTAAGGGGCTGATTTGGATCCATGTGTTTCATGTTATGGTTAGGTTTACCTTAATTCCTCTTTCATAGTTGCGGATGCTTGTGAGGGGGGTTAATCATAAGTGGGATGCTTGTCCAAGGAAGGGCAATACCCAAGTACCGGTCCACCCACATATCAACTTATCAAAGTAAAGAATGCAAATCATATGAGCATGATGAAAACTAGCTTGACCATAATTCTCGTGTGTCCTCGGGAGCGCTTTCCTTTATATAAGAGTTTATCCAGGCTTGTCCTTTGCTATAAAAAGGATTGGGACACCTTGCTGCACCTTGTTTACTTTTATTACTTGTTACCCTTACGAATTACCTTATCACAAAACTATTTGTTACCGATAATTTCAGTGCTTGCAGAGAATACCTTACTGAAAACTGCTTGTTCCTTCTGCTCCTCGTTGAGTTCGACACTCTTACTTATCGAAAGGACTACGATAGGTCCCATATACTTGTGGGTCATCAAGGACAAGGTGCATTAAATGCATCACTTAGTGTCACATCATGGATGTAACCCAGCAAGCCTTGTCGTGCCATTCTGCCACCTTTTCGCCTGCCTGCATGACACACCCGTGGACGGGTGTCATTTAGGGGTGATCTTCATGGGAAATGGCTGCCACGTGCCAAACATCAGCCACTTATTCACTTGGGGGCTAGACACTGCACAGATAAGTGACTTGCGTCGCTATGAGGTGGAGCGGTGGAGCCTTGGTGGGGAAGCAGGCCGCAAGCATCTCAGCAACCCTTGTCGGGAAGTCTTGTGACTTGTCCTTGGAGTGGCCTTGACCCGACCAGGATCGCCTGCCCGGCAAGGGGGTTTTTCCTTAGTGATATATTGCCCTTCTTGGCTTGTCTTGGTCTTCTTGATCTGCCCTTTGATTACTCAAAGAGCTATCTCTTCTGCTTGGCCTTGTCTTGGATATTGTAACCTTGCCCTTGAGCCTGTGTACAATCCAGGCAACATACACCATGGTTTGTTGGACCGATAGCCTAGGAAGTTGTTCAAGAAGGTTCAAGTTCCTCCTCTCGTCACTAGCTCAGAGTCTTAATCGCGCACCACTAACGAAAATGAAAACGTTGAAAGCACTGTTGCTGGCCCCTCTGCTTCACGCGACCCCAACAACGTTGGCGCTCCTCCAACTTCTTCATGATGATATTCTTCAGGGGCATTAGTTCTCAGTTTCATCTCCTTTTGGTCATTTGATGACAAAGGGGGTGTGACACCCAAAAATTTTGGCCTTGTTTTATTAATTTAGATTTTGCCAGGAATTAAAACTTTTATTTTCTGGGCTCCCTTTTTATTTTTTTGAACCATTATCTCCCTTGTTATTATGGAGCTTTTCCCCAAAATGAAAACCTTTCAAATATGTTATTGGACTTGTTTAATCTCTCAAGAAAAACTTTCCTTTTATCAGTATAACTAATTACATAATTAATTTGCTTGATCTTTATTTTCTTGAAAAATGGTTTTCCAAGGTTATATGGCCATAATTGAACTACAACCATTTGATAAATTCACCTAAAATTCCAACCAAAATTTGGAGATGTCATGTGATGTTTTTAAATCACTTTTATACAAAAATATCTTTTATTCATGTAATATTTTGAGCTCTGCATCAATTTTCCTTCTCTGGTCCAGAGTGCAATTTTGCACTACAACCCATTTAAATATTTCTCTCTGGCCTCCACCAATATTATGGGATGTTGGTAGTAGCATATGATTCAACATTATGCAAAAACCTAGTGCTGTTATTTGAAAAATTTGAGTGAATCAACCTCATTTTCATTCTGGTCCAGCCTTGTGATTTCTACTACAACCCTATTTATTTTTGCTCCAATGACCTTGTGCTTTCTCCTGCTTATAGTCCTCCCTGCAAAACCCCTAAGTCCAGGAGCATGCACTTATTGGATCATTTTTAGTTCATGAAATAATGCCATTTATTTCCTGTCCAGAATTGTAGTTTTGCAAAACTTGCACTAACAAGTTTGTGATTTTCACAAACTAACCTCACCACCCTCTTATGCATCTAAAGAGACCACCATCTGGAGTTTTTGGCCACTCCAAAACCTGCCTAAGTGCCCTTAGCATTTTGTCAAACACCTTATGGGCATGATCAGTTTTGACATGGGTTTGTGTTTGCTCTATGAACTTGATCCCCTGACCAAACCAGCATGTCCAATGGTGTTTCCCTAGCCTATAACCCCACCCTGCTAACCCTCTTGTGGTTTGGAACACCCCAGCATGCCATGGCATTTCGTCGAGCACGTTTCGTGCATGCTCTGGGCGCGAGCAGAGCGTGCGTTTGGCATGCGTTTTGCACGTGCCGCGCCCGAGACGACGCATCGCGCCCCTGGCCTTGCCACCACTGCAGAGCCACGCCACGCACGTCCCTCCTCACCGCTACGCGCCAAGTCGCCCCTCGCCACGCCCGGCAGGCCAAGAGCTAGCCGCCGCAGCCGCTCGACAGCCTCTGCTCATGTCGGCGCCGCCCGAGCCTCTCCCGCTCGCCACCTGGCCCCTGGAACAGCGCAAGCTCATCCACGAGTGTGTCCACTAGCGCTCGTCGCCGCCACGACGCCCTAGCTACAGAATGGCGGTCGCCGGCGACCTTATCCGCGGCCGCCGCGGAACCGCCTTGGCTCGCCCATTTAAGGAGGCCCGAGCTCATCTCCGCACGCAGGCAGTCCCAAGCCATCTCCCGAGGACCCCCATTGGCAGCCCATCGACCCGGGGAGGCCTCCTTCCTCATCTCCGGCAACCGCAGCCGCCGCCACTGCCCCGGCCATTCTGGCACCACCAGGGCCTCCCCCTCTCCGTTCTCTTCACCAGGAACCCCCTCATCCTCCCGTGAGCCCTTCCCCCTACTCAATTTTGATCGGGAACCACCGTAGCCCCAAACTCACTTTACTCCCGAAGCTCCCTCCGCCGCGAAGCTCACCGCCGACAACTCCTTCCACCCCCGTCGACCCAACGACCACCAGGAGGACCGCCTTGGTCTCGCGGATCTATCCAGACCCTCTGGAACCCGCGGGGAGCCACCGTTCGCCGGCGACGACCGCCGTTGCCCCGCCTCCGTTCGGGCAGAGGAAGAGGAGGGAGAAATAGACCAGTCAAACCTGACCAGTGGGCCAGGCGGGCCCACTGTCAGTGACACGCGCGCCGTCCATGCTGGAGTAGTGGAAGCGTAAATCCAAAATACGCTTTCGACGTGTACGTGTTTATTTGAAACGTTTTATTTTTTGTTTTATTTTTAAATAACAGATTTTGACCACATCTTTGACTGGCTATAACTTTTTAATTTTAACTCCAAATGAGTTGATTCTTTTTCCTACCTCCCTCAAATTTGGTCTAGTTTATTTTAAGATTTATTTGAAAATTTTCCAAACAACTTTTTTGTACTGTTTTTGAAATGTGTGTTAATTCAAATATATTTTTGGAAATAGGATTTTTGGGAGAGAAGGAAGCTTTCAAAAAATTTGGAGAGCACCCCCACCTCTCCACGCCATTAAAGGCAAGCATTCTGAACCACGGAATAATATTTTTGGTGTGTTAGTTGACACGTTTATAACACCACCTTATATCGGAGAACTTGTTATTTCATGTGATATGATCGTTTGCATGAATGCATATTAGTGATTTCCTTGTTGTTGTAAATGAATATACTGGTGATGGTAATCATCTTCATGTGCCTTGCATGCATACCGGAAAGAAATCCGGGAAAAGCCTCTGCCTTGGGTAGGCGTGAGCTTATCGCCGGTCTCCGTCGGGACGGTTACGTCTGGTATGGCATGGTAAGGTATATTGAGTGGTGATTTTGTTGGTTGAAATATATTTGTTATACATGTCATGCAGGGAATTTATAAACCTCCTGAGTCGATCGTAGATCGAGTCTTGTTCCAGTAACCCCCATACTTGCTATGTACTACCACTTGTCCCTGCCGCGGGTAGGGTATGGTTCAGTAAGTCGTCAACCCCTTTCAAGCACACACCGTACAGAGAGGCCATGGTGGAAGATACCGGTTGTAGCTGGTAGGCAGGCCACCTGGTCCGGGGGCATGGGTGTTTCCGGTTGGGACCGAGAGGGGGGGCCACCCCTTAGAGCGCGTGATATAAATTTGATCCCATGCTACGCGAGGTTGTAGCCTCCCCACTTAGAGTTTTGCTTAACAAGTGTCGTGGGTGATTCCAGACACCGATGAGTTAAGCTGGTGTGTGCAAGTTAGGCGTGTTTTCAACTAAAAGGCCGTAGATGGAATTAGTCCCGATGGACTAAAGGAATCCGTTACTCGTGGGTAAAGAGTACACCCTCTGCAGAGATTAAACCTATTTGAATAGCCGTGTCCATGGTTAAGGATTATAGTCTGGGATGGGTCAAGTGTTGGTCTTAGTGTCGGTCTTCGGAGGAGATATTGTTAAACCAAACTTGGATACCGACTGGTTACTTGTGAGGACCATGATTATTATTTTGTGATGGACTAACCCGTTGCATTATTTATATTATCGAGTATCCCTGGGACGGTTCTACCTCCTGGATATTCATTGTGATTATTTATCTTATAAGCCCTTTATGTGGTGTCGCTCAGACGCCCGACTGTGGCATTTCTTTTAAAGCCCTTTATGTGGTGTCGCTCAGACGCCCGACTGTGGCATTTGTTTTAAAGCCCTTTATGTGGTGTCGCTCAGATGCCCGACTGCGGCATTTTATTCCCACTCTATTACTGCTTATTCATGTTGCATGAAAATAACCTACTTGCATGCATAAAAGATGTTTTATTTATGACTGACGATGTGATCATGGAATTTTTCAGTGCATGATTATCAATTATATTATACCTGTGTTCTTAATGTTTGCGAGTACATTCAAAGTACTCACTGGCTTGTCCCTGGCTATTGTCTTGGCCAGATTGCTTGCTTGGAGAGGAGCGTGGCGATGACAGCCCTGGAAACTAAGCAACGGTGATAGCAGCCTCGCGAAGATAGGAGTTAACCTGGTCAGCTGTTCCTGTGGGAAATGGAGTCCCATAGACACTGATGTCTCACAAACCGCTTCCGCCATCGACCACTAGAAACCCAATTGTTGTACTCACAGGCCAGAATGGTCTTGTACCACATAATTTTTGTATTTTGCCTGGAATTTCTGTATCAAGTTGGAGCCTCATCAGCTAACAGTAATCCTGGGACTGATGAGCACGACGGTCTTTTTCTGGAAATTACCCGGAAAACCCGGTCGTGACAGACTTGGTATCAGAGCCAGGCTGACCATTGGCTAATCCTATCTTAGCCAGGTCAATAAACTTAGGCAAACCAAACCACCAAACCATAACCAAACCCCAGCCAAGCTTCTCGTGCAAGATAGCCACACAGTGACCCAACACCTTTTGGCAGTCGGTGCCCAACCTATCAACCTAACCTGTCGCTCATGCGCCAGTGATCGAATCCTAAATAGTCCTTTCTCGCAAACGTGCGAAGGAAGACTCCGTCACCTTTTCCTATAAAAAGGGGCACGCTAGCCCCAACACAGCACAACACAGCCTCTACCCCAAACCAAGCTACAATGCTTGGCCCTGTCGTGCACAATGAGACCACAGCAACCAACCTTGGAGGCTTTGTGACCATACTCGCAAACCTCACCCGTCGTGCCTATGTGTTAGAAGAGCCCCAGAATATGTTGTGTACCAAGGGCCCATGAGCGGTGAGAGCCGTCAATTCTGGGCCACTGTACACATCTATGGTAGGGGTCTAGAGCCCGAGCGCCCCTACAGGTTCACCGGAAGGACAACTTCCTTTGAACCTCAAGCCATCCAACTAGCTGCTCGAGAGGCTATAGTTCATCTCCGGCACTTGTCGCCCAGAGTTAACTGTCGCTCGTTCCACTATTACCCCAGACGTGAAGGGTATGGTAGACCACCCCAAGTTGCCAACGGAGATCACGAGACGGATCCTGCGTTGTTGCACCTAGTGCGCTTTGTAAGTGCACTAGAGGAACTGTGCGATCAAATCACTATTGATCTAATCGCAGCTCGTGGAGAGCTGGTTCGTCGAGCCCCGGCGAGAGAAGAGAACGAGCCCAACGCCGACAACCCAGTTGTGCTGTTTGGACACCCGATCGAGTCCCTGAGGCCTGCCCCAGCCATCGGCCAAGGTGTTGCGATAACCCCAGAAGTGCTTCGTCGCATATTGGGAGCACACTCCAACGGGATTGTGGCCAACAATCCCCGAGATGGTCCTCATCGCTACCCTGAGCCTGCAGCCCCTCAACCCACTCCAGCTAATTCCGACGACGAGACCCGTGGAGGAGCCTCAAGGCACGCCCGCTTGGATGTAAACGAGGTAGACTAAGTCACCCGAGTCGTATCGAGTCCTAGTGTACCCTCGCTTTGTAATCGTGTGGCCTTGTAATTAAATGCCGCCTGTTGTCGTGCCTCTGTTTTAATGGTAGCCTTGCCTGGATACGCCAGTATGCAGTATAAGATTTCTATCCCAGACACAGTTACCAAAAATCACCCCGTCAACCCCACAGTAACACATCACTATAGTGAAATGTGTGAATTTGTGGCTTGACCCCGACCCTTGGAACAGAGCTGGAAATTTTCTTTACCATTCACCACGGTAGAAATGACCAGCTTCGGTGCTATAAAAAGGCCACCGCGTGACCTTGCCAAGCACCTCTCACCTTGGGCACCACCCTCACAACCATTTCTTGCCATACCGAGCCCCAGCATTTATCTGAGAACCCCAGATGCAACCCCGGGTAGTTTTGTCAAGATATTGCGGGATTTTACCTGCAGTACCATGGGCGCTACCCAGCCACCCCGGTACGAGCTGTTCAAATCGAGAATTACCCCTTCCACCTCGAGATATTGGGCAGCAGTACACATCCCTCCCGTAAACTCAAACCAAGATCCAACGGAGGTCTCCTTCGTGGGGAAATCTATGCCAACCCCACATATGGCCATAGAAGCTGTTGCATATGAAGCGCTTGCTCGCCTTCGATTCACGGTACCCTATGCCAGCGAACGAGGGTATTATTACTTCTCGAGCCGTGCAGCACCTGGAGGAGTGACATATTTTCCCGGTGGACAAATTGAGAGAGACCCAGTCCTGGCCAACCTTGTCCAGTACGTCATCGCTCAAGAGCGTTTAACCCAACGTGTGATGGGTTATCTCTAGAGCCTCGCAGATTTAAATCCTCAGATCGCCATCGGCAGAGCACTAAGGCCCGACCAGGAGAGACACGTGCATCGACTGGTCAATCCACTTCCCCCGATAGAAGAGGAGTGTATCCCAGTACCAGAGAAGTTTTCTAGGGACCCCGTCCAGTTACCATTCCCATTTTAGACGTCGCTGCGGTGTTCATTATTGCAACATTTATTTATGTGTGTGACTTATGCGTGATACCCTGAGTTGGTACGGCGAGCCAATTATTTGGCTTCTACTAATGTGTGTAGTTTTTGTTATGGTTTATGCCCCTCTAAATTAACTGTTTTTCCCTCGTAAAATCCTGGAGTGAGATTTCTTTTCCCTGAGTTGCTACATCTGCACCTTCTCATGACGTGGATTAATTAATTTCACACAGCACCACGGCAGCAGACTCACAACCATAATCATTCGAACACATACACTGTTTGCAAAGCTTGCAACGGTGTTACATCCAGCTAATCACCCCCTAACAACAGTTAGCACCCGTCACACCCCATCTACTCCTCGTGATCACCACCACCGCGGAGAGCCAACACCCGAGCAGCAGCGGCGCGACGATCGTCGAGGATCATCGCGCACAGGAGCACGGAGAGCCCCAGCAGTGTCGCCAGCCCTCCGCATATCAGGATCGCAAACCAGTCCGGCATCGCCTCCGCCATTAGAGCCTAACCCGAGCTTTTGTAAGCAGTAATGGAGGAAGAAGGAGGAGGAGAAGTGAGGCCAGGTGTGAGGAAGAAGAGAGGGGCACCCCGGCCGTTTTATAGCTCGAGCTCGGTGTACGATGGGCGAAGTCCACCAACGACGCTCGTCGCCGATCGCCGGTGTTTGGAGACGAATCTGCGAGCAGTGCCGACAGCGCGCTGGCCCGCGAGGTGAGTGCACGCTGCACCGGCAGCAAGCACGCCGCGCACTACCGCGGTACGGCCTAGATGCCCTACGCGCTAGACGTCGCCGGTGGAGAAAGCGCAGGAAAGCGCGCGGGAGAGAGGGAGAAGAGAGAACCAGAGGGAGAAGAAGAGGCTGACAGTGGGCCCCAGGTCCACCTGTCAGCCAGAGAGAGCACTGTGCTCTCGGGTACGACCAGCGTATATTTAAATTTAGAAGTTATTCTAAATTTATATCCAGCGTAGAAATCTCACGTTTTTGTCCCGAACCGTAGATTTTTCCACGCAGCACCAGTATTCACACTGTGGTTTTTCACCACTTGTTGCCCTCTCACTGTAGCCACATTTTTACTGCTTATAGTTTTTCTTAAAACAGCTTTTAACAAATCTCGAGGACGAGATTTTTCTTAAGGGGGGTAGTGTTGTGACACCCAAAAATTTTGGCCTTGTTTTATTAATTTAGATTTTGCCAGGAATTAAAACTTTTATTTTCTGGGCTCCCTTTTTATTTTTTTGAACCATTATCTCCCTTGTTATTATGGAGATTTTCCCCAAAATGAAAACCTTTCAAATATGTTATTGGACTTGTTTAATCTCTCAAGAAAAACTTTCCTTTTATCAGTATAACTAATTACATAATTAATTTGCTTGATCTTTATTTTCTTGAAAAATGGTTTTCCATGGTTATATGGCCATAATTGAACTACAACCATTTGATAAATTCACCTAAAATTCCAACCAAAATTTGGAGATGTCATGTGATGTTTTTAAATCACTTTTATACAAAAATATCTTTTATTCATGTAATATTTTGAGCTCTGCATCAATTTTCCTTCTCTGGTCCAGAGTGCAATTTTGCACTACAACCCATTTAAATATTTCTCTCTGGCCTCCACCAAAATTATGGGATGTTGGTAGTAGCATATGATTCAACATTATGCAAAAACCTAGTGCTGTTATTTGAAAATTTTGAGTGAATCAACCTCATTTTCATTCTGGTCCAGCCTTGTGATTTCTACTACAACCCTATTTATTTTTGCTCCAATGACCCTGTGCTTTGTCCTGCTTATAGTCCTCCCTGCAAAACCCCTAAGTCCAGGAGCATGCACTTATTGGATCATTTTTAGTTCATGAAATAATGCCATTTATTTCCTGTCCAGAATTGTAGTTTTGCAAAACTTGCACTAACAAGTTTGTGCTTTTCACAAACTAACCTCACCACCCTCTTATGCATCTAAAGAGACCACCATCTGGAGTTTTTGGCCACTCCAAGACCTGCCTAAGTGCCCTTAGCATTTTGTCAAACACCTTATGGGCATGATCAGTTTTGACATGGGTTTGTGTTTGCTCTATGAACTTGATCCCCTGACCAAACCAGTCTGTCCAATGGTGTTTCCCTAGCCTATAACCCCACCCTGCTAACCCTCTTGCGGTTTGCAACCCCCCAGCATGCCATGGCATTTCGTCGAGCACGTTTCGTGCATGCTCTGGGCGCGAGCAGAGCGTGCGTTTGGCACGCGTTTTGCACGTGCCGCGCCCGAGACGACGTGTCGCGCCCCTGGCCTTGCCACCACTGCAGAGCCACGCCACGCACGTCCCTCCTCACCGCTACGCGCCAAGCCGCCCCTCGCCACGCCCGGCAGGCCAAGAGCTAGCCGTCGCAGCTGCCCGACAGCCTCTGCTCATGTCGGCGCCGCCCGAGCCTCTCCCGCTCGCCACCTGGCCCCTGGAACAGCGCGAGCTCATCCACGAGTGTGTCCACTAGCGCTCGTCGCCGCCACGACGCCCTAGCTACAGAATGGCGGTCACCGGTGACCTTATCCGCGGCCGCCGCGGAACCGCCTTGGCTCGCCCATTTAAGGAGCCCCGAGCTCATCTCCGCACGCAGGCAGTCCCAAGCCATCTCCCGAGGACCCCCATTGGCAGCCAATCGACCCGGGGAGGCCTCCTTCCTCATCTCCGGCAACCGCAGCCGCCGTCACTGCCCCGGCCATTCCGGCACCACCAGGGCCTCCCCCTCTTCGTTCTCTTCACCAGGAACCCCCTCATCCTCCCGTGAGCCCTTCCCCCTACTCAATTTTGATCGGGAACCACCGTAGCCCCAAAGTCACTTTACTCCCGAAGCTCCCTCCGCCGCGAAGCTCACCGCCGACGACTCCTTCCACCCCCGTCGACCCAACGACCACCGGGAGGACCGCCTTGGTCTCGCGGATCCATCCAGACTCTCTGGAACCCGCGGGGAGCCGCCGTTCGCCGGCGACGACCGCCGTTGCCCCGCCTCCGTTCGGGCAGAGGAAGAGGAGGGAGAAATAGACCAGTCAAACCTGACCAGTCGGCCAGGCGGGCCCACTGTCAGTGACACGCGCGCCGTCCATGCTGGAGTAAGTGGAAGCGTAAATCCAAAATACGCTTTCGACGTGTACGTGTTTATTCAAAACGTTTTCTTTTCTGTTTTATTTTTAAATAACAGATTTGACCACATCTTTGACTGGCTATAACTTTTTAATTTTAACTCCAAATGAGTTGATTCTTTTTCCTACCTCCCTCAAATTTGGTCTAGTTTATTTTAAGATTTATTTGAAAATTTTCCAAACAAATTTTTTGTACTGTTTTTGAAATGTGTGTTAATTCAAATATATTTTTGGAAATAGGATTTTTGGGAGAGAAGGAAGCTTTCAAAAATTTTGGAGAGCACCCCCACCTCTCCACACCATCAAAGGCAAGCATTCTGAACCACGGAATAATATTTTTGGTGTGTTAGTTGACACGTTTATAACACCACGTTATATCGGAGAACTTGTTATTTCATGTGATATGATCGTTTGCATGAATGCATATTAGTGATTTCCTTGCTGTTGGAAATGAATATATGATGGTAATCATCCTCATGTGCCTTGCATGCATACCGGAAAGAAATCCGGGAAAAGCCTCTGCCTTGGGTAGGCGTGAGCTTATCGCGGTCTCCGTCGGGACGGTTACGTCCGGTATGGCATGGTAAGGTATATTGAGTGGTGATTTTGTTGGTTGAAATATATTTGTTATACATGTCATGTAGGGAATTTATAAACCTCCTGAGTCGACCGTAGATCGAGTCTTGTTCCAGTAACCCCCATACTTTCTATGTACTACCACTTGTCCCTGCCGCAGGTAGGGTATGGTTCAGTAAGTCGTCAACCCCTTTCAAGCACACACCGTACAGAGAGGCCATGGTGGAAGATACCGGTTGTAGCTGGTAGGCAGGCCACCTGGTCCGGGGGCATGGGTGTTTCCGGTTGGGACCGAGAGGGGAGGCCACCCCTTAGAGCGCGCGATATAAATTTGATCCCATGCTACGCGAGGTTGTAGCCTCCCCACTTAGAGTTTTGCTTAACAAGTGTCGTGGGTGATTCTAGACACCGATGAGTTAAGCTGGTGTGTGCAAGTTAGGCGTGTTTTCAACTAAAAGGCCGTAGACGGAATTAGTCCTGATGGACTAAAGGAATCCGTTACTCGTGGGTAAGAGTACACCCTCTGCAGAGATTAAACCTATTCGAATAGCCGTGTCCATGGTTAAGGATTACAGTCTGGGATGGGTCAAGTGTTGGTCTTAGTGTCAGTCTTCGGAGGAGATATTGTTAAACCAAACTTGGATACCGGTTGGTTACTTGTGAGGGCCATGATTATTATTTTGTGATGGACTAACCCGTTGCATTATTTATATTATCGAGTATCCCTGGGACGGTTCTACCTCCTGGATATTCATTGTGATTATTTATCTTATAATCCCTTTATGTGGTGTCGCTCAGACGCCCGACTGTGGCATTTCTTTTAAAGCCCTTTATGTGGTGTTGCTCAGACGCCCGACTGTGGCATTTCTTTTAAAGCCCTTTATGTGGTGTCGCTCAGACGCCCGACTGCGGCATTTTATTCCCACTCTATTACTGCTTATTCATGTTGCATGAAAATAACCTACTTGCATGCATAAAAGATGTTTTATTTATGACTGACGATGTGATCATGGAATTTTTCAGTGCATGATTATCAATTATATTATACCTGTGTTCTTAATGTTTGCGAGTACATTCAAAGTACTCACTGGCTTGTCCCTGGCTATTGTCTTGGCCAGATTGCTTGCTTGGAGAGGAGTGTGGCGATGACAGCCCTGGAAACTAAGCAACGGTGATAGCAGCCTCGCGAAGATAGGAGTTAACCTGGTCAGCTGTTCCTTTGGGAAATGGAGTCCCATAGACACTGATGTCTCACAAACCGCTTCCGCCATCGACCACTAGAAACCCAATTGTTGTACTCACAGGCCAGAATGGTCTTGTACCACATAATTTTTGTATTTTGCCTGGAATTTCTGTATCAAGTTGGAGCCTCATCAGCTAACAGTAATCCTGGGACTGATGAGCACGACGGTCTTTTTCTGGAAATTACCCGGAAAACCCGGTCGTGACAGGGGGGAGTGTGAGTTAGTCTTCAAGTGGGCCATTATATGGGTTGTTTTTTGCCGAGTTACAACGCTTGAACTTCATTTTATTCGCTCTTTGATGATTTGTAACTTTAATAACTATTGGTTGCCTCACTCTTTTGGTACTCATTATTTGTATGCCCTAATCTTAAATATATCTGCTCATGCATGCACAATTTCGCCAGACACCAATTTTCATCATGCATACAAATTCTTCAATATATTATGATCATGCATGATTGAATTCCAACATATAGGGGGATATCTCCACAATTTCAACCTTCCATGCGCATTCGCAATCCAAAGCAAATTCTTCATATGCACATCTTCAGGGGAGTTCCTCAATTTCTTGTAACCAATTTCTTCATAAGCTGTATTTACACTTCAATTATTCACTCCCATTGAAAACCTAACCGATTTGTCATCAATCACCAAAAGGGGGGAGATTGTAAGTGCATCAAGTGCCCCCTTAGTGGTTTTGGAGTATTGAAGACAAATAGGTTGAGGGACTAATGTGTTTGTGAATGTATACAAGAGATATAGTCCCTGAAGATTTGATTTAACACATGGAAGATGACCCTGAAAAATGGATTTCTTCAAGTGAAGAATTTGGTGATGAAATTGGTACGGCCTTTGAAGAAATTGATCTGAACGACTTGAAGCTTGAAGACTTCTTTTTTCATAGTTTCTTTCTTCTTGTTTGAGTCATAGGGAAAAAATGTACTGTTAAAGGGGGTCTAGGTGAATCATAGTTCACATTTTTCCAAAGTGATGCTCAAACCTATACATACAGAAGTTGCTTCGAGTGAAGCCTTTGGAAATCTTGGAACAGCTGGCGCATTTGCTAGCGACAGTGACGAAGTTCATATAGTCGTTGATGAATTTGGTTAGGCTGCGGAGTTAGGATCTCGCCAATGCGATCTACCTAAAGTGAGGAAATTGAGTGCCCCAGCGAATTTGAGAGTTCAAATTCCGACCGTTGCTATGTCGCGGGCCAGCTGTCGAGTGGATCCTTATCCTGACAACGTTCATACTAGAGAAGGGCATTGATGACAATTCATGTCGGGTTGCCCCTGGCTATAAATAGCCGCCCCCACAACAACGGTCATATCAGAGAAGGGCATTGATGACAATTCATGTCGGGTTGCCCCTGGCTATAAATAGCCGCCCCCACAACAACGGTCATATCAGAGAAGGGCATTCATGATAATTCATGTCGGGTTGCCCTGGCTATAAATAGCCGCCCCCACAACCACTTGTTGGTTGGTTGCTCAGTGAGAACTTGAAACTTGTCATTTGAGAGCAACCCATCCTTTGACGACTTTGAGAGAATCCTAAGTGAGGAAAAACCCAGAGCCAAAGTGATTGAGCATCACTGAAAAGATTGATCTGTGTGATTTGATGCTTTTTACCTTTTAAGATAGTCATTGTGGTGTGCTGGTGAACAAGTCTGTGAAGGTTTTGGAAGTCTACCTTGAAGACTTACCACGAGTGATTAGGCAAGGTCTAACTGACCTGAGCTCAAGAGGAATAAGGTGAGAACTGTGTGTCCTCTAAGTTCATCGCAGCCGCCTCAACCAGATGTAGAGTTGATACAGCAACTGGAACTGGTGTACCAAATTGTTGTGTCTTCATCGAGCCAACCTGGTTTCAAATTCCTCGCTCTTCCCTTGCGTTGTTCCACTGCTGAAGAATTTGTGATCTCATTTCTAAAGAACTTGAACAGAAGACTTTCATCATGTTGTATTTTATTTCTTTAGTTCAACTTCCTCATGCTTGTATGCCTATATGATTGCATGTTCTTCACATGTATGTATCTTGTATGCATGCCTTTCGTTTCGGTGATGATTTAGTTCCCTCGCATTTCTATTTATTCACTCTGATCTTTGTCGAATTCTTCAGAGTTTGATGAATTTCTAAAAATCTCCCATTGACCCCCTCTGGGAATAAACCTGCGCTTTCAATTACCACTTGCGAGGCTTGTTTCGAAACCTCATCATTTATGCAAAGGGATTAGCCACTGAGAAGTCATGTATGGGCTTGACATAATGACTTCTGATTACGCTCTCAACTAAGCTTAAAATGAAATTTAGCTTCTTTAGAGCCTTTTCCATTCTGCCGCGGTCGCCGGGGCTGATCAACAAACCATTCATTTTTTGCAAAATAAATGTAGCGCAAACCTAATTTCCTTTAGCACCCTTACTCTGACAATAAAGAATCTGGCGAATATAATCTCTAGTAAGATCCCTCGGTAGGATTTCAAAGTAATTTCTAAGAGATGTAGATCAACGCATTCAATGTGATTGTTATATTATATCACATTATCCACCACCAGGCCTAATCTTATCTGCAAAAGAAGAGAATGTATTAGTGCCCACATGCAGTTTTGAACACTACTGCGGGCCTATTTGGTTTGCAAGATTTCTGAAATACACTAGTAGAGTGACGTGCCATCTTTGATCCTACATGATTTACATGGGCATTTGATTACAATCTAGAAAATTATAGGCTTCTTAACAAGAGGTTGGAGAGGATGCAAAATTCCCTACGAAAAGTAGTATAGATGAATCCAAAGGAGAAATGCTTATGGATTGTAACCATATGATGTCTGTATAATCAATGCAAATCCACCACTTGCCATTCGCCTTGTGCACAACAATTGGATTGCCAACCACGTAGGATGAAGTACACCTCTGGCCAAACCTTTTGCTTCCAACTTCTTGATCTCTTCGGCAATGAATTGTTGTCGTTCCAAAGCATGTTTCCTCACCTTCTGCTTGACGAGCCGCGCGTGAGGAAAGACGGCAAGGTGGTGCTCAATTACCTTCCTGGGAACACCAGGGATGTCAGATGGTTGTCATGCAAACACATCGACATTCGCTCGCAGGAAGGCAACGAGTGCGCTTTCCTATTTATCATCAAGGGTGCAACTTATGGTGAAAGTTCCCCCCGAGCCATCCTCCTTGGCGGACACTTTCTTGGTTTCTGGTGGAGCAGCTTTGTTCTTCTTGCACTTGCCGGCTGAGCTATCTGACACATCCTCAATGGGAGCGCAACACTCCGAAGAGGCACGCTTGTCGAAGTCAGTGGTCTTGTCGATCTTCTTCCTCTTCTTAGATCAACAGGCGCAAAGAGCAAAATTAGCAGAAACGCATGGTGTTTAACCAGGTTCAGCCCGCTATGAAGCGTAAAACCCTACTCCCGCTTTGTGTATTGGAAGTGTCTGTGTCTACTTTACAAGGAGCACACGTCCAGCAAGGTGCTCAGAGAGTGCTGGTACGCGCATAAATGGACAGGGTTTCCCCCTTTGTTAAGGTAGCCATGGGCCTCCTTTTATAGAATAAGGGTCACCACAATGGCAAAATGGTAAATCTACACTGTAGATAGTAGCTACAGTGCCAAATACCTAGCTCTGACGGGTTAGGACAAATGCATTTAATGCACTGCGAGGTATCTTGTGGATGGAGCTCTCCGGCAAGGGTAGTCTCTCCTTTTGTTCCGTTCGCCCATCTACCTTCTATTCCTTTGACACATCAATTGGACGGGTGTCATTAAAGTGGTGTCTTTGGCGATGAAATATTTGATCAATAAATGGTAAGGGGTAATGATCTTTTCTAGTAGCTTTATTTAGTTTTCTAAAATCAATTACCATCCTATAACCAGTCACAATTCTTTGTGGAGTAAGTTCATTTTTATCATTAGGAACAACATTAATACCTCCTTTCTTAGGAACACAATGAAGAACGGGACTTACCCATCTACTATTAGCTATAGGATAAATTATACCTGCTTCTAGAAGCTTTAATATTTCAGTTCTTACCACTTCCTTCATCTTAGGATTTAATCGTCGTTGATGATCAACAATTGGTTTAGCATCAGGCTCCATATTAATTTTATGTTGACATAGAGTGGGACTAATGCCCTTAAGATCATCAAGAGTATATCCAATAATAGCACGGTGCTTCCTCGGAGTTTTTAATAATCTATTTTCTTCATGCTCTGAAAGGTTAGCACTAATAATAACAGGATATATCTTCTTTTCATCAAGATAATCATATTTTGGTGTATTAGGTAATTGTTTTAATTCAAATAGATTATCACCTTTAGGTGGAGGGGGACCTCCAAGAGTTTCAACAGGAAAATTGTGTTTAAGAATAGTTTGTTGATCAAAGAACATCTTATCTATTTCATTTCTTTCATTCATCTTCATATCATTTTCATGGTCTAGCAAATATTGTTCTAATAGATCAGTAGGAGGTACAGCAATAGAAGCAAGACCAACAATTTCATCTTTATAGGCAATTCTCTATCATGAGGTTGTCTATGAAACTTAGAGGAATTAAACTCATGAGATATATCACCAAAGTTAACACTAATAGTTTCTTTAGCGCAATCAATCTTATCATTAACATGTACAAGAAAGGTCTACCAAATATAATGGGACAAAAATCATCTTGTGGAGAACCAAGAACTAGAAAATCAGTAGGGTATTTTATTTTCCCACACAAGATTTCATCATCTGTAACAATCCCAGGTGGTGTAATAGTGTCTCTATTAGCAAGCTTAATAGTAACATCAATGTCTTCTATTTCAGCAGGAGCAATATAATTCATAATTTCTTGATATAAGGTAAACGGGATAGCACTCACACTAGCACCCAAATCACATAAGCCATGATAACAATGATATCCTATTTAAAAAGAGACAATAGGCATGCCCACAACAGGCTTATTCTTATCTTTATCATTGGGTTTAGAAATTCTAGCAGCTTCACCACATAAATAAAAAACATGCCCATCAATATTATCAACCAGGAGATCATTAACCATAGCAACATTAGGTTCAAATTTAATTTGTTCAGAGGGTCTAGGTGCTCTAATATTACTTTTATTAACCACGATTAAAACCTTAGCATGTTCCTTTATCCTAACAGGGAAAGGTGGTTTCTCAATATAAGCAGTAGGCACAACTGAATCAACATTGTAAATGATAGTTTATTCTTTAACTATAATGGGCTCCTAAATCTTTTATTTAACAGGGGGATAATATTTAAACCATTTCTCCTTAGGGAGATCAACATTAGTAGCAAAAGATTCAGAAAAGGAAGCTACTATCCCAGAGTCAAGTCCATACTTAGTGCTAAACTTGTGAAAAGCATCGGTATCCATAAAAGATTTGACACAATTGAACTTAAGTGTTATACATAACTCATTACCTTTGTCGAGTTCCCAATCTTTAGAGTTGTGTTTAATTATCTCCATAAGATTCCATCTGAGTTCAATAGCTTTCTTCATAAAAGAGCTAGTAGAAGAAGAATCAAGCATGTTTTGACTGTCATGAGAAAGCCGACCATAAAATTTCTGTAAGATAATTTATTTTGAGAGCTCATGATTGGGGCATGTATACATCATGTATTCAAGACTCCTCCAAACTTGAGCGATACTTTATCCTTCACGAGGCCAAAAATAATATATATAATTCCGATCACGATGAACTAGATGCATAGGATGAAACTTTTGGTGAAATGCCAATTTCAAACAATTCCAATCCCAAACTCCAATATCATCACATAGCCTATACCATGTCAATGGCTTTCCCTCCAAAGGTAAAGGGAATACCTTCTTCTTCACTTCATATCCGGGTAAACCTGCAAGCTTAAATAATCCAGAAACTTCATCCACATAGATTAGGTGCATATCGGGATGTAGTGTTCCATCTCCTGCATAAGGATTAGCTAGTAGTTTCTCTATCATACCCGAAGAAATCTCATAATAAATATTTTCAGTAGGTTGAGGAGCAACTGTTTGTGCTTCCTGTCGAGGTGAAGATACCCCGAACAAACCCCTCAAAGGATGGTTTTCCATAGTAACAAGTCACGGTAAATTTTAGCACATAATATAATTTTTTCCTTACCAAATTCCACTTACCAGAAGCGCTTCACTCCCTGACAATGGTGCCAGAAAAGAGACTTGATAACCCAAAAGTATAGGGGATCTATCATAGTCCTTTCGATAAGTAAGAGTGTCGAACCCAACGAGGAGCAGAAGGAAATGACAAGCGGTTTTCAGCAAGGTATTTTCTGCACGCACTAAAATTGTCGGTAACAAATAGTTTGATAGCAAAGTAATTTGTAGTGAGCAAGTAATAGTAATGGTAACAAAAGTGCAACAAGTTAGCCAAATCCTTTTTGTAGCAAAGGACACCGGAACAGTCTCTTATAATAAGCAATGTGTTCTTGAGGACACACGGGAATTTCATCTAGTCACTTTCATCATGTTTGTTTGATTCGCGTTCGCTACTTTCATAATTTGTTATGTGGGTGGACCGGTGCTTGGGTGCTCTTATTACTTGAAAAAGCCTCCCACTTATGATTAACCCCTCTCGCAAGCATCCGCAACTACGAAAGCAGAATTAAGATAAAATCTAACCATAACATTAAACATATGGATCCAAATCAACCCCTTACGGAATAGCGCATAAACTACTCCGCAATGCATCCCCTTAGGCCCAAATATGGTGAAGTGTCATATAGTCAATGTTCACATAACACCACTAAGGGAATCAACAACATACATATCATCAAATATCGAACGAATACCAAATTCGCATGATTACTTATGACAAGACTTCTCTCATGTCCTCAAGAACAAAAGTAACTACTCACAAAACATATTCATGTTCAAGATAAGAGGGGTATTGAATACCATAATAGATCTGAACATATGATCTTCCACCAAATAAACCAACTAGCATCAACTACGAGATGTAATCAACACAACTAGCAACCCACAGGTACCAATCTGAGGTTTTGATACAAAGATTGGATACAAGAGATGAACTAGGGTTTGAGATGAGATGGTGATGTTGAATATGTTGATGAAGATTGGCCCTCCCACTATGATAGGGCTGTTGGTGATGACGATGGCTTCGATTTCCCCCTCCCGGAGGGAAGTGTCCTCAGCGGAATCTCTCCGCCAGAGAGAAAAGTGCTCCTGCCCAAGTTCCACCTCGATATGGTGGCGCTCTAATGTCTACTACACAACTTGTTCTTGTAGACTCGTGTTGGGCCTCCAAGCGTAGAGTTTTGTAGGATAGTAGCAATTTTCCCTCAAGTGGATGCATGACCTAAGGTTTATCAATCCGTGGGAGGCATAGGATGAAGATGGTCTCTCTCAAACAACCTTGCAACGAAATAACAAAAAGTCTCTTGTGTCCCCAACACACCAAATACAATGGTAATTTGTATAGGTGCACTAGTTCGGCGAAGAGATGGTGATAAAAGTGTAGTAATGATGGTAGATATTGATTTTTGTAATAGGAACAATAAAAAACAGCAAGGTAAAAATTGATAAAATGGAGCACAAACGGTATTGCAATGCTTGAAAATGAGGCCTAGGGTTCGTACTTTCGCAAGTGCAATCTCTCAACAATGCTAATCTAATTGGATCATACACCCACCCTCAAAGTGCAATGAAGTAACACTCCAAAGCTCCTATCTAGCGGAGAACATAAGAAGAAATTGTTTGTAGCTATTCTTTCCGATCGATCTATCCAAGAGTTCATACTAAAATAACATCAAGTTATTCTTTCCGATCGATCTATCAAGAGCCACTACTACGCGTCGGTGCTATACAGATGGTTTTTAACCCCTTTTTGTGACGGCATTTGGAACCATCGCCTAGTGAGTGACGGCGATAGGGGCATCCTTCCCACACGACCCAAAAACCGTCGGGGATAGGGACCCTACAGTACTCCTACTCGTTTGTGCTTGCATTTCCATCGCAGTCGGTATTCTGTGGTGCTATGTTTATGATGCGCGGCCCATCACAAACGGTTCACTATTAGAGAACGTGTATGATAAGCATACAATCAAACACATTTGCTTTTCCCAAACTGTATGCGATAACTAATTAAGAAGATTCGCTAACCGTCGTACGAGTGTCAGACAGGATTACGAAACGTCGGACCATCATAACATCATCGTACACGACAACTATCACACACGCTATTCTGTGGTGCAACATTTTTTATGCATACTTGATCAGAAACAGTTCATGGTTGCGCATCGTGTACGATAAGGCAACTAACACAAATGTTTAGTTTTCCCGCACCGTTTGTGATATCGTCTGACATCGCACACGCTTTGCAAACGGCAACTGTGTGCATGCTTGCACACGTTTCCTCTCTATGAACCGTCTCGGATTATGGTGTATATCGCAAACGTTTGTGTTTTACCAACCGTGTGTGTCGCAAATGACCTGGAGAGCGTAATTTCACCATAATTTAATTGCTGCTATTTCAAATTGTACTAGATTTGAATTTGAATTTGAATGTATGCTACAGCTTTATTCATATCCATCAGGTTCAAACAACCAATGCATTATTCGATTCATAGGTACATATGTTCAAGAATTACATAAGAACCAAATAAAGAATGATGAACCATAGTTGTATACTTGTACTATTAAAGATGGTAAAGAAAGAGGCGAAATACATTCTGGTTGCTAAACAAGGTGAAGCGGAATGCCCATATTGTGCCCTCCTCCATGCAGAAGGCACGCACGACTCTAGTCCAACCCCTTGTGATGGCTGACCGCCCATCCTTCACGGTCTTCATGAAAACATCTAGATAATCATCGTGTTCTGGTAGAAATACTTTAACCTTTGCATGCCCACCAATCATGTAGTTTGAGAGGTAATCTTGAGTAAACTGCTTTGGCAACCACTGCAAAGGAAAAAGATTCAGACATTGTCATCTAACACAACTCATTATGGGCAGTAAAAAGAAGGTTGCAGAATTCTTACTTACTTTCCTGCAGTTCGTTGTTGTCTTGGATAAAGTGTAAACAAATAGTTTAATTTCCTTCTTTGGACCCATTTTACTAACAATCTTTATCAGCTTCCTCACTTGATGCTACTTCATCGATATCTCATTGCCCCATACGCAGAAAGGGTCGAAGCACGGATCTTTACCAATGACATATGTACCTAAAAGCACCAAGTTAATATTAGAAGCTAAACAACAATTGCACAATGATGTAGTACAATGCTCTTTTATAATATCTTATAACATCCAATATACTCATATATTAGATGAATTAACATCTTATATTATGGGTCGGAAGGAGTTTAGTGCATTCTTACAAATTATCGGCTGATTAACTATTGCTGTATCCATGGGTTACAGTTAGTTTGAGCTAGTTCGGGCTCAAATAGCCCTAAAGTATATCTAAACATGAGGGCTAGTTTGAGCTAGTTGCATCTATAACCCACCCAAAAAAACTATCCAACCCAAGAGGTGCTAATTGGAGCTAGTTCTCCTAGTGCATTTATTGTCAACCTAACCCTGCCATCCAAACAACTCTTTGGATGGAGTTAGTTTAGGGTTAGTCATGAGCTAGAAACTAACTCTAACCTCTAGCTAAGTTGAGTATCCAAATAGGGTTGTGTTGTTGTTGTTGTTGTTGCTGCTCTTCTATGTATATCTAAACATCATCAGAACATTAATGTAACACTCTTCTATGTAGCCTAGGATTGCATATTTAGACATTAAGCACAATGCATGTTGCTATGTAGCCTCAGATATTTTACATATGGCCCTAGTTAACCTAACGATAAATGGGTTGCAGATATATTCAGTTAAAAGTCTGATTCACCGATTAGTCCCTTATCAGCCCCGACCTATATGGTACCAGCTACCGATATCCTGAATAGTGAGCATATATAAGCCATGGAATGAAACTAACCTCGATGGAAAACAGCAGTCATTCCCAAAATTGTCTTGTGTAGGTACATCGAGAAGCATGTTAGGCACAACAGTCTAAACATCAACCAAAATTATCCATGGCAGACAAAAATAATCTCCAAAAGATAGCTTCAGTGTGCAGGTTTAAGCACGCTAGTAAAGCAAAACAAGTGGAAAGGTGTGTTAACTGCAAGAGGCCTAACATTTAACAACAAGCAAACATAGTCATTCAAATTGGTATTGTGCCGGTCTAAGTACACTGGTTATTGTTAAAAAAATGGAAAGGCGTGTTAACTACAAGATGCAGCAACCAAATGTAGTCATTCATAGTGGTATTATTGAAACTGGTACTGATGAAATTAAACTGCACAGTTCATACTTGCACATATAGAACATCACGTTGTGAATAACTGGAATAAACAAGGCATACTACGAACAACTAAAGATAACATTTGAAACTGGACATATGCTAACTACAAACAACCAAACAAACAAAAGACTTTAAAAGAGGCATACACTAGCTATAACAGGCTTAACATCAAGCAAATGTATGTATTCCTATCGGTATGTTTAAAACTGGATTGATGAAATGTATTGCATAGTGAATAATTGCACATATAGAGCATCACATTGTGTACAACTGAAATAAACAAGGCATACTGCAAACAACCAAATATAGCAATTAAAACTGGACATATTCTCACTACACTACAAAAGGGACTCGACAAAACAAATCATGGGTTTCCCCCTGTGAAGAGGCATAGCAAAACAAATCATGGGTTTCCTCACTTGTCACGGATGGGCTCGTTCCTGTGGGAAGAGCATGATCACTGGATGCGCTCCATGTTGTCGCAGATGGGCTCCTTCCCCTTGGAAGAGCATGGATGTAGGGTGCCCTCCCTGATGTCGCAGACAGGCGCTTTCCCCTTGGAAGAGCAGATGGGCTCTTTCCCCTTCGAAGAGCCGGAGAGGGTGCCCACCTCGTGGTCGCCGTCGATGAGGTCTGACTTGGAAGCTGTGGATCCCAAGCCAGCGTCGCGGAACGTGTCCTTTAGAAATGACAAAAGGGGCTCGATGGCGATGCATGATGGCAAATTGTTGACAAGGAGCCAGAGGAGATCAGCGGCGGGGCCATGGATGAGATCGACGGCGATTGAGCCCGAGGGGTTGGGGGTGGGAACCTAACCTGTGACATAGCCCGCCTCAGGCCGTCGCTGTCGATGACCTCGATGTCGTAGCCGGCGGCCGAGACATGCCCGCATACTCTAGCCCGCTGCTTGAGTGCCTGACGCCAGTAATGGTCGTCAGCTTCCTCAGCGACGTCAGGCAAAGAGACCGCGATACACCTCTTTTGGGCCAGTCGCTCCTCGAGCTCCACGGGAAGCGTAGCCGGGCTTAGGCTGCGATGCTCTGGAGTGGGGGATGGGGATGGGGATCTGTGGGAAAGGGGGCGTTTGGCACGCGTCATCTAAGAAACTCAGGGCGGCCTGGGTATGGAGATCGGTGGGTAAGCTGCACGGGCAAACTGGCAGATGTTGACAATGGAGGCCTTTCGGCGGCGGCGGGGACCTTGCTAGGGTTTCGAGCGAGGGAAGGGGGTGTGTGTGCGCGCACGAGGAGGTTTTCGTGTGTGTGTGGAGGGGGCGGGGGGTGTTTGAGGAAATGACGCGGGTACTGAAAATTTTACTACGCGGGAGTCAAACGCGGGAGTGAAATGCCGGAGCTATTGAAAATTTTGATGATGGTGCATCACACACGGTCTGGAGATAACAACCGTGTGTTATGAAACAGAAAAACCCTCGAGCCGGGCAGATATTTTTGAGGGATGCAGGCGGGATTGGGAACAAGAAACAGCACACACAGTCGAAATACAATAACCGTGTGTTATCAAACAGAAAAAAGCTACAGGTGGGTAGATATTTTTGAGAGGGGAAGCCTCGTGGAGCCCAATGCACACAGTTAGTTTGAGTGAACCGTGTCTGTTGCGTCATCCGACTTGTCTAAAGTTCATAAATTTGGTGAAAATGACGCGGGAGAGGGTCAGAACACGAACACACTTGCATATGGACCGAATTTATGTATGAAAAGGGTGGTTTGATTTTCAAATACCAAATGCAACTTCGATGTGGCACCTATCTCGCAAAGCGCATGGTATAGCTTGACCCACCACCCCTCGTGTTGGCACGAAGGGAATCCTAAGCTATGAATGCATGCCCCATCCCTCCCAACCGAGGTTCACCTAGCAAAGTGCGAAGTAGCTAGCAGCCCCCCTCCCTCGTGTCGGCACGAAGGTAATCCTAAGCTATGAATGCATGCCCCCCAACCAAGGTT
>NC_041384.1:427214117-427228204 GCF_002162155.2 Triticum dicoccoides | reverse complement strand
GTTCGCCTAGCAAAGTGCAAAGTATGTAGCAGCCCCCCCCCCCACACACACACTTTCAGTCGGCGGGCCAGAGAGGCATATCTCACCAAGATGGATCATAAAACGGACCAAGAATAATCCACCTTGGTCGTACAACCTCTCTCTTGTTGTTGGTTGATACGTCTCCAATGTATCTATAATTTTTGATTGCTCCATGCTATATTATCTACTGTTTTGGACATTATTGGGCTTTATTATCCACTTTCATATTTTTTTGGGACTAACCTATTAACCGTAGGCCCAGCCCAGAATTGTTGTTTTTTGCCTGTTTTAGGGTTTCAAAGAAAATGAATATCAAACGGACTCCAAACGGAATGAAACCTTCGCGGACGTGATTTTCTCAGCGAACAAGACCCGGCAGACTTGGACCCTACGTCAAGAAACAAGAGAGGAGGCCACGAGGTAGGGGGGCGCACCCACCTACCCCAGGCGCGCCCTCCACCCTCGTGGGCCCCCTATTGCTCCAGCGACGTACTCCTTCCTCCTATATATATCCACGTACCCCCAAATGATCAGATACGGAGCCAAAACCCTAATTCCACCGCCGTAACTTTTTGTATCCACGAGATCCCATCTTGGGGCCTGTTCCGGAGCTCCGCGGGAGGGGGCATCGATCACGGAGGGCTTCTACATCAACACCATAGCCCCTCCGTTGAAGTGTGAGTAGTTTACCTCAGACCTACGGGTCCATAGTTAGTAGCTAGATGGCTTCTTCTCTCTTTTTGGATCTCAATACAATGTTCTCCCCCTCTCTTGTGGAGAACTATTCGATGTAATCTTCTTTTTGCGGTGTGTTTGTTGAGATCGATGAATTGTGGGTTTATGATCAAGTCTATCTATGAATAATATTTGAATCTTCTCTGAATTCTTTTATGTATGATTGGTTATCTTTGCAAGTCTCTTCGAATTATCAGTTTAGTTTGGCCTACTAGATTGATCTTTCTTGCAATGGGAGAAGTGCTTAGCTTTGGGTTCAATCTTGCGGTGTCCTTTCTCAGTGACAGTAAGGGCAGCAAGGCACGTATTGTATTGTTGCCATCGAGGATAACAAGATGGGGTTTTCTTCATATTGCATGAGTCTATCCCTCTACATCATGTCATCTTGCTTAAGGCGTTACTCTGTTTTTAACTTAATACTCTAGATGCATGCTAGATAGCGGTCGATGAGTGGAGTAATAGTAGTAGATGCAGGCAGGAGTCGGTCTACTTGTCTCGGACGTGATGCCTATATACATGATCATGCCTAGATATTCTCATAATTATGCTCAATTCTGTCAATTGCTCAACAGTAATTTGTTCACCCACCGTAGAATACTTATGCTCTCGAGAGAAGCCAGTAGTGAAACCTATGGCCCCGGGGTCTATCTTTATCATATTGTTCTCCTACTACTTTGCTATTTACTTTGCCTTTATTTTACTTTGCATCTTTATCACAAAAATACCAAAAATATTATCTTTATCATATCTATCATATCTCACTCTCGTAAGTGGCCTTATAGGGATTGACAACCCCTATTTGCGTTGGTTGCGAGGATTTATTTGTTTTGTGCAGGTACGAGGGACTCGCGCGTAGCCTCCTACTAGATTGATACCTTGGTTCTCAAAAACTAAGGGAAATACTTACACTACTTTGATGCATCATCCCTTCCTCTTCGGGGGAAACCAACGCAGTGCTCAAGAGGTAGCAAGAAGGATTTCTGGCGCCGTTGCCGGGGAGGTCTTCGCAAAAGTCAACATACCAAGTACCCATCACATACCCTTATCTCCCGCATTACATTATTTCCCATTGGCCTCTCGTTTTCCTCTCCCCCACTTCACCCTTGCCGTTTTATTCGCCCTCTCTCTCTCTATCCTCCCTCTCTTTCCCTATTTGCCTCTTTTTCCCCGCTTGCTTTTTGTTTGCTTGTGTGTTAGTTTGCTTGCTTGTCACGATGGTTCAAGATAATACTAAATTGTGTGACTTCACCAATACCAACAACAACGATTTTATTAGCACTCTGATTGCTCCTCTTACCGATGCTGAATCTTGTGAAATTAATACTGCTTTGCTGAATCTTGTCATGAAAGATCCGTTTTCCGGCCTTCCTAGTGAAGATGCCGCTACCCATCTTAGCTTCGTTGATTTGTGTGGCATGCAAAAGAAGAAAGATGTGGATAATGATATTGTTAAATTGAAGCTATTTCCTTTTTCGCTTAGAGATCATGCTAAAGCTTGGTTTTCATCTTTGCCTAAAAATAGTATTGATTCGTGGAATAAGTGCAAAGATGCTTTTATCTCTAAGTATTTTCCTCCCGCTAAGATCATCTCTCTTAGAAATGATATTATGAATTTTAAGCAACTTGATCATGAACATGTTGCACAAGCTTGGGAGAGAATGAAACTAATGATACGTAATTGCCCTACTCATGGTTTAAATTTGTGGATGATTATACAAAAAAATTATGTCGGATTGAATTTTGCTTCTAGAAATCTTTTAGATTCAGCCGCAGGAGGAACTTTTATGGAAATCACTTTAGGAGAAGCTACTAAACTCCTAGATAATATTATGGTTAATTATTCTCAATGGCATAGTGAAAGATCTACTAATAAAAGGTGCATGTGATAGAAGAAATTAATGTTTTGAGTGGAAAGATGGATGAACTTATGAAATTATTTGCTAGTAAGAGTGTTTCTTTTGATCCTAATGATATTCCCTTGTCTACTTTGATTGAGAATAATAATGAATCTATGGATGTGAATTTTGTTGGTAGGAACAATTTTGGTGACAACGCATATAGAGGAAATTTTAATCCTAGGCCTTATCCTAGTAATCCCTCTAATAATTATGGTAATTCCTACAACAATTCTTATGGAAATTATAACAAGATGCCCTCTGATTTTGAATCTAATATTAAAGAATTTATTACTTCGCAAAAGAATTTTAATGCTATAATTGAAGAAAAATTGCTTAAGATTGATGATTTGGCTAGGAACGTTGATAGAATTTCTCTTGATGTTGATTCTTTGGAACTTAGATCTATTCCTCCTAAGCATGATATCAATGAGTCTCTCAAAGCCATGAGAATTTCCATTGATGAGTGCAAAGAAAGAACCGCTAGGATGCGTGCTAAGAAAGATGCCTTTATAAAAGCGTGTTCTTCTACTTCCTATGAAAATAATGATGAAGATCTAAAAGTTATTGATGTGTCCCCTATTAAATCTTTGTTTTGAAATATGAATCTTGATAATGATGGGACTGAATATGATCCACCTTTACCTAGAAGGCATTCAAAGAATTCGGAATCTATTGATCTTGATGCTAAATTTGATAAAAGTGGGATTGGAGAAATTAAAACCCTAGATGTTGCTAAACCCACTATTATAGATTTCAAGGAATTTAACTATGAAAATTGCTCTTTGATTGATTGTATTTCCTGGTTGCAATTCATGCTAAATTCTCCTCATGCCTATAGTCAAAATAAAGCGTTTACTAAACATATTGTTGATGCCTTGATGCAATCTTATGAAGAAAAACTTGAATTGGAAGTTTCTATCCCTAGAAAACTTTATGATGAGTGCGAACCAACTATTAAAATTAAAATTAAAAATCATGAATGCTATGCTTTATGTGATTTGGGTGCTAGTGTTTCCACGATTCTAAAGACTTTGTGTGATTTGTTAGGTTTCCGTGATTTTGATGATTGCTCTTTAAACTTGCACCTTGCGGATTCCACTATTAAGAAACCTATGGGAAGAATTAATAATGTTATTATTGTTGCAAATAGGAATTATGTGCCCATAGATTTTATTCTTCTTGACATAGATTGCAATCCTTCATGTCCTATTATTCTTGGTAGACCTTTCCTTAGAACAATTGGTGCAATTATTGATATGAAGGAAGGAAATATTAGATTCCAATTTCCATTAAGGGAAGGCATGGAACACTTTCTTAGAAATAAAATTAAATTACCTTATGAATCTATTATGAGAGTCACTTATGGATTGCCTACCAAAGATGGCAATACCTAGATCTATTCTTGCTTGTTGTGCCTAGCTAGGGGCGTTAAACGATAACGCTTGTTGGGAGGCAACCCAATTTTATTTTTTATTCCTTGCTTTTTGCCGCTGTTTATTAATAAATAATTTACCTGTCCTCTGTTTTGGTTGTGTTTTTTGTGTTTAATTAGTGTTTGTGCCAAGTGGAACCGTTGGGAAGACTTGAGGAAAGTCTGGTTGAACTTGCTGTAAAAAAATAGAAACTTTAGCGCTCACGAGAACTGCTGCCATTTTTATTTGGAAAGTTATATTTAGTTAATTATTTTTGCAGATGATTAATAGATAAATTCCTCACGTCCAGAAATTTATTTTATAATTTTTGGGGTTCCAGATCTTGTGCTAGCTATAGATTACTATAGACTGTTCTGTTTTTGACAGATTCTGTTTTTCGTGTGTTATTTGCTTATTTTGATGAATCTATGGCTAGTAAAATAGTTTATAAACCATAGAGAAGTTGTAATACAGTAGGTATAACACCAATATAAATAAAGAATGAGTTCATTACAGTACCTTGAAGTGGTATTTTGTTTTCTTTAGCTAACGGAGCTCATGAGATTTTCAACTTTAAGTTTTGTGTTGTGAAGTTTTCAAGTTTTGGGTAAAGATTTGATGGATTATGGAACAAGGAGTGGCAAGAGCCTAATCTTGGGGATGCCCATGGAACCCCCAAGGTAATCTAAGGACACCTAAAATCTATAGCTTGGGGATGCCCCGGAAGGCATCCCCTCTTTCGTCTACTTCTATCGGTAACTTTACTTGGAGCTATATTTTTATTCGCCACATGATATGTGTTTTGCTTGGATCGTCTTGTATGATTTGATTCTTTGCTTTTTAGTTTACCACAATCATCCTTGTTGTACACACCTTTTGAGAGAGCCATACATGATTTGGAATTTGTTAGAATACTCTATGTACTTCGCTTATATCTTTTGAGTTATATAATTTTTGCTTTAGTACTTCACTTATATCTTTTAGAGCACGGTGGTGGATTTGTTTTATAGAAACTATTGATCTCTCATGCTTCACTTAGATTATTTTGAGAGTCTTAATAGCATGGTAATTTGCTTAAAAATCCTAATATGCTAGGTATTCAAAGTTAGTAAAAATTTCTTAAGAGTGTTTTGAATACTAAGAGAAGTTTGATGCTTGATGATTGTTTTGAGATATGGAGGTAATAATATCAAAGTCATGCTAGTTGAGTAGTTGTGAAATCGAGAAATACTTGTGTTGAGGTTTGCAAGTCCCGTAGCATGTCCGTATGGTAAACGTTATGCAACAAATTTGAAACATGAGGTGTTATTTGATTGTCTTCCTTATGAGTGGCGGTCGGGGACGAGCGAAGGTCTTTTCCTACCAATCTATCCCCCTAGGAGCATGCGCGTAGTACCGAGGTTTTTGATGACTTGTAGATTTTTGCAATAAGTATGTGAGTTCTTTATGACTAATGTTGAGTCCATGGATTATACGCACTCTCACCCTTCCATCCTTGCTAGCCTCTTCGGTACCGTGCATTGCCCTTTCTCACATTGAGAGTTGGCGCAAACTTCGCCGGTGCATCCAAACCCCGTGATATGATACGCTCTTTCACACATAAACCTCCATATATCTTCCTCAAAACAGCCACCATACCTACCTATTATGGCATTTCCATAGCCATTCCGAGATATATTGCCATGCAACTTTCCATCATTCCGTTCATCATGACACATTCATTATTGTCATATTGCTTAGCATGATCATGTAGTTGACATAGTATTTGTGGCAAACCCACCGTTCATAATTCTTTCATACATGTCACTCTTGATTCATTGCATATCCCGGTACACCGCCGGCGGCATTCATATAGAGTCATCTTTTGTTCTAGTATCGAGTTGTAATCATTGAGTTGTAAATAAATAGAAGTGTGATGATCATCATTTTCTAGAGCATTGTCCCAAGTGAGGAATATAAAAAAAGAAAGTCCAAAAAAAAGAAGGCCCAAAAAATGAGAGAAAAAGAGAGAAGGGACAATGTTACTACCCTTTGCCACACTTGTGCTTCAAAGTAGCACCATAATCTTCATGATAGAGAGTCTCTTGTTTTGTCACTTTCATATACTAGTGGGAATTTTTCATTATAGAACTTGGCTTGTATATTCCAACAATGGGCCTCCTCAAGTGCCCTAGGTCTTCGTGAGCAAGCAAGTTGGATGCACACCCACTAGTTTCTTTTGTTGAGCTTTCATACATTTATAGCTCTAGTGCATCCGTTGCATGGCAATCCCTACTCCTTGCATTAACATCAATCAGTGGGCATCTCCATAGCCCATTGATTAGCCTTGTTGATGTGAGACTATCTCCTCTTTTGTCTTCTCCACATAACCCCCCTCATTATATTCAATTCCACCCATAGTGCTATGTCCATGGCTCGCGCTCATATATTGCGTGAAAGTTTATAGGTTTGAGCTTACTAAAGTATGAAACAATTGCCTGGCTTTTCATCGGGGTTGTGCATGATGAGAGCATTCTTGTGTGACGAAAATGAAACATGACTAAACCATATGATTTTGTAGGGATGAACTTTCTTTGGTCATGTTATTTTGAGAAGACATAATTGCTTAGTTAGTATGCTTGAAGTATTATTATTTTTATGTCAATATGAAATTTTGTCTTGAATCTTTCGGATCTGAATATTCATACCACAATTAAGAAGAATTACATTAAAATTATGCCAAGTAGCACTCCGCATCAAAAATTCTGTTTTTATCATTTACCTACTCGAGGACGAGCAGGAATTAAGCTTGGGGATGCTTGATACGTCTCCAACGTATCTATAATTTTTGATTGCTCCATGCTACATTATCTACTGTTTTGGACATTATTGGGCTTTATTATCCACTTTTATATTATTTTTGGGACTAACCTATTAACCGTAGGCCCAGCCCAGAATTGTTGTTTTTTGCCTGTTTTAGGGTTTCGAAGAAAAGGAATATCAAACGGACTCCAAACGGAATGAAACCTTCGGGAACGTGATTTTCTCAATGAACAAGACCCGGGAGACTTGGACCCTACGTCAGGAAACAAGACAGGAGGCCACGAGGTAGGGGGCGCGCCCACCTACCCCAGGCGCGCCCTCCACCCTCGTGGGCCCCCTATTGCTCCACCGACGTACTCCTTCCTCCTATATATATCCACGTACCCCCAAATGATTAGATACGGAGCCAAAACCCTAATTCCACCGTCGTAACTTTCTGTATCCACGAGATCCCATCTTGGGGCCTGTTCCGGAGCTCCGCCGGAGGAGGCATCGATCACGGAGGGCTTCTACATCAACACCATAGCCCCTCCGATGAAGTGTGAGTAGTTTACCTCATACCTACGGGTCCATAGTTAGTAGCTAGATGGCTTCTTCTCTCTTTTTGGATCTCAATACAATGTTCTCCCCCTATCTTGTGGAGAACTATTCGATGTAATCTTCTTTTTGCGGTGTATTTGTTGCAATGGGAGAAGTGCTTAGCTTTGGGTTCAATCTTGCGGTGTCCTTTCCCGGTGACAGTAAGGGCAGCAAGGCACGTATTGTATTGTTGCCATCGAGGATAACAAGATGGGGTTTTCTTCACATTGCATGAGTCTATCCCTCTACATCATGTCATCTTGCTTAAGGTGTTACTCTATTTTTAACTTAATACTCTAGATGCATGCTGGATAGCGGTCGATGAGTGGAGTAATAGTAGTAGATGCAGGCAGGAGTCGGTCTACTTGTCTCGGACGTGATGCCTATATACATGATCATGCCTAGATATTCTCATAATTATGCTCAATTCTGTCAATTGCTCAACAGTAATTTGTTCACCCACCGTAGAATACTTATGCTCTCAAGAGAAGCCACTAGTGAAACCTATGGCCCCCAGGTCTATCTTTATCATATTGTTCTCCTACTACTTTGCTATTTACTTTGCCGTTATTTTACTTTGCATCTTTATCACAAAAATACCAAAAATATTATCTTTATCATATCTATCAGATCTCACTCTCGTAAGTGGCCTTATAGGGATTGACAATCCCTATTTGCGTTGGTTGCGAGGATTTATTTGTTTTGTGCAGGTACGAGGGACTCGCGCGTAGCCTCCTACTGGATTGATACCTTGGTTCTCAAAAACTGAGGGAAATACTTATGCTACTTTGCTGCATCATCCCTTCCTCTTCGGGGCAAACCAATGCAGTGCTCAAGAGGTAGCATTGGTCAAAGTGATGGCCGTCCACGCGACCCCGGAGATGGGCTAGCTCGCCAATAATCACGCAAGTAGCTAGTCCCTGAAGACAACCACTGCATGCGTGTGCCAAACATATGTATGGAGAGGTGTGTTTTTGAGTAATAATGGAACAACTTTGATGTGGCACTGTGATTTCAAACTAGAAATCCCCACACTGAGTGACGGTTAGGTTAACGATGCTTATGTATGTTACACCACACTTCAAGCCAACGACGGAGATTCTTGCATGCGTGCATAGTATATGCGCTCAAACTTAATTAGGTATGAATCTCACCATGACCTATACTATGATAACATGAACCAAATGAAAAATCCGCCATGGTAACATATCTTTTTGTCGGTCAAGATGATCATGGATGTCCACGCGGGCCCATGAATATATAGGCTTGTCGCTGATAACCACGTGAGGGAGTGTACCATTCGAAGGCAACCACTACATGCATATGTATGGAGGTGATGCGTGCATGCATGTTTGAATACCATATCACAACATTGATGTGGCGCGTGCGTCAAAAATCGTACACTAGCTCCCCACACAGAGTGAGATCGGTTCATGACGTGTCGTTGTACTAGCCAGTTCAACTCGATGGGAGGGATTCATGCATACACATGCATGTGTGCGTGCTCAAATTGTATCATGAATGTCATCCTAGACCATGACCTATATATATATACATAAACACTATTCTGATCACGGGATCAGAATAATATTCTAATCACAACCCGACCTGCCCCGCTAGTAGTACGTTGAACTTCCCTCTGAACTAGGTTGAACTTCCGCCAACATCGCCCAAATGGGGCTTGCCATATACCGTTGGAAAGCTATGGACATCAGTATCATGACCCAACTTAAATTTTTGGCAAAATATAAGTGGTTTAAGAGCAGTTTTGAAAATTGTTTTTTCTTTGCACAAAAAACCTGAATCGTATTTTCGGTCGCATTTCTAAACCATTTATCGGAATGAGGCATATAATATGGCATTGGAAAGCTGCTGCAAAACCGCTCCTTCCACATATTGAAAGTTTTCTCTAATTCCCTATGGTTAAAGAGTAATTTGAAAAAACGTAAAATTTCGTAAACCGAACATTTGAGTTCATTTTTTCGATGTCATTTCTAAACGGCTAATCCAATGGAGGCATATGATACGGCGTTGGAAAGCTTGTGAAAATGCGCTACTTTTTCATCTTGAAAGTTTTTTTCTAACTTTGAATGGTTTAAGAGTAATTTAGAAAATGGTCCAAGTCCTACCGAGTTCGTATTTTCAAGCTAATCTTTTAACCGTTCGTCCGAATGCAACAAATGATATGGTGTTGGAAAGCTTGAACAAGTGCGAAACTTTTTGGTATGTATTGTTTCACCCAATTATTTACGGTTTTAAGTCAGATTCGAAAATGGCAAAAAAGTATTTTTGTCGTAATTTCTACAAACTTTATCGGAATGGGGCAAATAATATACAGCTGAAAAGCTATGGAAAATGCGAAAGTTTTTCATGTTGATGGTTTTCTCTGATTCCTAGCCGTTTTCAAGTAATTTCGAAAATGGCGGGATCATGCGTTCTGCCTATATCGCGAAACAGATTCTTCGAAAATGCACCGCGTGAAGAACCTGAACTTCTCGGCGCGTGTACCTGAACTTCACTCTATTTTTCACGTGATTTTTTTGCTCATAGGTCTCCATCCACTGCTCGTAACTCTCCATCCACTCACCGAAATTGAGCAAGTGATATACCAGTGGAAAGCTGTTATAAGCACTTAACTTTCCCGTGTTGATCGTTTTTTCATATTCGCGACAATTTGAAAAGTTTTTCATCTGAAATTCATCCACTGTAGTAATTGAACTTCCTGTTGTTTTCAGTTGAACTTCTGTGACGTATTTTCGTTTGTAATTTTCTCATCCATCGTCAGTGTTACACAAATGATATTCCTTTTGTACAAACCCCTCTCACAATAATTTTTCTAACTTTCTCCGACCGAGGACTTGAAACTTACACAAATGATATTCCTGTAGTTTTTAGGTAAATTAGAAAATGGCGAGATCGTGATTTCTGCATTCATCGCGAATGGAAATGCACTGCGTGAAGTAGTTGAACTTCACGGGCATGTCTGTTTGAACCTCACTCTGTTTTTGACGTGTTGTTTTCTGCACTATGTGAAGTAGTTGAACTTCTGGGGCATGTCTGTTTGAACTTCACTCTGTTTTACTTTATTGTATTTTTATTATACGAAACACACACCATGCAGTACGTGAACTTTTGGTTATTATCATTTTGAACTTCTCTCTGGTTTGAGAGAATTATTTTAAAACCCAAAAAACAACATTTTTTACGTATTTTGGACATCTAAATACACAGTGAACCTCTCTCGTAAGATTTTTTTGAACTTTTACTCGTCGAGCACTTGAAGTTCTAGCAACATTTTTTCGTTTATGAGTTGTTTTTAAAAGTGCAAAAAATGGCGTTGTGTTTTTTATTTTTTTAATAGGTAAATCCTAGGTTTTAATAAACTCTGAACTTATCTGTTATTTCAATATGAACTTCAACTTTTTTATATTTTGAGTAAAGAATTGTATTCGATTTTTAAATAGACATCAAATTTGACTACCTTCTCAATTTGAACTTTATTGTTGATAATTTAACAAAAATGGATATCCGTGAAAATCCTAGATTTTTTAATAAACAACAACACTTTGTATTTTTTCATTTTATTTTAATTTGAAGTTCTTCATTTTTAAATTAAACTTTTTATATAAGTCAAACTTCACTGTTATTTTAATTTGAACTTCTTAGTCTCATTCTAAGAAAAAAATATGTTTTCGAATAAGCATCAAACAAATATTTTTAAATTGAACTTTCATACTTCTATTTTTTCCTAGAAACCAAAATAATTTGATTTTTCCGTATACATCTATTTTTCATGCTTGTCGAAAAGACGCAACATTTTAGTAACGAGAAAATTCTAATAGGATCCACTTCCAACGGGAGAAAGTTTTTTATTTACTTGAGACCTCTCTGTTATTTTAATTTGAACTTCTTAGCCTTTTTTAGAAAAAAATAGTTTTTTAAATATGGATCAAACATTTTATAAAATGAACTTCATTCTGTTTTTCCTATAGTAGGAAGTAATTTGAGTTTTTCGTATACATCAAAGTACTTCGTTATTTTATTTGAACTTCTTTGTTTTCTTGAATTTGGACTTCTTGGTGTTACTCATTTGTAACGGAAAAAAAATCCTAGCTTTGTAATAAACATCGTACAACTTCTTGGTTATGTTGAACTGAACTTCTTGATTTTTCATTAGTAATGGGAAAAATTCAAATTTTTGTAAAGCTCCATTTTTGGAAATCAAACTTCTTGGTTTATTATTTAGTAACGAGGAAAATCTAGGTTTTCACACACATTGAACTATTCCATTTCTTAAAATTGAACTTCTTGGTTTTTTCAATTTGGACTTCTTGTTGTTATTCATTTTGTAACAGAAAATGATGAAAATAGTTTTTTTGTTATGAATTTTCAACTACTCTATTTTTAAAATTTTAACTTCTTGTTTTTTAGATTCCTTTTTCATTCTTTAATAATTTGGAAAATCTGAATTTTGTATAAACATTGATTTGCTTTATTTTAATTTGGACTTCTTGGTTTACTTAATTTTTGTATGTGTTTTTTTCTCCACAAACTAGACATGCTTGAACTTCAGGACGTGTGGTTTCTTCTTTTTACTTTTTTGTGAATCAAACTTCTAAATTTTCCCAACTTTTGAGAGTCTGACAATATGAAGGTCTAAATTAGATATTTCTAATAGTACAACACATATATGAAAATTCTAGCAACAAAACTTTTCCCGTAAACAACAGAACAATTTTTTTTGGAATGTGAATACGGAGTGAAGGAGATCAACACATTGGACTGGAGTTGTACGAATTACTACTAGAGTGAACTATGGTATGCAAATCATTTCACTTACTAGGTAGTTTTAATACATGACTTTTCCACGTAGTAATATATGAACTTCTCCGAACATAATTTTCATTGAGCACTTTTGAACATAGAACATACATGAAAGAGGTTGAAGATATGTAGTTTTAATACATGACTTTTCCACATAGTAATATATGAACTTCTCCGAACATAATTTTCATTGAGCACTTTTGAACACAGAACATACATGAAAGAGGTTGAAGATATGAGCACGGATGTGTCAACATGTGAGGTAAATTTTTGGCAGCTCTTTTTTAAGAGTGAAATGTCAAAAGAAGTCTCACATCCATTGAACTTCATAACCAGGAGTTTTCAACTTGCAAAAATATTAACTCTCAAACATCAACAAAGCAACCTCAAGAAGAAGAAAAATATCAAAATATCAATTCTCATTGGCATTTCAACAATAATGTACACATCACATAATCAAAACATGTTCTTTGCATCAATTTACAATATGGTGACCATCAGTAGCTGAGATAGAGGTTACTTTTTTTAGTCGAGGCAACTTAGAAGACCACGGTCACTGTTTTTTTTGTGAGCTGCCTTGCCAAAACTTTTTGCTGAAGTCCAAAACCTTTTGTACTCTGTCTATGGGGAAGGTCGATGAAAGGCACCGAGGAAGGCGCAGCCGGTGCTGGGCACTAGGAGCGATGCACGGTTGCAGGAGGAATTTAGAAGAAGCTAACAGGGATGAAGGTCACTTGGTAGGCCACGGGCAGATCATTTTTCTTGCGCGGACACACACGATAGAGCAAAGGGTAGAACGTCATGTCGATCATGGCAGGGAAGCTCGAACTCCTCACATCGTAATGCTCGACGACGAGCAGCTGAGCTCGCCGAAGCAAGGGGTGGTGAATTTCTCTGAGTTCGCCCCATGTCCCCGAAGTGCTCTTCGTACTGCTGCTGAAGTCCAAATCCACCTCGCCCTGAAGGAGGGGTCGTCCTCACGCTGGAAGAAGGTGACGTCCACTGAAACGAAAACAATATATTTTGCACATTGAGCTTCATCTAGCAGGCAATTGTACATACAGTTTACACGTTGAATTGTTTTCAATGTTCAGGCATAAATACAAACAGGGAGAAAGAACAAGAGTGGGAGAGCCGCACGCGAGTGTTGTGACCATCAATTTAACTACTACTCATTCAGGGGAGCCGGGCGAAGGCCAGCTGTACCTCTGCTAGGGCCACACCCATGGCACGGGTGAGGCACGGTTGTCTCCTACAATTTTACCTATGGTCTGACGCACGCGATGAAGGTCACGGCTGGCACCCCATGAAGGTCAGGTAGGGGCGCATGGTGACGAACAGCCACGGATGTGCAGAGGACATGCACGGGAGATGCACGGGTGCTGCCAGGAAGTGAGACATGGCCATGCGTGGTGGGAGCGCGTGGGAAAGCGGTGAGGTCGGCCGCACCGACGGCGAGCGTGGAGGTTGCAGGAGACGCGAGGGAGGCTGTGGGGATCGGGATGGTTCGGCGGCGGCGCGTGGTGGTGAGGCAGCAGCGGAATGACCTAAGGTGGTGTGGATGGAACGTTGTGGTGTGTGCGGGATCTGCGGCGGGATGCGTGTGCACGGGATCCGTGGCCGGCAGCGCGTGGTTTGGCCGGATCCATGAAGGAAAGTTCCTGGCGGCCGCGTGCGGGGAGCTTCGAGGGGAGGAGAGGTCATGGCGGAGGCTGGTGGGAAGAGAGGGCGTGATGGTCGGCGAGCTAGTGGAGGCGGATGGCAGCCGCGACGAGCGACGGTGGGTGGCGCGCTGGGGCCCGGGGTGGGCGGCGGC
>NC_041384.1:427192463-427214006 GCF_002162155.2 Triticum dicoccoides | reverse complement strand
GCGGGTGGCGTCGGCAGCGGGTGATTGGGGGCAGAGTGGTGCAGGAGGTGGGGGTAGTTGGGAAGGTCGAGACGTGGGGAGTGGGTCGGTCGAAGGGGTTTGATGGACCGGCCAGGTTTTCTCCTTTTTCGTTTTCGGGATCTCGCCAAGACCTAATCGGGCCTATATAGGGCCGCCGTGATCCAAATAATTATTCTGATCCCAGAATCAGAATAGTGCTACTATATATATATATATATATATATATATATATATATATATATATATATATATATATATATATATATATATCGTATTACAAGCAAAAAAATAATCCCCTTCTAAGTCAAATTAACCTCTCTTGTTGTCAGACAAAAAGTAGTGATGGACCAAGCGGGCCCACAGATGGAAAGCATCGATATCGCTGATAACCGCTTAAGTGGGTGCGAGAGGACAACCACCACCGCTTTGCATGTGGACCAAACATATATATGTTGAATACCCAAAATGCACAACTTTGATGTGCCACATGCCTCAAAAACCGTAAACCATGCACCCACACAGAGCGAGGTTCATGAAGCGTACTACATATGATGGTCCCCTTCCCCCCTCTTCACCGCATACTATATGCTCCTGCCGTAATATGTACAACCCAAAAGAATCCTCATTGATGGTGAAATTAATTAACCTCTCCCGATGTAGATCAAAGTGATGCATGCATGCATCGATGATGGCCTCATGGGCCCACAGATGGAACCGTCACACGTGAGTGTCCTAGCTAGGATAACCACCGCGTGCATGCATGTGGCCCAAAGAGGTGTTGTGTGATGTTTGAATAGCCAATTTCACAATTTTGACGTGGCACGTGCCTCAGAAACCGAAAAGTCCCGACACTGAGTGAGGTGTACTTGTTCACGGACGCATACCTATAGTATATATGCTTGTCCCCTCCCACCTCTTTGATGCGTACTATATACCACCATAACACAAACAAAAAAGATTCTACCTTGTTGGTCATATTAACCTCATTGTCGTCTGTTCGTCAAAGTGATGGACAATGACCTCGCGGGCCCACAAAAAGCGTCACACGCGAGTATCGAGTGTCGTGTAGGACAACCATCGACTGCATGTGGCCAAAACATGTACGTATGAAAGGGTTGTGTAATGTTTTAAATAATGAATTCACGACTCTGATGTGGCACCATCCTACCTAACAAAATGGCCAACCCACACGGTGGCTCACAACTCGTAGTGTACTGCGAGCCACTGCCAGATGCACACACCCACACACACACACACCGCGAATTCACCGCAACTGCGTTGCATGTTAAATTAGTTATCCCACGGTGAACATATGTTACCAAAGGAGGGACGTTTTAATTTTGAAAAAAACAAAGAGATCATTAAGACATTTTAGTACATTAATTGATTGATTTTCTATGGGTATAATGTGCAAAAATAGAATTTGAGCTACATTCACACGTGGCAATGCACCTAACTGGATTGCAAAAACACATGTGTCTCACTGGGTGCATGTTTACTCCCTGTGCAACCAATTTCAAACATTGAGAATCTTGATTTTTAAATTCTAGTACATCCAAAACTTATTTGAAGTTCATGAAACTTATCGTGTTGTCATATGGACACCAATACAAAGTGGCATTGTACTTTTTTTGTCAAATTTGAGACCAGTTTTGATGTAATCTTTATCTAATTACAAACGGAAGATTATTAATAATTGGGAACCAATATCCCAAATAGATTATTTATTCGAACCGTGAGTGTTAGACCAACAATAGATACGTGCCATGCTTCAGTTAAGCAATAAAGCGGCAACATTAATCATCCAAATAGAAAAACAATATACATGTCGCTGCGCGACCCGTGTGTCGTGCGAGCAGGCGTGAGTTGACGGGACACATGCGAGCAGTCCACCGCGCAGGCAGGCCGAGAGGCGTGCATGCAGGTGTATGAATTGACGGAGGCGTGCTCGCTACGCAGTGTCATCGGGAGGCGTGCGAGTAGCTATGTGAAACTTTGGTAGGCATGCCAGCAGTCCGGTGTGCAGGCTCACCGGGAGGCGAGCCATCGGTTTGACCGTCGCCCGCCTCTCTCCCACAACCCCCACAACTCCATATTAATGGTGCGCCCGAGCAGCCGCACCCCCCATCCTTGCCACACACACAAACCTCTCTCTCCTCTTGCATCCTCGACGCCGCTCATAGTCCTCAAAGCCGTCAGTGTATGAGGTTGCCGCCGAAGCACCCCATCGGAGGGATTGCGATGCTGGGGCTGCTAAAGCACCGGAGCACGGCATGGAGATGGAGACAGAGGTCGCCGTCATCACCGGCGAGTTATCGCTGCACCCTGACATCATCGACGATGTCGAGCTTCCATAGCCGGAGGCGGAGTTCCATACCGACAATGGTGACCGCTCCGACGATGACTCTGGTGACGACGGACAGGTGGTTAGTCATCTATACCCATTTATGTGTCAAATATATCATAGGGTTTCTCTGGTTACTCCTGCCTCCACCTTTTTGTAATAGAAATCATATGGTTATGTTCTCCCATTCCATGAAATCTGAGTAAGTTTCGTTAGATCCGTGTAGTGTATTGATTGTTTGAATGGTACAAGTGATAAGTGATTAGTTGTTTCATCTGTGCAAATGATTTCTGCTAGTAATCCGACTAGGGTTAGTATGCGTGCTAATAATTCCTAGCCAGGACTTGACAATTGATTTTGAATGACCTACATATGTTTGTGCCATTATTTTCTTCAAGATTGGTCTATACATAGACAACTGTGCTTAAAAATCGAACCATAATCTCTGGGTATGTATAAATAAATAGCCATAAATTCTTAATCCTACTTCACGGTGTGTAATCATTGATTTGATGCCAAATTTGTTTTACTATTTGTATAGGTGTTGTCTGATGATGTGGACAACGAGGATGAAGATGGCCAGAGGAGGTACAAGAGGCAAATCCTGACGGAGCTTTATGCGGGAATGCATAACAGGCGTATTAGGACCTGGAACAGCGGCTATCGATGCCCATTTTGCAACCACAAGCTTCATGACGTGTATCTAAGTGTTCTGGCGCATGCAAGAGGACGGGCCGTTGGCTCCTTCAAGCAGAAGTATTCCCGCAGGGTGGCGCACGGCGCATACACCGAGTACCTGGAGAAGCTTCAAGATCATGTCGGCATGTGAGATGAGATGTGGGATCGAACTATGTACGCTTGAGTATGCTTAATGACGGTTGAACTATGTACTTATGGTTGAACTATGCTTGTGTATGTGTACTCTTATTATCTATGTCTGAGTATGTTTAATCTATGTTTACTTATGTCTAACCGTGGGATATGGATGCAATCAGTTCGGTTGATGGAATCTACCTCCGTCTTGGTTTATTTGTCCCCTTTGTAATTTGTGTTAAATTTTGACTAGAGGTTTAACTGACAAAATGTTAGTGCAGGTCAGCAAAAATGATATCGTTGGATGGGTATTTGAGCATAGTGTTCAATGATATAATTTCTGTGACATGCATAAACATTTCTTAGTTAAATATTTGGTCTAAATTTGGTAAAAATTACAAAGGGGACCAATAAACTAGGACGGATGTAGTACGTCAATCACACGCGGTTCCCAAAATTGGAACCGTGTGCAATGACTTACATTTTGCCTGTTGCGTCAATCACACACGATTGGCTCTAGCAAACCGTCACCTCCAAAATTCTTTGTGGGACAGAAAACCCTCACCACCCAATTCAAAAAAGAAAAAAGAAAACCCTCACCATACGCACGTCACAAAAACCCTCAACCCGCCCGCCACCCCCTCCGGTCCCCATTCACACCTGCACAAGCTCCTCTGCGTCTATGCATAGCACCGCCTATCGTGGCGGTAAACACTTAGCTCGACATCTGCCGCCGCCAGGCTGCCGGCAAAGCTCACCGCATTTCTCCACTTCCGCTTGCCGCCGCCTATCACCATCGACTTTCTCGATGCTGCTCGCTGTCGACCTAGCTCCGCTCGGTTGGGGAATCTGCCGTACTGAGGGTTCTTTCTCATGGACAATAAGGTAACTAATTCAATGAGATATTATCTCATCTCTTATCCCAGTTCATCTGCCTCCTTTAATCACCCGGCCGAAATCGCCGTGAATTCATTTTTATTCGAGCTAATTTGAGGGTTTTCTTCCGTTCATAGAGTGTACAATGCACGGACACATCAGGACCTTGCGGCCTCCGCCAGACATTCCATCTCACCGTACCAGATGACTTGAAGATGCGCGCGGTATGTTCAATCTCACCCTAAATCAGCTAGCATGGCCTACTTTCCTGAACATATTCTAAATATTACTGCATGTGGATAAAAGGTGCCACATGCACCATATACGTCAAAGGGGATTTCCCCCTCTTCTTTCTATATTAGGCAAATTAATGATGTATTGTTCTTTCGATTACTCTCATATTTCCATGACATCATGTTTACCCTATCTGTTTAATTATTAAATTTTGTCCTTCAATTTTGACTGATGTACAGTTCTTTCAATTTGGGCCCATATTTGCATGTTACCATATTTTCTTTAACAATCCTACCATTTTCTGCAGCGCGTCCTTTGCTATGCAACATAATCTGTAGTGCACAATCGTTCCCTTTACATAAATCAAGACTACAAGGATGTCATACTGCACACAAACCATGGATTTACAATCGTTGCTACTGTAAGACTTGATGAACGTGGTGACTCCTATTTTGGCATTGGCTTTTGGAAAGAAATTTCTAAGTTTTATGAACTGAAAGCTGGCACTATAATTGCACTGCACATAAAAGGGCCTGGTCATGAGATATATGGTAACTTCCCCGACGATATCATTCGTCCAGACTTTGTTCGAAGTAAGTTTTCTTTTCAACTATCTGCATGTTGACTTACCCAGCAATATCAAATGAATTGTGTAGTATTTAAGCAACCAACTATTATTCCCTTTTCTTACTATATTCCTACCCTAATAACTTCTAGTTACCAATACACTTTTCTATTGCCCTGTTTTAACTAAATATTCCCTATACTCCCATTACTATCAGAAAGCGCCGCTGACAAGGAGACTCCGTAGGTGGAGAATGGGGTTGCCAACAAGCGGAAGAGGGGCGAGCTAGAACCGCAAGCGACTCCAGTAGGCCTAGACTTCATCAGCAGCCTCCCCAATGATATGTTGACAGTCATCATCTCCCTCCTCCCAATCAAATATGGGGCGCGGACAACCGTCCTTTCCTCGCGGTGGCGCCCCCTATGGAACTCCAACCCTCTCGACCTCATCGACACCCACGAGCTCTGCCATGGCTATCGCAAAAGCTTGGATGCGTTCTCCAAGATCCTCGGTAGTCACCTTGGCCCAACCAGAGCCCTTAGAATGGGTAAGTTACGTTCCAACGGCAAGGACCGAGCCAAGCTTGATGACTGGTTCCGATCCCCCGCCCTAGATCAGCTCGAGGAGCTCACTTTTGATGACGGGCATATGCGGTCGCTGCCAATGTCCACACTCCGCCTCGCGCCCACACTGCACGTCGCCAAGAACAGGAACTGCCACCACCCCCTTAATGACGCACCCACTCTTATTCTACCATGACTGAAGCACCTTGAGCTCGTCGTCATCTGCCTCTCAAATGGTGACATGCAGCGCCTACTTCGTGGCTGTACTGCACCCGAGTACCTTCGTCATCAGGCGATCAATGGGTTGAGTTACCTTCCACATCACCTCCATGACTCTCCGGACTATTTATGGGTGTTGCTGGTGCGGTAGGAAGACATCACGAGATGTGTACCACGGTATGGTCATTGAGGACACACCTGCACTTGAGAGATTACTTGTAATTGATCAAGAAGGTCCAACAAGAATCAATGTCATTTCTGCGCCGAAATTGACAGTGGTGGGCTACTCATCTGACAAATACTCCAAACTTGTTATTGGATCCACACCCGTTCAGGTACAACAGCCGCCTTCTACCTCTCCTTCTACAAATTAACATTATTTCTAATTTTGAAGATGTTTGTTCGTTTGTCATTCAGAAAATGATTCCAACAAGCTTGACCCCGAAACTGCGCACAGTGAAGGTCTTGGTAGTAGAATCTATCGGCCCCAACCTGGAGCAAGTTGTCAGTTTCCTGAGATGCTTTCTGTGCCTGGAGAAGCTATATATAGAGGTGATGTTCCTTTCCTGTTAAATGTTAACCATAAGGCAGTTCAATTTGTGACACCTTTTTCCAAGTTTACAATGACAATGTACTACGATTTCTGAAGGATTCTTTTGGAGGATTTCAGTACATACATGTCCCCCCCTATTGGTTGCTTGATCCATATGGTTACAATCAATAAGCATTTCTCCTTTGGATTCATCTGTACTAGTTTTCTTAGGGAACTTTTCATCCACTCCAACCTCTTGTGAAGAAGGCTACATTTCTATAGAATGTAATCAAATGCTCATGTTAATCATGTCAGATCGAAGATGGCATGTTAGTGCATTTTACAAATCCTGCAAATCAAATAGGCCTGTAGTAATGTTCAAAACTGCATGTAGGAACTAACATGTTTTCTTCCTTTGCGGATAAGATTAGGCCCAATGGTGGATAATGTGATACAATATAACAATCACGTCGAATGCCTAGATCTGCATCTCTCAGAAATTACTCTGAACTCCTACCGAGGGACCTTACTGGAGATTATATTCGCCAGGTTTTTTGTTCTCAGAGCAAGGGTGTTGAAGGAAATGAGGTTTGCCCTACATTTATTTCACAAAAATGAATGTTTTGTCGATCAGCGCCGGCGCCTGCGACAGAATGGAATAGGCTCCAAAAATGCTGAATTTCATTTTGGAACTTCAGATGACAGAGTAATCGGAAGTCATCGTGTCAACCCCATACATGACTTCTCAGTGGCTGACCCCTTTGCAAAAATTGTGAGGTTTCGAAACCAGACTTATAAGTGGTAATATTAGTTTGAACCTCTCTGATATCCATGTTCAGCGGATCAGCGCGAGCATTTGCAGTTGATGAGCTGAATTTCATTTCTAATATCAGTTTGAACCTTGTAATCTTCGAATTTAAGCCATATAACTATGGAATTTGAACCTTGTAATATTTCGAGCTTTTGTGGTACAATCGTTGAAATGGCATCGTATGAAACTCGTATATTGGTAGCACTATTTTGACCTTAATATGCAATGGTCTTAGATTTTATTAACCATTCTCAAATCTGTTTACCTTGTCGATCTCACAGCACACGATCTGTATAGCTAACTCGACTGTGATCTTTGACATTATTGCACACAGTTGGTTTCTTCCACCGTGTGCCTTGTAGAGCGCAGAATTAATTATCGCACTCGAGTGTCCATCATCACCCTTCTGTGTAACTTTGACCTCATCACCCACGGGTAAACTTATGACCGAAGTCATTCCACACACTTTGTTTTTACAAAGCCTATTGCCAATAAACACCCATGATTTGTCCCTCTTCTAGCCGACGCATGGCCAAACTAGACGGGCGGGAAGCTTGCGCGGTAAACAGCGCGGTAGCGCGGGAACATGCTCACCGACGATACATTTGGCGCATCTTCAAGCCCACGCGTGCGGTGCCGTGTTGTCAAGCGTGTACTGGAATCCTCCGCTATGAACGTCGTGACAAGACGTGACGATTACAGGCCGATCGGCCCCCATTTATTACAGTGGCCATTTAACCCTTGTGTCTCTTCAACCTTTCGATCGCGCCCCACCATTGCAAGAAGCACACCCACCACGAGAAATTCTTATAGGGTATCCTGCGCGGCTCCAATGGCGCTCCGAGCGGCTGCCGACGACGAGCACCAGTTCACCATGCGTGTTGTGGTGGACACCCACAGAAGGTTCATGGACCTCTCGGTGGTATACACCAACGACCCGGTCTGGGTGGAGCACTCCATCCACATCATGGAGCTATTGCTTGCCGAGGAGAAGTACAAGGTGGTCGGGTTTGACCTCGAGTACACCCACGCTCGTGCCGGGTCTCGTCCCAAGGTCATCGTCACCCAGATGTGCGTGTGCCAACACATCCTCGTCTACCACTACTTCCTGGGCAAAAGGCCTTGCGAGCGTTTCGCTAGGTTTGTCAACAGCCCCCACTACATGTTCGCTATGGTGGACATCACCAACGATGTAAAGGCGCTCAAGAATTTGGGCATCGCCTGCCAGAATCTTGTCGACATCCAGGGCCAATACAAGATCTGGGGCAACAAGGAGCATGAGAAGGACTCACTGGTTCACCTCGCCGAGGCCATCATCGACCCCTACTACAAAGACATGAAGGATTCATGCAACAAGGACAAGCGTGCCTGGCACTCGGCCAGGATGGAGAAACTCGACAAAGCTCACGTCATGTACGCGGCCAAGGAGGCGTACACGAGCTACGACATGTACGTGCAGATCGTTGACATGAGGAAGTGCCTCCTTCCCCAAAACGGCCAGGGATCCAGCCGGAAGCAGAGTAATGGCAAGCGTCGTCACAACAATAAGTAGATGATTAGATCCTCGTTTATCCTACTTTAGTATGCATGTAATTGCTTACTTTGGTGTGTGGAAATGTTATGTGTGTAGTCACTTGTGTAATTATATGCTTAATTTGGTTATGCAATGCTGTCTTTTAAGTATATATGTTGATGCTCCGTAGACAGAGTGTAGATGTTGTGCGGACAAAGAAAATCACATCGCACACGGACTAAACAATGGAACCCGTCGGTGATGTTTTCATCAATCACTCACAATTGTATACCAGCAATCGTTTTCTCACAACACAAACGGGTTGTTATCATTAATCGTCTATGTTGTTATCGGTCTTCGCACACGTTTCCGATTACATACCTGTTTGCCGCGTATCACACGCATCTTGTTAAGTTGAACCGTTTCTGTTCTCTTGTCTCAATGCAAACAGTTCATCCGAGTGAACCACATGCCGTATATCGCATACACCTTGATCTGGTTGACCGTTTCTTTTGTGTTATCTAATCACAAACAGTTCATCCGAGTGAACCGTATGTTTTATATCGCACACACCTTCATCTGGCTGTCTGTTTCTTTTGTTCCTCCTCATCGCAAACAATTAATTGAACTGAATCGTATGACCTACATCGCACACGCAACTAAAATCTGAACCATGTTTGATGTATCCTCCATCGCAAACGTTTTGCACCATATTTGAAGGTTTTTTACACCATCGTTTGTGATTATTGCATCCACACTATTTCATCGAAGGATCTCTAATCGTAGTGTCGCGTTAGCAGCATCCTATAGTAGTGAGTTCGTACTAAAATAACACTAAGTTATTCTTTCCAATCGAGCTATCAAGAGTTCATACTAAAATAACACCAAAGCAAATTCAGATTCATAATACTCAATCAACACAAAGAACCTCAAAAGGTGCCCCAAGATTTCTACCAGAGAAACAAAAGATGCGAACATGCATCAACCCCTATGCATAGATTACCCCAATGTCACCTCAGGAATCCGCGAGTTGAATGCCAAAACATATCTGAAGTGAATCAATATAATACCCCATTGTCACCACGGGTATTCATATGCAAGACATATATCAAGTGCACTCAAATCCATAAAAGTATTCAATCCGATAAAGCGAAATCTCAAAGGGAAAACTCAATTCATCACAACAAGATAGAGAGGGGACACCACCATATGATCTGACTATATTAACAAAGCCCGCAATACATCAAGATCATGACATCTCAAGAACACAAGAGAGAGAGAGAGAGAGAGATTAAACACATAGCTACTGGTACAAACCCTCAGCCCCGAGGGATGATGAAGATGGCCACCGGTGATGATTTCCCCCTCCGGCGGAGTGCCAGGACGGGGTCTAGATTGGTTTTGTGGCTACAGAGGCTTGCGGCGGTGGAACTTCTGATCTAGGGTTATTTATGATGGTTTCTCTATTTATAGGATTTTTTGGCGTCAATTTCATGCGAAGATGGGCCTCAAGGTGACCACAACCCATTGGGACACGCCTGGGCCCCCTGGTGCGCCCCGTTGTCTTGTGCCCTACTCCTTCACCTTCTGGTCCTTCCATGAAGCTGCAGGGGGTCTCTTTTGTTCCAAAAAATCGTCAAAATTTTTCAGCTCATTTGGAAAACTTTCATTTTTGCACAAAAAACAACACCATGGTAGTTCTGCTGAAAACAGCGTCAGTCCGGGTTAGTTCCATGCAAATCATACCAAAACCATATAAAATTGTTGTAAACATGGCATGAATACTTCATAAATTATAGATACATTGGAGACGTATCAGCATCCCCAAGCTTAATTCCTACTCGTCCTCGAGTAGGTAAATGATAAAAGAAATAATTTATGAAGTGTGAATGCTAGCAAAGTGCATAAATTTGATCAATGATAATTTCAATTACTTTTCCTAGCATCATAATAGCAATTCTTTCTCATAAAACTTTTCATGTTAAAGTAGCAACCAATCACATGTTAAGGTTCAAACAATGAATTCTCTTGAAACTCAACAACCTATATTCTTAGTCACCAAACAATTGCAATTCAACTTATTCAACAGAGTCTAAGTAAGAGCTCCACATACTCAATCATCATATAGTCTTCCATGATTGCTACTATTCAAAGCATATTCTTAGAACAAATGGCATCCATCGAACACAAAGAAAGATAGGGGCTTAATATTTCGCCTCCCAACTCATTTATCATAGAGATAATTGTCAACAATAATAAATCATGATCAAATATATTTGACTGGTCATATGTGCCTAGATCTTTCCCCACCACATGATGCTTGCTAAGTAGGGAATAATTGAGGTTGAATGAGGATGTATACTATTGACTCTTTGCATAAAAGTAAATACTCAAAAGTAAAAGATAGGCCCTTCGTAGAGAGAAGTAGAGGTTGTCATGCGCTTTTTATTTGGATGCCCAAGCTCTTAGTGTAAAGGAACGTCACGTTATATTGCCCCTTATGATAGCAACCTTTATTATGCAGTCCATTGCTTTTATTACTTTGCCCTCACAAGTTCGTACAACACTCAATATTCCCTTACAATAAAAGATCAAACATGTTTAGGAGCAATTTTTATTGCTTTATGCACCGATGACAACTTACTTGAGGGATCTTATTCAATCCATGGGTAGGTATGGTGGACACTCATGGCAAGAAACTGGGTTTAAGGGTTTTTGGATGCACAAGTAATATCTCTACTTAGTATGAATTTTTGGCTAGCAAAAGATCCTAGGCAAACACCACATGTTGGAGGATCCATGACAATATAACTTCTATGCAAATATACACAACCATAACTCATTACGTTGTCTTCCTTGTCCAACTTCAACTAATTTGCTCAAGTTTGAAAATAATTAATGGGTATTACAATCATAGAAGATGTACAAGATAATATATTTGCACGTGAAAGTTCTCTTCCTTATAGTAATCATTCATGAATTGCTTGTATGACGAATATTGTGATTGTCAAGCTTCAAAAGATTTCACTTTCTAAACCCAATGTGAAGCTACCACTAGGAATGGTATGAACATATAATTTCAACTTCATTACATTCAATTTATTCAACAATTTACTCATAGGATATAAGTGAAGCACGAGAGTAAATGACAAACTACTCCAAAAAGATATAAGTGAAGATCATGCGAGTAGTTAAGTAAATGGGTAGCTAATTGAGGACTCTCTCTTATTTAAAACTTTCAAATCTAAGTATTTTATTAAAACAGCAAGAAAAACAAAATAAAATGACATTCCAACAATAGCACACATCATGTGAAGAAGCAAAAACTTAGGCTCAACCGAGGCTAACCGATAATTGTTGATGAAGAAAAGTGGGATGCCTACTGGGGCATCCCCAAGCTTAGATGTTTGAGACTTCATGGAATATTAACTTGGGATGCCTTGGGCATCCCCAAGCTTGAGATTTTGTGTCTCCTTAATTCCTTTTATATCACGGTCTCCTTAAATCTTAAAAACTTCATCCACACAAAACTCAGCAAGAACTCGTGAGATAAGTTAGTATAAATCAATGCAACACCTTATCATTCTCTACTGTAGCAAATCAGTAAAATTATAATTTAACATTGCATACTAAATTCCTCTGCATATTTAATACTTCTATCCTCAAATAGAATCATTAAACAAGCAAACATATGCAAACAATGCAACCATAACAGCAATCTGCCAAAACAGTACAGTCTGTAAAGAATGCATGAATATCAATATTTCCTTAACTCCAAAAATTCTGAAAATTTAACACACTGTAGAAAATTTATCAGATCTTACTTTTCAAAAAGTTTCAACATTTTATCACATTCTGAATTTTCTAGGGAATTTTTGCAACATCGATAAACTTTCTGTTTTGAAATAGCAACATATAGACTTGCAAAATAAGCATGGCAGAGGACATTTTTATTGAAGTAAAATATGCAAAACATTATTATAAATAATAGCAAGCAAATCCTAACAAAAGAAAATGACGCTCCAAGCAAAACACATATCATGTGATGAATGAAAATATAGCTCCAAGTGAGGTTACCGATAATGTTGGAGACGAAAGAGGGGATGCCTTCCGGGCATCCCCAAGCTTAGTTGCTTGGATATTCCTTGAATATTAACTTGGGGTGCCTTGGGAATCCCCAAGCTTAGGGTCTTGTCACTCCTTATTCTCCTCATATCGATATCTCGCCCAAAACTTGAAAACTTCAATCACACAAAACTTAACGAAACTTCGTGAGATAGGTTAGTATGATAAAGACAAATCATTCACTTTGGTACTGTAACATCCCAAATTTTCAATTCGGAATGTTATACAATATATCATCATTGCATATCATATTTTATTGCATTTTGGTTGATCCTAGAAAATTCTACGCAACTCAAGGACCCTCGGAGAGAGTTGGCGATTTCGTTATTTTCATATTTGAGTTTTCTCAAATTTTGAAAATAGGATCATTTGATTTTATTTATTTTATCTTCAATTATTTCTATTACAAAAATATGAGAGATGGAATAAAATGACTTTCCCAAAATAAAGAAATATTGAGGATTTAATAATAAAATCAAATAAGATTTTATTTTGGTTTTATTTGCTATTTTATTTGAATTTAGGAAAAATGCGCGTTTTTCAAAATTGCATTTAGGCCCCAAATAAATGTTCATCCTGTGCGGATTGATTTTAGAAGTCGGGGAAAATTTATTTTGGGATTTTCGGAGTCGGTTTAGTATTCCTTTTGTTTTCTGAGCGTAACTATTTAAAAAAACGCGAACCGACCTAACGGGCCGTGTCCGACCCGGACACCTGGCCCGGCCGGCCTTATAAGCCAGGGGAGGAGCCCAGCCGAGCCCCAAACCCTAGCGCCATGCCCCGCCGCCTCTACCGCTGCCGCCTTTGCCTCTGCCGCCGCCGCATCGCGCCGCCGCCACGCCGTCGCCGCCCCGCGCCGCCCCCCGCCGCCACCGACCCCGCCGCCCGCCGGAGCCGCCGCTCGCCAGAGGTTGACCTCGCCGCCGCCGGTTTTTCTCGAAAAATCGTTCGGTTTTCCGTCAGTTTTTCGTTCGTTTTTTTTAGTTTCGTTTTTTTTATAGATCGGTTTTTCCGGTTTATTTATTTAGCGAGCGTTCGCTCGATCATTCGCTTTAAATGAACGCGTTCATCGTTTAGATCCAGATAACAAACGTTCGTTCGTTAATCCGTTCGTCGTTTCTTTTTTCTCGGATTAAATCCACGATTTTTCTGACCGTGATTCCTGATCCGATTTTCGTTCTAGTATAACTTTTCGCTCGTTTATCGGAATCAGGTGATTCAAGCGCCTAGAGTTTCGTCTCGAAACCCTCTTTCCGTTTAACCAACTCAAACAAGTTTTTGCCACTGTAAAAATTGCCCTAGATCCAGAATAGTAAACGAAGCTTGTTTCTTTTGCCGTTTGTCTTTCATTGCTTCGTTTGATTTGATTCTTTTTGCCAACCGGAGTTCTTAAGTTGAATTTTCTGGTTAGATCTCTTATTTGAGTTTTACCTGTGCATTAGTTGAGTACTTGTTGTATGCTTGTTTGTTTGCGATAGAGTACCCGGAGTGCGCCGCTTGCTACTTCGAATCGCTAGGTTTCTCGGATCATCAGCAAGGCAAGTAACACTTTGATCATACCTCCTACTACCCAGTTTTTATTGCATTAGATCAATCCTCACACATTGCATGATTAGGATCTAATTAAATTGTGGGTTCTGGGAAGTAGTTGAGGTAGTACCTGTTACCTGTTTATGATCAAACCTTTGGGAGTTACTTCTATGTTTGCTTATTGTGCTATGCTATGCTAGTAGACGTGGATTGGGTGAGTGTATTCATGACAGATGTGAGATTGTTAAATTAATGGTTTATCTAAGGTGGCAACTTAAATACACATCTGGGTGGATTGAGGCACCTGGGTATTCCAGCGATTGCCTGTTTTTCTTTTGGACCGCCACCCAGGCTCAAAGTGATCATGAGATTATTCATGCTAGAAACTTCCGTGTGTAGCCACAAGCTACTATGGGCTCTAGCATAGTTGATTAAGTCGTGCAAACTCTTATAGTGGTAGACTAGCAAATGTAGGGGAAAGTAGGTGTAACGGTCTACCCGATCGTAAGGTGCTAGCGCTTCTGAAAGACTATGTCTCGGTCATCCGTTTCTCAAACACCATGTAGTGCGAGAATCCCAACGGAGGAGATCGAGTCTTGTGGGGAAAAGTGCACAAACCTGTGCAGAGTGTATAAACTAATCATGGTTAGCCATGTCCCCGGTTATGGACATCTTGAGTATCTAGTACCTGGACTATCATGTGAATCTCATCATGTTACTCTAATTAATTTTGTTGGGTTGTGTTTAATGATGATGCTTAATTGGGATTGAGAATGCTGTCAACCATTCTCAATGTTTAACAACTACCATGATAGTTAAATAAAAATTATTCCTTTGCAGTAGGGAAAAATTGGCTTTGCGCAAAACTGTAACCATAGAGCTTTCCACCAGCCAAATATGCATGAATTATAGCCTATTATTTTCATTGCTCTCTATGTATTACCTTGCCAGCATATTCCATGTGCTGACCCGTTTCGGGCTGCAACGTTCATGTTGCAGACTTTTCAGACGACGATTAAGGTGCCTTTAGGTCATGGTTCTATACTCAGTGATGTCGTTGGATTTGATGGACTCACTTATCTTCCTAGCCTTCTGTTGTTATCGTTATTAGATGGCCTTAAGCCATATTTATTGTAATAAGTTCTCTTTTGAGACACTCGATGTAATAAGTGTGTGATTGCTACTCTGTTATAAATCCTTCAAGTACTGTGTGGTGTCAGCATTACTGATCCAGGGATGACACATGAGCACAGAGATTGGACCGTTTGAGGTCTGGTCGCTACAAGATGGTATCAGAGCACACGTTGACTGTAGGACACGACCACTAAGCTAAAAGACCTAGATCACTACTCACTCTCTTCTCATTCTGACTTCTCATCTTTTCTACTATTTTAGGATGGCGGATGCCAGGAACAAGTTCACGCAGCCAGATGAAGATACACCCTTTGGACGTCACTTGAAGGAAGTCACTAGATACCTAAACATAGGAGTGCCAAGCTTCACCGGGACCTACAACGCCACTTTACCTGAAGAGGAGCGCTGGATGATTCAAGTTCAAGTTCCAGGAAGGACGTTCATGCCCGTCACTGAACCCATAGAGTTTTCTTTTGATGCACCAACTTGGAATCTAGGAAAGAGCATGGCAGCTCACATCGCCATGGGACGCATCGGAGAAGTTTACCGCAATGATCTCAAGGATACTATCTACTAGATTTGTGGGCGCCAAGATGAACACTGGGAGATGATCACCACCAGGAAGGATAGATCAATTACAGCTTTTATCCAGGAGTTAAACCAGCACATTCGACGTTAGGAGAACCAGATGTGCGCCGACATGATAGATCTGAAGAAGGCGAGGACAAGAATCAAGGAACTGGAGGAAGAACTCAAGGCCACACGTGAAGATTATGAAGAGGAAATCGAAGTACTAATGGAGAAGAATGACAATCTGATCAAGAAGATCGGAATATTTATGGGAGGCCCTACACCAGTAGAAGAAGACGAAGAACCCAAGGAGATTCGCCCGGAAGACTATATCATCATCGACGACACCAATTCGGATCCAGATGATAGCGATGATGACTATGTTGATGAAGCTGGAGCAGATATCATGGAGTCTGCAACCGAAGAATATTTCTAGTAGACCACCCCACCAGTAGTAGTAGTCCACCATGTAAATATAGTAGTCCGAGCACTTTTACGATAGTTAGATCGATTGTATGCCCTTGTTTGATTGATTGAATGAAGTGGATTGTTTGCTTTTGCCTCATGTGCATATGAGTAGTGTTTTCTCTCTAGACCCCTTTCTATTCTTAAATCTTATCTTTTCTAAACCCTCAGATGCCTCCGAGACGTGACCCCGGATTTACCTTCCCACCGGAGCTCACCCAGTTGATCCAGCAACAGAACACATTGATGCAGTTGCTAGTCCAGAATCAGAATCAGGGGAACAACAACAACAACAACAACCCACCACCACCACCACCACCACCTGTTGATCACTTAGCCCGTTTTCTTAGGCTGAATCTGCTGGTGTTTTCTAGTAGCACCGAGCCTATAGTAGCAGATGATTGGCTCCGCAAGATAGCAAGGGAGTTGACCACATCAGGATGCACAGATGCGGAAAAGGTGAAGTTTGCCGCACATTAGCTTGAAGGACCCGCATCATCATGGTGGGAGAATTTCACAGCCACTTTCCCTATTGACACTGTTACATGGGACCAGTTTCAGCAGGCTTTCCGTACTGCCCATGTTTCAGCAGGAGGTATGGCCATGAAGAAGCATGAGTTTCGCAACTTGCGCCAAGGAGGACGGACAGTTGGCCAGTATGTGGAGGACTTTAGTAAGCTAGCACGTTATGCCCCAGATAACGTAGCTACGGATGCAGCTAAGCAGGAGAAGTTTCTAGAAGGACTGAATGATGAGTTGAGCATGCAGTTGATGGTAGCAACCTTCAACAACTACCAGGAGTTGGTAGATCGTGCTCTCATGATTGAAGGGAAGCAGTAGCAGATTGAGAACCGCAAGAGGAAGTATGGACAAGGGAAGTACAATTCAGGAGCTCAGCAGAAGCCATGTTTTACCCCTAGACTGGGAGGACATTTTCAGCATACTCATGGAGGAGGTAGCTCGCATAATCATAACGGCACCAAGAATGGTAATGGGAATGGAGGAAGCAACAGCCAGAACCGCACCAACCCATCAACCCCATCCAAGAGAGACCCGAGCCAAGTCACTTGTTTTAAGTGCCAGAAGACCAGACATTATGCCAATGAATGTCCTGAATCCCAGAATAGAAATGGCAATGGAAGCTCTGGGAAGAAGCCGAACCCTTTCAACAGGGGACAGGTTAACCACGTTAACGTGGAGGAGGTTGAAGAGCAGCCGGATGCAGTAATCGGTAAGTTTTTGGTTAAGTCATTTACTGCACTCGTTCTTTTTGATACTGGTGCATCACATTCATACATATCAAGGGAATTCGTGGATAAGTATAACCTGTATACCAAAGTTCTTAGAACACCTATGCTAGTAAGCTCACCAGGAGCGGAGTATATGGCTAGTAAGGGATGTTTTCAAGTGCCATTGAGTATATGTAGGCATGTGTTCCCCTCGGATTTGATCATTTTGAAATCACAAGGATTGGATGTAATTCTGGGTATGGATTGGCTGTCGATGTATGGAGGAAACATCGATTGCGCCAGTAAGTCAATTTTGCTTACCACCCTAGAAGGGAGAAGGATCAAGTATGTATCCCGGCACATGCCGAAGAGGACTCAAGTAAATTGTTTAACAGGAGTTGTGCAGGAGGAAGTACCAGTGGTGAAGGATTTCCCTGATGTATTTCCAGAGGAGTTGCCAGGCATGCCACCGGATAGAGACATTGAGTTTTTGATTGAGGTTTTGCCAAGCACATGGCCAATATCTAAGAGACCATATAGGATGCCCGCAAAGGATTTGGTGGAGATTAAGAAGCATATTAAGGAGTTACTGGATAAAGGATATATTCGCCCAAGTTCTTCGCCTTGGGGATCGCCAGTACTTCTAGTGGAAAAGAAGGATGGATCGTTAAGGATGGTTGTTGATTATCGAGGATTGAATGAAGTAACCATCAAGAACAAGTACCCAGTACCGATGATCAATGATTTGTTTGATCGATTGCAAGGAGCTAAGGTATTTTCCAAGATCGATCTGTGATCAGGATACCATCAGTTGAAGATTCGAGAACATGATATACCTAAGACGGCTTTTACCACCAGGTATGGGCTGTACGAGTATACTGTTATGTCATTTGGTCTGACTAACGCACCTGCATATTTTATGAACATAATGAACAAGGTGTTTATGGAGTTTCTGGATAAGTTCATCGTAGTGTTCATTGATGATATCCTGGTTTACTCGAAGAATGAAGAAGAGCATAAGGAGCATTTGCATTTGGTACTTGGTAAGCTCAGAGAACATCAGTTATATGCCAAGTTTAGCAAATGTGAGTTTTGGTTGAAGGAAGTTGGATTTCTCGGACACGTTATATCCGGAGAAGGTATAGCGGTAGATCCCACCAAGGTTGGCACTGTGAGAAATTGGGAAGCGCCAACAACAGTCGGAGAGATCTGGAGTTTTCTTGGACTCGTAGGATACTACCAGAGATTTATTGAAAATTTCTCGAAGATTGCGAAGCCTGTGACGGAGTTGTTGAAGAAGGATACCAAGTTCATATGGACTGAGGAATGTGAGGCCAGTTTCCAGGAGTTGAAGAAACATTTGGTTACATCACCTGTGTTGATTTTGCCAGAGCAGACCAAGGATTATGAGGTGTATTGCGACGCTTCACGTCGAGGACTTGGAGCAGTGCTTATGCAAGAAGGAAGAGTTGTTTCATATGCCTCACGACAGCTTAAGCCTCATGAGTTGAATGATGCTACGCATGATTTGGAGTTAGCAGCCGTAGTACATGCATTAAAAACCTGGAGACACTTTCTCATTGGAAACCATTGTGAGGTATACACAGATCACAAGAGTTTGAAGTATATTTTCACACAGAAGGAGTTGAACCTCAGACAAAGGAGATGGTTGGAGCTCATCAAGGATTATGACATGAGATTGCATTATCACCCCGGAAAGGCTAACATAGTAGCTAACGCGTTGAGTCGTAAAAGCCATGTAAACACCCTAATGACGGGAGATTTACCAAGGGAGTTAGCCGGAAATCTCCATGAGCTATGTTTGGAGATAGTCCCGAGAGGCTATGTAGCAGCATTGGAGATTCAGTCTACTTTGATGGATAAGATCAGAGAAGCCCAGAAGACTGACAAGGAGATTGCTTCTATCAAGGAGAAAATAAGCAAGGGAAAAGCTAAAGGATTTCGTGAGGATGAGCACGATACCTTATGGTTTGAAGACCGCGTTTATGTTCCTAATGATTCGGAGATCAGGAAGTTAATTCTGCAAGAGGCCCATGATTCACCATATTCGATTCACCCAGGAAATACCAAGATGTATTTGGATTTGAAGGATATTTTCTGGTGGACCGAAATGAAGAAGGATATTGCGGAGTATGTAGCAGTTTGTGTTGTATGTCAGAGAGTGAAGGCAGAGCATCAGAAGCCAGCAGGATTGCTACAGCCATTGCCGAGACCCGAATGGAACTGGGATAAGTTAGGCATGGATTTTCTCACCGGGTTGCCCAGAACTCGTTCAGGCTATGACTCGATATGGGTTGTAGTCGATCGTTTGACAAAGGTAGCTCATTTCATTCCAGTGAAGACTAACTATACCAGTGCAAAGTTGGCCAAGATATACATGACCAGAATCGTATGTCTTCATGGAGTTCCAAGGAGCATTGTATCAGATAGAGGAACCCAATTTACCTCAAAGTTCTGGAATCAGTTGCATGAAACTTTGGGCACCAGGCTAGAGTTCAGTACAGCTTTCCATCCGCAGACAGATGGACAGACCGAGAGAGTCAATCAGATTTTGGAGGATATGCTGAGAGCTTGTGCGCTAGATTACGGATCTAGTTGGGACGAGAATTTGCCATATACAGAGTTCTCTTACAACAACAGTTATCAATCCAGTTTGAAGATGGCCCCTTTAGAAGCCTTGTACAGAAGGAGGTGCATGACCCCATTGTCGTGGGATGAAGTTGGAGACCGCCAGTTGTTTGGACCGGGTCTGATTAAGGAGTCTGAACAGAAAGTGAAATTGATTCGCGATAGGCTCAAGGTAGCCCAATCCAGGCAGAAGAGCTACGCAGATTCTAAATGCAAGGAGACATCTTACGAAGTCGGAGACCGAGTTTATCTTCGAGTATCTCCACTTCAAGGAGTTAAGCGCTTTGGAGTTAAGGAAAAGTTAGCGCCACGTTTTGTAGGACCATACAAAGTTTTGGAGCGTATGGGAGAAGTAGCCTACAAGTTGGAATTGCCCGAAGGATTGTCAGGGGTTCACGACGTGTTCCACATTTCCCAGTTGAAGAAGTGCCACGCAGAGATGGCTGATATACCGCTGAGAGACACAGTGCCGCTGGAAGCGATTCAGTTGGACAATGATTTGACCTATGAGGAGAAACCAGTCAAGATTCTTGAGTATGCCAGCCGAGTCACCCGCAGCAAGGTTATCAAGTTTTGCAAGGTTCAGTGGAGCCACCACACGGAGGATGAAGCCACCTGGGAGCGAGAGGAAGATTTGCTGAAGGACCACCCTCACCTATTTTCTAGCCAATCCGAATCTCGAGGGCGAGATTCATCTTAAGGGGGGTAGGTTTGTAACATCCCAAATTTTCAATTTGGAATGTTATACAATAAATCATCATTGCATATCATATTTTATTGCATTTTGGTTGATCCTAGAAAATTCTACGCAACTCAAGGACCCTCAGAGAGAGTTGGGGGTTTTGTTATTTTCATATTTGAGTTTTCTTAAATTTTGAAAATAGGATCATTTGATTTTATTTATTTTATCTTCAGTTATTTCTATTACAAAAATATGAGAGAGGGAATAAAATGACTTTCCCGAAATAAAGAAATATTGAGGATTTAATAATAAAATCAAATAAGATTTTATTTTGATTTTATTTGCTATTTTATTTGAATTTAGGAAAAATGCGCGTTTTTCAAAATTGCATTTAAGCCACAAATAAATGTTCATCCTGTGCGGCTTGATTTTAGAAGCCAGGGAAAATTTATTTTAGGATTTTTGGAGTCCGTTTAGTATTCCTTTTTTTTCTGAGCGTAACTATTTAAAAAAACGCGAACCGACCTAACGGGCCGTGTCCGGCCCGGACACCTCGCCCGGCCGGCCTTATAAGCCGGGGGAGGAGCCCAGCCGAGCCCCAAACCCTAGCGCCCCGCCCCGCCGCCTCTGCCGTCGCCGCCGCATCGCGCCGCCGCCCCGCGCCGCCG
>NC_041384.1:427157346-427191775 GCF_002162155.2 Triticum dicoccoides | reverse complement strand
GCCGCCGCGCTGCCGCCCGCCGACCCCGCCGCTCGCCGGAGGTTGACCTCGCCGTCGCCGGTTTTCCTCCGGTTTATTTATTTAGTGAGCGTTCACTCGATCGTTCGCTTTAAACGAACGCGTTCATCGTTTAGATCAAGATAATGAACATTCGTTCGTTAATCTGTTCGTCGTTTTTCTTTTTTCTCAGATTAAATCCACGATTTTTCTCATTGCGATTCCAGATTCGATTTTCGTTCTAGTATAACTTTTCGCTCGTTTATCGGAATCAGGCGATTCAAGCGCCTGGAGTTTCACTCGAAACCCTCTTTCCATTTAACCAACCCAAACAAATTTTTGCCACTGTAAAAATTGCCCTAGATCCAGAATAGTAAATGAAGCATGTCTCTTTTGTCGTTTGTCTTTCATTGCTTCGTTCGATTTGATTCTTTTCGCCAACCGGAGTTCTTAAGTTGAACTTTCTGGTTAGATCTCTTATTTGAGTTTTACCTGTGCATTACTAGAGTACTTATTGTATGCTTGTTTGTTTGCGATAGAGTACCCGGAGTGCGCCGCTTGCTACTTCGAATCACTAGGTTTCCCGGATCATCAGCAAGGCAAGTAACACTTTGATCGTACCTCCTACTACCCAATTTTTATTGCATTAGATCAATCCTCACACATTTCATGATTAGGATCTAATTAAATTGTGGGTTCTGGGAAGTAGTTGAGGTACTACCTATTACCTATTTATTATCAAACCTTTGGGAGTTACTTCTACGTTTGCTTATTGTGCCATGCTATGCTAGTAGACGTGGATTGGGTGAGTGTATTCATGACAGATGTGAGATTGTTAAATTAATGGTTTATCTAAGGTGGCAACTTAAATACACATCTGGGTGGATTGAGGCACCTGGGTATTCCAGTGATTGCCTGTTTTTCTTTTGGACCGCCACCCAGGCTCAAAGGGATCATGAGATTATTCATGCTAGAAACTTCCGTGTGCAACCACAAGCTACTATGGGCTCTAGCATAGTTGATTAAGTCGTGCGAACTCTTAAAGTGGTAGACTAGAAGATGTAGGGGAAAGTAGGTGTAATGGTCTACCCGATCGTAAGGTGCTAGCGCTTCTGAAAGACTATGTCTCGGTCATCCGTTTCTCAAACACCATGTAGTGCGAGAATCCCAACAGAGGAGATCGAGTCTTGTGGGGAAAAGTGCGCAAACCTCTGCAGAGTGTATAAACTAATCATGGTTAGCCGTGTCCCCGGTTATGGACATCTTGAGTATCTAGTACCTGGATTATCATGTGAATCTCATCATGTTACTCTAATTAATTTTGTTGGGTTTTGTTTAATGATGATGCTTAATTGGGATTGAGAATGCTGTCAACCATTCTCAATGTTTAACAACTACCATGATAGTTAAATAAAATTTATTCCTTTGCAGTAGGGAAAAATTGGCTTTACACAAAACTGTAACCATAGAGCTTTCCACCAGCCAAATATGCATAAAGTATAGCCTATTATTTTCATTGCTCTCTATGTGTTACCTTGCCAGCATATTCCATGTGCTGACCCGTTTCGGGCTGCAACGTTCATGTTGTAGACTTTTCAGACGACGATTAAGGTGTCTTTAGGTCGTGGTTCTATTATTAGTGATGCTGTTGGAGTTGATGGACTCACTTATCTTCCAAGCCTTCCGCTGTTATCGTTATTAGATGGCCTTAAGCCATATTTATTGTAATAAGTTCTCTTTTGAGACACTCGATGTAATAAGTGTGTGATTGCTAATCTGTTATAAATCCTTCAAGTACTGTGTGGTGTCAGCATTACTAATCCAGGGATGACACCTGAGCACAGAGATTGGACCGTTTGAGGTCTGGTCGCTATAGGTATTGTCAAAGACAAGATTCATAACTGTTATCAAACAATGCCTATTGTACCTTATCATTTCTACAATTTATATTGAGCAATATAAGTCAAATAAACTAGGAAACAAGCAAACTATGCATTGAAAATAGAATATGTCAAAAACAGAACAACCTATAATGATCTGTACTTCAACCATACTTCTGGTACTCCAAAAATTATGAAAAATTAGGAAAGCCCGGGAAAATTGTAAATAAATCTTGTGCAGAACGAATCAGGATTTTATCACGCTTCTGTAAAAAATAAAATTATTTTACTAGGTGCAAAAGTTTCTATTTTTTAGCAAGATCAAATCAACTATCACCATAGACCATCCCAAAGGTCTTACTTGGCACTTTATTGAAACGAAAGTTATAAAACATGATTACTACAATAGCTTAATCATGTGAACACACAAAAACAGTATGGGTAAATGTTGGGTTGTCTCCCAACAAGCGCTTTTCTGTAATACCTTTTTAAGCTAGGCATGATGATTTCAATGATGCTCGCATAAAAGATAAGAATTGAAATATGAAGAGAGCATCATGAAGCATATGACTAGCACGTTTAAGTCTAACCCACTTCCTATGCATAGGGATTTTGTGAGCAAATAAATTGTGGGAGCAAGAATCAACTAGCATAGGAAGGCAAAACAAGTGTGACATCAAAACTTTCAACATAAAGAGAGGAAACTTTATATTATTGCAATACCTAAAAGCATATGTTCCTCCCTCATAATAATATTTAGTAGCATCATGAATGAATTCAACAATATATCCATCACAAAAAGCATTCTTTTCATGATACATAAGCATAGAAATTTTATTACTCTCCACATAAGCAAATTTATTCTCATGAACAGTAGTGGGAGCAAACTCAACAAAATAACTCTCATGTGATTGAAAATTAAAATCATGATGACAAGTTTCATGGTTATCATTATTCTTTATAGGATGCATGCCATCACCATAATCATCATAAATAGCAACTTTGTTCTCATCATAATCAATTGAAACCTCTTCCAAAATAGTGGATTCATTACTAAATAAAGTCATGACATCTCCAAATCCACTTTCACCAATATAATCATCATAAATAGGAGGCAATGCAATCATTATAACAAACTTGCACATTAAATCTCGGGGGACTAAAAGTATCATCTTCATCAAACATACCTTCCCCAAGCTTATGGTTTTGCATATCATTAGCATCATGAATATTCAAAGAATTCATATTAATAACATTGCAATCATGCTCATAATTCAAAGTTTTTTATCAAACATTTTATAAAATTCTTCTTCTATCAATTGAGCACAATTTTCCTTTCCATCATTTTCATGAAAGACATTATAAAGATGAATAATATGATGCAAACTCAATTACATTTTTAGTTTTCTTTTATAAACCAAACTAGTGATAAAACAAGAAACTAAAAGATTCAATTGCAATATTTAAAGATATACCTTCAAGCACTCACCTCCCCGGCAACAGCGCTAGAGAAGAGCTTGATGTCTACTACACAACTTGTTCTTGTAGACTCGTGTTGGGCCTCCAAGCGCGGAGTTTTGTAGAACAGTAGTAATTTTCCCTCAAATGGATGACCTTCCATATCTCATTTCAAATTCCACTTTGAATTCAGATTCAAATTATAAGTGAAATAAAGAAATTAACAAACATGAAAACAAAAATGTTCAAAGTGTTGCAAATAATCCCTGGATAATTGTCATGGTGAAACCAACATTTTATAAAATGGTTTAATGCCCTAAAACAATTAAAATAGTGGCCACAACAATATTTTAATTGCTTTTTAAATTATAAAAATTCTAATCTAATTTGTTTAAGTGTCAAACTTTTTGTGGCAGTGGCCTAATTTATAATACTAATTTAGGTGCAAGTTTTATAAAATATAAAACTAAAAATACTTTGTCTTAAAAATAAAACAGAAAGCAAATAAAAAATAGCAAAATTTTAAAATAGAAGAAAAAGGGAAAAAGGACCCCCTGTTCCCACTGGGCCTTGGCCCACTGGACCAGCCCATCCCACTCCCTGCCTCCCCTTCCCTGTTAACCTCCCCCCCCTCCGCCGCCGGGGAGGGGATAAGGGCACCCCTCTGATGCCTCGGGCTCCTCTCCCCTGCCACTCCCACTCGCCCCTCTCACTCCCTCCACCTTGCTCTCCTCGGCAGATCCCCTCGCCCGAACGCCTCCCATCGCCGTCCGTCATCGTCCGCCGTGGCGACCGCCGCCCCCGTCCCTCTCCGACATGTCCAGGAGCTCTGGGGACCTCGATTCCTTCCTCTTGGTGCTCTACTTCAACCCTGGGAGCAACACAACAACCAGATCGACTCGATCCTCACCGTCGACAACTGCACTGTCTCGCCATGATCTGCACCACCTTTGCACTTATAAGCCTAACGTCGGCCTCCGTGAGCCTCTTCGGTGAGCGTCGCTTCTTTCCTCTCCTCTGCTACTTGCATTCGTACCCGTATGAAGTCGTCGTTGTCTCGATGCTTTGGTTGCCGCCATTGCCCCGCGCACTGTGCTCCCCTTGCCGGTCCGCTCGAACCAGGGGCCCTGGCGAGCTACTGGTAAGCTGTTGCGTCTGCCTAGCTAGCTAGCTCGAGCTATTGCGCAACACTTCATTGTTTTTGTGAGCCCCATGTTTCGGCCACCGCTAAAGCTTGCCACTGTCCCTATCTCCGGCCAGCCCCGCACCCGCTGCTACCCCAGATTGAAGTGCGCCATCCTCCTGATCCAGCAGATGCTCGCGGCGGTCCAAACGGACCCCTGTGGCCATTTTTCGGCCACGTCCGAGCCGCACCGCTGTCCAAAAGGTCATCGCCGGTGCGCAGGCAACTTAAAATGCCAGTGGGTGACGTGTTACCCCCTGGCACTAACCCCAGCTACTAACCCAACTGGCACCGGGGCCCGCCCGAGATTAGTTAGAGCTAGTAAAAACGGTTTAACTAAATTATTTACTGGCATGTGGGGCCCCCGGTTACTGTTCCTTTGGATAAGACTTACACAGTCAGCTGCTGACTGGCCCACTGGGACCCCTTGTCAGCCACTAACAGCTAGGGTGGGTACAGTTCACTGGGTACCCATAGCAAATACTGTCATGGATAATTCGAATTTAATAAATAAAGAAATTCTAGAAATTACAAAATATTAATAAAACTTTGAAAAATCATATAAAATAACCTATAAGTCAGATGAAAATAATTTATATATGGAAGTTTCTCAGAAAAATATAACAAATCCGAATATACTATCCGTTCATCTGTAACATGCCTCTAACATGATGAACATGGATCCTTCCCCTCCGATTCATCTGTCTGGAAAATGCCAAACGCCGGGAAAACATTCCCAGATGTTTTCCCGCTTCGTCTGTATTGTGTAGCACTTCGTTTGGTCACCCCTAGCACCTACATATTGCCATGTCATGCATTGTGATGCACTTGTTTGCTTTATATTTATTCGAATAGCCGTGTCCATGGTAACGGATGTTCAGAGTTGTATCCCGATTTGTACAAGTAGAATTAGATACTAGAGATGTGAATGGATATGATGGCTCCGAGATTGCTTTCTTGCAGGGAGTCAAGGAAGAATCTCCGGGCGATACTACAACATACTTGTTACTTATAATATGCTAATCCGCACTCTTCTATTGCTGCGAGATGCTTCAAGATGCTAGTCTTCAATGGATTAGGCTTTCCCTTCTCTTCTGGCATCTCTGCAATTTAGTACAAAGATATAGCCCCATTCCTTTGATACTGATGCATAGATAGTATAGATCTAATGTAAGTCTTGCGAGTACTTTGGATGAGTACTCATGGTTGCTTTGCTACCCCTTTTCTCTCTACCCGTTTGCTGCGATTAGATGACGGAGTCCAGGAGCTAGTTAATCCCGATGACGACTACTACTACCCCAACGGAGCCTACTACTACGTGAGACCGCCGACGACCAGGAGTAGTTAGGAGGCTCCTAGGCAGGAGGCCTTGCCTTTTCGATCCATGTTGCTATTTGTGCTAGCCTTCTTAAGGCAGACTTGTTTACTTATGTCTGTACTCAGATATTGTTGCTTCCGCTGACTCGTTTGTATTCGAGCTTATGTATTCGAGCCCTTGAGGCCACTGGCTTGTAATCCGAAGTTTGTATGACTTTAATTTGTGTTTAGAGTTGTGTTGTGATATCTTTCTATGAGTCTTTGATCTTGATCGTGCATGTTTGCGTGTATGACTAGTGCACGATTAAGTCGGGGCGTCACGACATCCTCCTTGCACATACTTTTCATATCCTACCACCCCCTCCTTATTACAGTTGAAAACATGCCTAGGCATACGAAAACGACGTCATAATTGGTGATGTTTGAAGAGCGGGTTGGGTGTCTCAAAGTAGTCCTTTCAAAGAAGGAAATGATCGCTCTCTCGGTTTCAAGTCAACGTCGGAGTGTGCCCCGGGATTGAGCCCCGGAACAATGGCGCTGCATACTAAGGTGATCATGGATGACCAACACAACAACCACCATCTCCTCATCGCCGGATGAGGAATCATCGAAGTTGCAAAGGAAATTGTGGAAAAATAACTCGTCGATGGAGTCCATTTGTACCTTGGGGGCAAACCGTCAAACAACTTGCGGGCGTCGGCGAAGAAGCTGACCGGCGAAGCTGATCGGGTAGCGAGCCTGGAGAAGTCCGGCGAGCATGCCGGCGTCAGACGAAGGAGTTAGCCAGGGGCGCAAGGGGAGGGCGAGTTCGTGCTCGTGGCGACGTGTGTGTGTGTGGGGGGCGGGGGTAGGGGGTGGGGTGCAGGGAGCGGGGGTGGTGGCAGCAGCGGCGTGGGAAGGTGGCGGTGTGCGGGGGAGGTATGTGGGGGTGCAGCCTACTGGCAAGGGCATCGGAACTGGGTGCGGCGACGGGGTGGGGCAGCCAGGGGCTCGTTGTCGATGGGGAAGGAAGATAATGACATGTGTGCCATCGACTGGCGGTATACCTGGCCATACCCCGGGCCGGGCCGGGCTTCGGGCCAGGCCTAGCCAAGCCCGACGCAAAAAACCCAAGCCCGGGCCCGGCCCGGGCCGACCATCGGGCCTGTTTTCTGGGCCCGAGCCCGGCCCGAACATGTCAAAGCCCATCGGGCTCCGGGCCCACCCGACCCGACCTTCAGAAAAGTGCAAAAATGACGGGCCCGGGCCCGGCCATCGGGCTCAAAATCTAGGCCCGAGCCTGGCCCGGGAGCAGCGTCGGGTCGGGTCGGGCTGGCCGGGCCGGGCTTCCCATGACCAAGTATAACTGGCGGGCAAGAGGAAGAAGTGCGACGCCTGCCTCGTGTTCACCCGAAGGCAAACGAGGTTCAGGCCTCCTTTGGTTTGTAGGAATGTCATAGGATTTCTATAGGATAGGATTTGCATAGGAAAATTTCCTTTGATGCCTTTTGGTTTGTAGGAATGAATTCCTATTCCTATATAGGATAGGAATCAATCCTTTACATTTTGAAGGAAAAAAAACATTAGCTAAAACTTAATGAAAAAATTTCTATCCTATACATCAAATGACATATCTTTCTCTATAGGAATTGAGATGCATGTCATCTCACTTCTTATGATTTTTCTATTCCTACAACATTTTTAACCTATGAATCAAAGGAGGCCTCAAATTTGATCAGGAATAAGTCGTCCGACGGTGTTGATGTGTTGGACTGATTTTCATGTCCGTTTTATGAGCGCGGATCGGCGCGTTGGAGTCGCTCCAACCCGGTCGCCTCCAGTCGCCACTCCAAAGTCCAAACTCTTCAGCCCCACCCATTGCTTCGATTTTTGAACTCCCGGTCTCAAACTCCCCCCAACCCCTACCGACGCCGCGCCTGAGCAGTCCTCCCCCCCTTGTGGCGGCGAGATCCAGGCGGGGCCCGGCCGCCGCCGGCGCATGGCTTCCGTCGACGCCGCGGGTGACCCCCTCCGCTCCTTCGCCTCTGCGACGTCCCTCCTTTTCCGGACCCTTGGCCCTGCCGCGGCCTCCACATCCCCCTCCAGGGCCCCTGGGGCGCTGCTCGGCGGATCCCTGGTACACTCCTTACGCGACCCTCCGCTCTCGAACCGGCGCGCGTGCGCGTGCTTGCTTGTCTGGGCTCATGCGGTGTTCGACCTCACTGGGGACCGAGGGTTTCGTTTTTTCTTACCGCGGGGCTGTTTTCCTTTCGGGATTACAAGTTTTCTTTATCTTCCTAGAAATATACATGGGATAATCCATATAGATATAGGAGAATAAGTCACAAACTATTTGCTGTTTCAAGTGATTGCTGGAGCTAGTCTCACAATGCCCGGTCCGTTGCAGAAACGCTCCAAGGAGCTGATGGAGCAGGCCAGCCTGGTCTTGAGGGAGCGGGGGGACATCCAGAATCTCTATCAGGAGGATCGAGCGGATGGCAAGAACAACCAGCAGGGTAGAAGGCCTGGGCTGGACCGCAAGCGGGCTCAGTTCTCTCTCAAGCCCACCCAAAGGCAATCCACTTGCTTGTTCTAGGCTGTTACTTTCAGATATAGCTTTGGTGACAGCTTATGGAACAATATGTTCATAAGTCAGTTGCATTCTGCTATAGTGACCTGTGAATGGAGTTCAAATAACTTGTTTTGATGCTACTGTTTTGCAGCAACCCCGTGAATGTTGATTTCTCCAAGGCGCTTAGCATTGATGATCCAGAGGAGTACTTCTTAACCTTGGAGCGGCTCGAAAGTATCCCCATCACCTCCTTCTAAATTTTTGTAGTAAGTGAAGCAGTAAATGACAGTAATGCTCTAACATGTTGTTCGTGAATGCAGAGGCTGACAGGGAGATAAAAAAGCTAAGAGGTGAGGTTCCAACCAAAACAGCAAATTATGATCGGCCTATGGAACCACCCAAGAAGCGGCCTGGAATGTCGAGGTATGCTGCCTATCTTGTTCCATGTTTTAGCTGATAAACTGCTCTTTCTAACTTGTGTTAATGTTTAGAAGCCATTCGTGTAATATAGCCTCTTGTGCTCTGCGAAAAGTTAATTTGGATTTCTTTACATACTTATCATCTTGCTGTTGCTTCTGGTTGTCACTGATTGAAGTAGACAGTCAGTATTAAGAAAGTGCACTTTTATGTAGCTAATTCATATTGACCTATCATCACTTTACAATAACCTATCGGTTCTTGCCAACTTGTTATGCACCTAAGCGTCCATCATGAAATTGAATTGACCCATGCTTTGTTTTGTTAACTATCAGGAGAAAATCGGTCTATTCTTACAATTTTAGTGTGGGCACGGATGCCTCAGATGGTACTGAAGCACCCGATTCCCAGATGGGAACTTTACCAGAATCTCAGTCCACTCAAGACGACATGCCTCCTTCAGTTCCTGAAAGAACCAAGCCACCGGTCCCTTCAAGTTCTAGCCAATGTGATATACAAGATGTCTCAACGAGAGAAGGTTAAAACTCCCTCCTCATTTCTGTTTCAACTATTTCAACCTAGATTTGTTTAATATAATTACCTCTATACAGATTCATTTGCTAAGAAGGATAAAGGCGCCACTCTGGATTCCCTAATGTCAGCATTCAAAAATTTGGATGAATCTAAAGAGGAAAGCCTGCTGCGAGAGAAGTTACAGATCAAAGAAATAAACATAGGGGAAGCTTGTATCCCTGACCTATTCAATGTTCCTGGTGATAGGCCTGTAAGAAGCACTAAGCAGAAGTATCTGAGGAGTGACCGTACTCCAGAAAGACCTGTATTAGGGAGCCACCATGCTCCAATTTCGAAATGGGAGAAACACATACTTGGTCGAGACATTCTGGACGATAAAGCAGATCTTTCAGAAGACGATGAATCTGATAATTCTCCAGAAACTGTTGTGGATAAACAATCGCAGGTGCACAGTTCTTACAATGATGTTGTTTTGACAAACGGTGAGGCCTCTACTGCAAGGGAGACCCCAACTTCAAGCATCAAATTTCCAGACCATGTTCTTGAACCAGTAAGTTCTCCACTTGGTGCGTGCATAGATAGTGATGTTGCCAAAAAAAAGGATGCATCTAGCGGGCAAAATGGTTCATTAGAGGTAGTTAGTTACTATTGAACTTGTTATTGACTTTCAACTTGTTTATTATTGAACTTCTCCTGAACCATTGACTTCACTGCACATTATGTTTTATTTTGTTCTTCAGGAAGAGCACATGCCAGTGAATCACCCATTTACCGAGAGGCCAAATAATGAACCAGGAACTTCTTCTCATCATTTGGAAGGTGAAACAACAAAAGTGCTGGGTAGTGCACCAGGTAGAAATGTGTCGGTGTTGCATGGTGAAGATGAGAATATCGGATATCAGGCGAGTTCCTGCACAAACTATTACTCTCAATTATAGGCCCCATTTTAGTGTGCTTAACATGTATCATACTTTGATTCCTATTGTGTGACAGGGAGTGCTTGGAGGGGACATGCTTGTGCAAGGTACCTATTTTCCTTGCAAATTTTCGTACGTATGCCCTCAAAAGAGTTGTGACATTTTGCTCATCAGAACTGAGGACTCAAGATTTAGCAAAAGAGAGAGAACAATTTTTATTTATTGTATCCCCCACGTTAGAATGAACTTTTACTGCTTAAAGAAACAAGATGATAGTACATTATCACGAAGTCGACTCTGCTCTGGCAATATTAGTTTCCTAGTTATGCTATTTTGGAGTCAGACATACAATAAGAAGCATGACTCCTATGGACCACCCTCACAAAGTTTGTGCATGCTATTCTGGACATGGACAACAAATTTTGGGCGACAGGAACCATCCGGTGCATGAGGTTTGATGATTGTTTCTAGAGATTTTGGACCTATAAGGGTGGATGCATTCCTCCAAAGAACTGTGTCACATCGAAGCATTGGTTTTGATTAATAGCATATACATGGTTTTTCTCTATTAGTTGACTTGAGAGGACTATGCTGTCTTATAATGTTATGTGTTAATCATTTTTCTAATGTTTGGTTGCAGCATGCCTTCTTAACTAATTACAATAAGTGCATTTTTTCTAACTGGGAAAACTTTACCCCTCAAACACCACAACTTGTTTTGTTGCATTTACATGCACAGTTCTAAATCATATTTTCTTGTTTCGTTGAGGTCTAAAGCAGACTACCAAACGTGTCTGTTTTTGTAGATTTCTCTTTTTTACTCTTTGGTGAGGTCTAAATCATATTTTCTACAGATGAACCAATCCATCCACCGGAAATACCTCCAGATGCGCATAATCAGTCTCATATTCAGGATGAAAATGTTGAGGTAGGCTTGTTTCAATAAGCGCTATTCTCCTTTGAAATTGCTGTTGTAAAGAACTGGGCCTAGCTCAGTTTGTGGGACTGTGGGACTTAGTTCCTCGTAGGTCTGTATCACTCTTTTGTTCCCCACAATTGCCACTGCAAATAATCTTATGGAAGTAAGTAACTTAGATGAGCATCTTTCTCTATCTTTTTCTCTGGTTACATATGTATAACGTACCACTTTGCCATAATATGCCTTTCTAACATATCTATTCATTTAACCCTCTAAAGATGCCACACAATTAAGGCTTAAGCACTGATGCACTACTTATTCCCTTCACATGCAATGATTTTAGCATATTGCTGCACATCCTGTGCATTCTTTTCTTAAATGTAGAAAAAAGTTACATATTTGCCTGCTCTAAAGAAAAAGTTCTTTATGCCTGCATTTTTTGGACTTCCAGAAACAGGCAGTTGATATAAGCCGTGAACTCCCTCTGAGCAAAGGTGGTAAGCAAAATGCAGTCCAAAAAAGAAAAAACAAGAAGCAGTCAGCAAAGAGAGGAAAAAGAGTTTCAGGTCTTGCATTCTTTGTTTGACACCTTTATCTACTTTTTAGCTGCTTTAAATTACTTAGTAAGTTAGTGTATGTTTCACAACTTAAAGTTTTTTACTCTGTGGAGTTCCAGAAGAACACAGGTAATTATCGCCATGAAGATGAGCATGTAGATGATTAGATTAGGGAGTAGAGCATTCTAATCTATAAGAAGGGCTGGCCGACCCGCCCATCTGAGGGCTCCCTCGATTTCGCGCCGTTCTGCCCGTTTGAAAGGACGAATGGGAGAGATAACAGATTGATAAATTTTATAAAGAATAATATGGTCGTAACATTTGTCATGAACTTGAGATAGTTTACCTGGGATGAATGGATGATGTTTCTGTCCCACCTCTTAGCCAACCTATTATTCTTTTATCTCCTTATCCTTCAGCACCATCCTGTGAAAAGTTGTAACAGCAGCCAAAGTCCAAAATATGGTTAGTTGCCTACTTTATTGGTGCTATATAGGTTTATAGTAGTGTTTTTCTCAAACATGAATATAAACTTTTACTGCTTCAAGAAGTGAGATGGCAGTACAGATTCTGAAGAGCAACCTTTATGCTGCGGTTCTGAGCTACGTAAAGAGACACGATGGTGTTGTATTATCATGAAATTGACCATATTATGGCATGGTAGTGCTAAGTTTCCTAATGATGCCATTGCGGAATCAGTACATGCTATCAGCTGCATAGCTTATTGGAAACTAGCAATCTCCTGTACAGCATATACACGTGCTATTCTGAACCCTAGTAACAAATTTGTGCAAAGGAATCTAGTATCATTTCCATTTGCTGCATGAGATCAGGTGATTGTTTCTAGCCAGGATTTGAGACCTTTGTAGGATGGGTGTGTTCCTCCAAAGGAGCATCATAATGCAGAAGCATTGACATAATTAATAACTTGGAGGGATAATTTATACCTAGGCACCATTTTATGCGTATAGGGACATGTTAGCACTGTTTTACTCGTTTCGTGAATAGTGTAATGACCACTTCCCTAAAAACATGGATACGACAACCTCACAGTTTCAGTATCAGTATCAGCCATCAAGATAGTAACTGATGGTGACATGTGGATGCCATGACACATCACTGTATCTAAGTGTTGTAAAAGTAGTAGCCATAGAGTTTGTCTCTGTCTAGGAGCAAACTGTACATCTCTACCAGTTGTTTCAGATTTGGTTGTCCATGCTTGTACGAGTCCACGACTCATTTTATGTGCCATTTACATGTACACTCGTTATCTAGTCTTGCATTAAAGCTTGTTTTCTGTACAGATAAGCCAATCCATACATCAGAAATACTTCCAGAAGATATTGTCCCACAGAATAACTCTCATGTTCATGAAGGAAACTTCGAGGTAGGATTCCTTCATTAAACACCATTGTCTTTTTAGCCGTAGCTTTGGTATTGCAGCCGTAAGGAACTGAGTTTATCTTGTGCATTTTCTTAATATAGAAAAGTTGCATATTTCTCTGCTTTCAACTCTTTTTATGCCTGCCATCTTGGAACTTCCAGAAACCTGCAGTTGGTGCAAGCAATGAACTCTCCCCAAGCAAAGATAGTAAGCAAAAGCGAGTTCAAAATGAGGAGTCTAAGAAGCAGCCATTGAAGAGAATGAAAAGAGGGGCAGGTCTCACTTCTGCCTATTCTGCTCCATGTTCCTGTTTAATACTCCCTCCATCCCAAAATAAGTGTCGTGGTTTTAGTTCAAATTTTGACTTATTTGAACTAAAACCACGCCACTTTTGGGACGGAGGGAGTAGTTTGTAATGCATGTAGGCACGTACTTTAGATGATTCCTACAAGGATTGCTCTTAGCTAGGGTCCGTGCCTTCATCAAATACAAAACCTGTTATTGTTACTGTTTCATATACATGTATGCTACAAAACAATCTTATAATCTGCCAGCTGATTTTAATTTTCTTTTGTTATTATGCTGTACGCTTTGTAAATGTAAACACATGCTTTAAGCTGCTCTAAATTACTTGGTATAAATAAATTTCATGACTCAACATTCTCCTGCATGTGAAGTACTGAAGTATACTTTGTTACAGAAGAGGCAAGCAATCCATTGGGAATACCCCCCGAAAATTGTGATACAGAGACTCAACCTAGTATGCAAGATACAAATATCGAGGTACATTTGTTTCTTGAACATTCCCATGTTTTAGCTTCTAGACTGTAACTTCTGTCCTAGTATAATCTTACATATGTGATATGCATGCCACATCCAGTGGGTATCTTGTTCTGTTTATTTGTACAGTATAGTAGGGATAACATAAATACAGCTATGAAAAAGTGTTTGGAGTTCACTGTTTATATGTCAAGCTCATGTTATTCATGAGCATAAAGATGCTACATAGCTGAGCCTTAGCACATCACTCCATATTGAGGGGGCTGAGTGGTCACTTCTGGTTTAGTAGTATACTGTTATGGGTCGGCTGCCCTAGCGCAATGAACATTTTTGTACAGCAACATCCAGTTCACTGCAGTTATAGATCTCGGGATTACTACTAGAAGCTGAGCAGGGGAACTAGAGTAGAAGAAACCTGGTTGGATGAAAGCTGAGATAATTTTGTAGCACCTTGTGGTCGCCACAGTTGAGGATTGTCCTACTAGGGTCGCAGCAACTGCCTGCAAGATACGCACACGTACAGGGCAGCAATGTCCCACATCGGAATGCTAGAGTCGGTGTGTTAGTGCACATTAGCTATTTGATATCTACATATATATGATCTGTGAAACATCATTATCCATCAATACATGTGCTCGCATACAGTTCATATGTGTTCTTTGTATGGTTTATTTATGACCCTGGGTCATTTTCAGTAACATCACAAACATAAATATAGCCCCGTATACTTGCCAATCAATATTAATAACATTCAAGGAACGAGATAGTATAGCAAGTCAAAAGATAAAACACATATTGATTGCGAAAAGGGCGTGTTACCATCTAGTAGGTCCATGTAACTCGTGTTAGCAAGTTGTGCAACAAGCAATAGGCATATTGACCTCATGAGACTTTTGTATGTTAATTTTCAGCTTTTCCTTTGTATTTCCAGCAGCAGACAGTTGATACAAGGGTTCCACGGTCCCCAAACAAAGGTAAATTGCAAAAGGAAGGTCAAAGGAGAAAGAAGAGGCAAGAAGTGAATAGAAGGAAAAGCCTGACAGGTCCTACTTCTGCACGTTGCAGCATGCAGACATTTCTTGTTCCAAATAAGTATGTGTATATTGCAAGGAAACTGATGTTCTTGTCTATTTTCATGGAATGCTATCAGCATTTGGTCTTGCGTGGCAATCTGGCGTGAGACGCAGCACCAGAATACGGTCCAGGCCATTGCAGGATTGGCTTGGCGAAAGGCTCCTATATGGGCGTATACATGACAGTAAGTACACCAATTTGTTTTTCTTTTTGTCTGGGAATGCCTCTCTTTTTGCTGCTTCACTCAAAATGCTGCTACGGAGAAAGTTGTACAATATATTTACGAAATTGCTTGACAGACGATACTTGACGCACAATCTGCGAGCGACACTGCCTTCCCGTTCAAATCCCGTGCATGCACGCTCGCGCTAGGCTGCCATGTAGGATCGGGCAGGAGTCGGGCGTATTTTTATTGTGTGTATAGCAGCGCTGATATATTTACTAGCTCTAGGCAGTTCTATACATTTTCTGTCAACACTGACAGGCCTATGAGTCTGTCATCTGTGAACCAGTGCCTCTTCGCCCTGGCTCATGCTTTACTTGTTACAATCGGGCATAAACCACAATTTAAGCAGGCCAATTACATCAAAGTTAACTTGCTACTTGCATATGTAAACTTGCGTTCTCACAATTTCACTCCATTTAAACTTGTTGAAAGTCAAAAACTATAACTTTCCGCTTGTGATGCTTAAGGTCTATGTTGTGAGATCTACATCCTGTCTAGGTACCCTGCTGTTAGTTACTATAAATATCATGCAAATGTTAATAAAACCGGCATTTGATTTGAACTTCAATCTGTTGCAGCAATGGCCACAGTCATCGGCGTGAAATCATATTCTCCCAGTCAAGATGGCAAGGTTGAATTGAGAGTGAAATCCTTCGTGCCAGAACAGTACTCAGATATGGTAGCTCAAGCTGCAAAGTATTGAGGTTACTGGCCTTGACAAGTCTCACTTTGTTCTGGGACAACTCAGTTTTGTGGTCAAGAGGGTCGGTCTGGGACAAGTCAGTTCTCAGGTGCTTTCTCATGCTCTGCCATCTATCTTTCTAAAAGAGATTTGCACAATGTAGTGCAACCATGCTGTTAACATCCAAGACCATGTAGAAATATGGATGTAGTAGTAGAGGCACAAGAATTATCTTCACCTTTGTTAGCTGTTTTTAGTGTCATCTCTGGATGATATGATGTCAATTGTCTCTAGTTTGTATATCCCTTGTCGTATGATAAAATTATCGTACTATGTTTAAATGCGTCGGAACCAACTATGGCCCGCCGTTTTGTATGTATTGGTGCTATTTGTATAATTGTGTCGCGTTCTCCAAGTGAAAGTTCCGCACGAGGGATTTTTCTGCATTGTGCATTTGAAGTTGTATGAGGGTGAGACGATTTTAGTGGTACTGACATTTGCATTCGCACAGTTGAAGGGTCTTTTTCCCGAGATGAGTTTGGTTTTCTTTTTTGAGGGGAAGAGATGAGGTTCGGTTAATAATTTTTTGGACAAAGGCAGGCCGGGTTTATCATTGCGCAGCACGTGGGGTTGGACTGTATTGTTGTTGATTGGTGAAACAAGAGTTAACACCAGAAGCTCAGTGCAACCCATAACAATTAATCACAACTTCTAGTAATTTAGTGAAAAGCCATACCTGTTTTTGAGGTGCAGAACCATACCTTTTTTTGAGATGCAAAATCGTAACCATTTAGCCAATGTTAAGTATAGTAAACCAATGGTTAGGAGGGTAGCGGTACCCCCTAACACATTAGGGATCAAATCCATGTTTGATGTTTTGGTGTATCATTAAATGCGGATTACCTTAAGTGAAAGGTGTCATGACCCCGATCCTAAGTCACACTGATCTACTCCCTTTGTTTCTAAATATTTGTCTTTCTAGAGATTTCAACAAGCGACTACATATGGAGCAAAATAAGTGAATCTACACTCTATAATATGTCTATATACATCCGTATGTCGTAGTTCATTTGAAATCTTTAGAAAGACAAATATTTAGGAATGGAGGGAGTAGTATGTAACACATCATATCACTTTGCGGCCTCACGCACGGTATTCCCATGGGTGTCACCTTCCTTGGCTCGGGACTGTTTGCGCCTTTTTGGCTCACGCATATGATAGTGTCGCTAGCATACATATGATAGAGAACCCGGCCCGACATGACTAGTCGTGAATCCAAAATGGCACTAACTTACAGGGACAGGCATACATGACCCAACAACGAACGTGTCGGTCATCAACATATGAACCCAAGTCGTAGCAAGCTACAAGGACTTAAAGGAACAACGCGTGACATTTCCTCGAAGGGACAGACACAGGAACGAAGAAGAACACATGCCGGCCAGCCTAAGTGTTCCGAAGCAGTAGCAAGCTACCATGGCTCAGTGGAAGCAATATGAGACATTTCCCCATAAGAGAGGCTACCAAGAGTAAACAACTAGGTTGTCGGATCCCACACATACCAAGTATTTCAATAACATACACACAATATGCTCGATATGTGCAAGTACAACATGGCATCACAATATAACTCTACGACTCAAAGTATTTATTCATTAGGCTCCGAGGAGCCAGATATTACAAACATGGGTCCGATGACCCAACATTCAAGTCATACAAGCAAAAAGCACATGCGGAAGCTTAACTTGTCTGAGTACAGACAACTACAAATGAAAAGGCTGAGAAGCCTGACTATCTACAAGACCCTCCCAAGGATACAAGATCGTAGATGAGGTAACAAGCTAAACGTCGAAGTCCACGCGGAACTACTAGTGAGACTGAAGTCTCTTTGCAAAAACATAAATTAAGCAAACGTGAGTACAAATGTACCCATCAAGACTTACATCAGAACTAGCTACATATGCATCAGTATCAACAAAGGGGATGGTGGAGTTTAACTGCAGCAAGCCAGCTTTGACTCAGTGGCTATCCTGTACTATGACTACTGGTAACTCTCTTGAGGTGGCGCACACGAGTCCACATATTCATCATATCAATACACCACCATGGATCCGCTCCCGTCTTCCTACGAGAAGGCCATCCATAGCACTCACACTTATCTTGCGCATTTTAAAGTATCCACTTTCACATGTCTATGAACTATATAGGCAACCCATAGGTCATTTACCGCGTACGCGGCTATTCGAGTAGATCATTTATAACCCTGCAGGGGTGTACTTATTCACACACGCTCTCGCCACTTACCGCGATGTACACGTCATGTATCTCGGCAACCTTCAAGCGGAAGCCTGGCGAGGGTGTCGGCCACGACCTGACTAACCTTGCAAGTCTCTAGTCCAGGTTTATCGCCTATTCGGATTCCATCCGCAAGGAGATCCGGCCGGGGTGTCACTCACGGCCCCAAATGATGTGAGCAGGGTTCCCAAGCCCACCAAACGGGCGACACTTGGTACACCGCGCCACTGCACCTAGTCTGTCCCAAGCCCACCTATATCGGGTGCCACTTGGTAGACTACTAGCACTACCTACAAACACCAAAAACTAGTTGCAACTCCTGGACAGAGATCAGGTTGATTAATAAGCCGAGAGGGGCCGAGTTACCGGAACCCAATGTGTGGTAGTAGCTGTTCATGGATCACAAACACAGAACTCAATTCCTGAGGACGGTTTCAATGAGATAACCCACCATGTACTCCTACATGGCCTCTCACCGCTACCTTTACCAAATCGTGTTCACACACTTAGCTCTCAATAGTAGGACATGTTCACAACTTTCCAATTCATCCTCGATGAATCAGACCTGACACAACTCTAAACAATAGCAGGCATGACAAACAAGCATTAATGAGTAGGTATATCAGGGCTCAAACAACTCCTACTCATGCTAGTGGGTTTCATCTATTTATCGTGGCAATGACAGGTCATGCAGAGGAAAGGGGTTCAACTACCGCAGCATGTAATAGTTGAATCGCTGTTGTCCTAATGCAGTAAAAGAGAGCAGGAGCGAGAGAGTGGGATTATATCGGAATGAACAAGGGGGTTTTGCTCGCCTGACACTTTTGAAGATAGTATAGCTCTTCATCGGTGTCATCGATCACATCATCGAAACCACATCTACCGGGAGGGGACAAATACCGGCAAACAAGAAAGAACACAATCAATGCAATGCAACAATATGATGCATGAATGTGACATGACAATATGCTGTTGATTGAGCTAATGCAACTAGCAACAAGTTAAATGAAGTTGGTTTGAACCCTAGTTTCAAATTCAAACTCCATATGTGAAGGTTTAAATGCCATTTATATGATTTGTCCTAAACAACAGCCATAAGTTGTTCCAACATGCATGAAAAAGGTACATATGGAAAGATTGGATTTTTCTAATCATTTTTCATATATAATTTATTTCATTTGGAGTTACAGATTATTTTCTATGCTTTTTAGAAGTTCAAATCATTTTCTGAATTTTTTTGGTTATTTAGAATTAAACAAAATCCAGTAAATGATCTACTGAGTCAGCATGTCATCATGCTGACGTCAGCGGGTCAACTGGTGCTGACCAGGGTCAAACCTGACCAGTGGGGTCCACTGGTCAGTGACCCGATGTCATTAGTGTCACCAACAGGTGGGTCCGGTCAACGGCCACGTCAGCACAGTCAAGTATGACGTGTGGGTCCCGTTAGGTTATAACTAATCTAAGTAGAAATAGAGCTGGGGTTAATTAGGGCATGGGGCCCATGCGTCAGTGGCCCAGGGGGTTGGTTAGTGGGGTGATTAGGCCCTAATGGCTGGTTATGCCGTCGTTTAGCCGACGACGACCAACCAGAGCGGCGGCGGCTCGCTGGAGTGGCGCTAGGGGCAGCAGTTGGGCACTCTGAGGGCACCAGGAGGGAGCCCGTGCTCCCGCGCATCCAGGCGAGGCAACATCAGGTCATGGGGAGCCCGGAGTCGACGACGACGAGCACTTGGGCGGCCGCCGGAGCTCGGGTGGGTGTGGGGTTGGCGCTGCGACGCGCAAACGAGCGAGGCAAAGGTCTAGCAGGGCACTACGCATTGCAGGGAGCAAGTTGGACTCGCCGGGGTGACCATTTGGTCACCGGAGCTGCGTCAGCGACGAGCTCAAGCGGCGGCGGCTACGGTTGTCAAAGGGGCGACGTCTACGGCTTGAAATCGAAGGGGAGGAAGGAGGGGATCAACGCAGGAGATCATAGCGGTTCGTTCAGTGGTCTCAGCGAGCTCGGGGAAGCGTTGGAGCGGGCGCACGGTCACCGGCGATCTCGGTGACCTGAGGTTGAAGAAGACGGCGGTGAGGGCGTTCGGGGGCGTCCGGTGCCGCGTGACTTAGCGGAGAGGGCGAGAGCTTCTTGGCGGATCTCGTGGGCACGTGGGAGAGGCTCGGGGATGGCTGTGGACACGACTATGGTGACGGCGAGCTCGGGCGAGGTTCGGCCATGGATACGAGAGGCGAGGGAGAGAGCAGAGGGAGGAATGAGAGGCTGGATCATTCGAGACGATACCGAGGAGGAGATCCGTGGCGTTGCACTATCCCGTGGACGCAGGCAGGTAGCTGGTGGCGTGGCGCTCTCGCCGTGCACGCGCGTCGGCCACACGCCCAGCCGATTGGCGCCAGGAGGACGACGGCGCTGGTGGGCTGGCCCAGCTGGCCGCACAGTGCTGGGCCGCTGGTAGGTTTTTCTCTCTCTCTCTATCTCTCTCTCTTTTATTTCTTTTCTCTTTTCTATTTCTTTCTTTCTGTTTTGTATTAGTTTAGGCACTAAAACATTTTTGATAACTTTGAAACTTGTTTTGTGGGCTCACTCTGGAATATTCCAGAAGCCCTCTACAAGTTTCAAAATATTTGGAGCTTTTAAAGTATATATTTATTATTTAAATAGCCCCAATTCAAATATGGTCTGATTTAATTCGATGCCCAGTTTGGTCCTGCAAAAATGTGCACTATTTATGGTTAGGGTTTTCACCCTTTTCCCTAAATCATGAAATTTTTTGAAGGGCATTTCAGGTTCATTGAAACCAATTTGGTTGAACCTAGTAATTCAAAGGGGTGCTAGGGTTTGTTGAATCCCCATTTCAAGTTTAGATACAATTTAAACATGATGCAACATGCAGATCTAACCCAAGTGCATTACTGAACTAGGGTTGTGACAGAAGGTGATGTTTCTGTTGATAGCTAGGCGATGACTTCATCAATCTTGAAGCTTCGTGACTCTGACCTGACCTTCTGTGGGCATTGTATGAGTGTGCGCATGTGTGTCAATATTTTAATTGGTGTTACTAAAAAAGACAAACCCAAGTCTAGTGGTTTAGCTCACTTGACACCACATATGATACATGACTGGTCGTGTCCACCAGGTGTTAGTCTATGGGAAACCGAGAGCCATAATTTTGGCAAAGGAGACAACAACATGGGCCTTGGCCCAAGATCCTTGTTCCTGGCATGAGCACATGGGCATGTAGGTCGACATGAGTGAGACTGTCTAAAAAAACATGAGTGAGACCAATTAAGGAGTCTGATCAACTAAAGGAGTATCCAGGTGATAAAACTGGTATCGAATGTCATGGCCTTGACCACAAACTGACACAAATATCATGGACACAAATTCATAGGCTCGCGTATCCCACCATGGCAATCATAAAGAAAGGCTCACTCGGAATAGATCTTCACACGAAGTATGCAGATCTCCTTGCCTTCACAAATTTCTCGGTTCCTCAACGCACCTTGAAGGCTCCCAAGTACACCTAGATGATCTAGGAGGTGTGCACCCTCCAAAAATATATCAAGGAATTGGGTTGCTTCCTGACTAATCTCTTGCTTGTGCTATAAAATATAAGCTTCTCCACACTTCAGCACTCATAGGATCTGCAGTATATGAGAGGTTGGAATGCTCATATGATAGGAATGGATCCCATGAAGGAGGGAATATCTGAAAATATGGGTTGGAGAGTGAAGAAAATGTGTTACGAAAGCTTGGTACAATACTCATTGGTCGGAGGTGCATTGGGTATATATAGGGTGGACTATATCACATAACTTAGAGGGTCCGAATGGATTAAAGGTGGCAACTTTTAACATACTCGAAGGTTCCACCAATGTCGTTTAGAGGTTTCAGACGAGCCTAGAGCAAAAAGAACCTCAGTCGATCTGGATGAGATATTCTGGCGCAGAATGCAAGTGACCTATCCACAAAGGCTTGGAGGCTCTAGATGATAGACACTCGGAAGGTCCGAATGAAACTTATGGTCTTGACAGTTCACTTATCCTAGCTTGGAGGCTCATAGTAATCACCATTCAGAGGGTTTGAACTATACTGGATCCTAGGATTTTTCTACTAGATGATCTCGAAATGTTCAGATGAGTATCACTCACAGAATCCGTCTGAGACTTTGAATTTGAACTTGACGCACTCAGATGTACTAGCTTGAATGATGATGCTTCCAAAACAAAAGTTGGCCGTTACTCCTCCGTCTACTCAATTATGGCTCCAGATTCTTCCCTACGTGTGATATTATTTCATAAAGGTTTCTTCGATTTCGATAAATAAGTAATGAATCAAGAGCAAAAACTGGTAAAAATCCGAAGTAATCAATAAGAAACCTCCTGGAAAACACTATAAAATGGAGACTTGAGTAAGCATGTATCATCCAACGCATCCATGACTTTTATGTGACAAGTGTTGGTATAAACGAGTAACGAACACTAGTAGAAAAAGGGCCTAATGTGAAGCACATTAGTCCCAGTTTGTAACTGAACCGACACTAATGGTCCCGGTTTGTAACTGAACCGGCACTAATGTGACCATTAGTGCCGGTTCCAACGGCTAGGCGGGCGGCGCTCATTAGTACCGGTTCGTGGCAAACCTTTAGTACCGGTTCATGCCACGAACCAGTACTAAAGAGGCGGTGGCAGGCTGTTGTCAGGCCGGGGCCCCACCAGCACCTTTAGTACCGGTTCATGCCACGAACCGGTACTAGAGTTTTTTAGTTGATTCTTTTCGCAGCGGTTTTTTAGTCCCACCTCGCCAAGCGAGAGGGACTCACAGCGGTTTATAAGCCCTGAGTGCAGAGACGAGGAACGACGATGAAGGAGAGGCGCAATGCTCATCTGCATGTTGCTTAACTTCAGGCCTTGAGGAAATGGTGTAGACTACACGGAGCTAAGCAACGTGCAGGTGAGCATTGCGCCTCTCCTTTACAAAGGCATTTCATTTTTTTAATTATTACAACTCCAGTCTTTTTGTGCGTTCAGTATGCACCATTCAAAGCTGGACTTCTCACGGCGACCCCCACTAGTGCACGTGTCACTCTTTTTCTCTACTCCATCTCACCTACACTGGTCTATAATTTTGTGCGTTCAGTATGCACCATTCAAAGCCACGTCATCAACTTTCAACCCTTTCTGCCTTCATTTGTTATTTTTCATGCATTTAATGATTTGTTTTGAGTAAAAAAGTAGAGAGAGACAAACTGGACAATCTCTTTCGAAGTAGTAGGGTTTTAGATGAAAACTCATCTCTTACAAAGGAACTTCATTTTTTTAAACTTATTACAACTCCAGACTTTTTGTGTGTTCAGTATGCACCCACGTCATCAACTTTCAACCCTTTCTGACATCATTTGCTATTTTTCATGCATTCAATAATTTTTTCGCTAATGACCCTGAAATTAAAAAGTACTACATATGAACTCTTAAAAGGTTGAAAGTTGGCATGGTATCATCATTTCACCCACATAGCATGTGCAAAAAAAGTAGAGAGGGTTACGGCAAAAACTGGATGCACTTCGTGTACAAACTTGACAATCTCTTTTGAAGTATCAGGATTTCGGACGAAAACTCATCTGTTACAAAGGTACTTCATTTTTTAAAACTTATTACAACTCCAGACTTTTTGTGCGTTCAGTATGCATCATTCAAAGCCACAACATCAACTTTCAACCCTTTCTGACATCATTTATCAGTTCTCATGCATTTAATGATTTTTTGAGCTAAATGACCCTGAAATTGAAAAGCACTACAAATGAACTCTGAAAAGGTTGAAAGTTATCATGGTATTTTCATTTCACCCACATAGCATGTGCAAAAAGTAGAGAGGGTTACGACAAAAACTGGATGCACTTTGTGTACAAACTGGATAATCTCTTTCGAAGTATCAGGGTTTCGGACGAAAACTCATCTGTTACAAAGGCACTTCATTTTTTAAAACTTATTACAACTCCAGACTTTTTGTGCGTTCAGTATGCACCATTCAAAGCCACGTCATCAACTTTCAACCCTTTCTGACATCATTTGCTATTTTTCATGCATTCAATGCTTTTTTTAGCTAAATGACCCTGAAATTGAAAAGCACTACAAATGAACTCTGAAAAGGTTGAAAGTTGGCATGGTATCATCATTTCACCCACATAGCATGTGAAAAAAAGTAGAGAGAGTTACCGCAAAAACTGGATGCACTTCGTGTACAAACTGGACAATCTCTTTCAAAGTATCACAGTTTCGGACAAAAACTCATCTGTTACAAAGGCACTTCATTTTTTAAACTTATTACAACTCCAGACTTTTTGTGCGTTCAGTATGCACCATTCAAAGCCATGTCATGAACTTTCAACCCTTTCTGACATCATTTGCTATTTTTCATGCATTTAATGATTTTTTGAGCTAAATGACCCTGAAATTGAAAAACACTACAAATGAACTCTGAAAAGGTTGAAAGTTGGCATGGTATCATCATTTCACCCACATAGCATGTGCAAAAAAGTAGAGAGGGTTACGGCAAAAACTTGATGCACTTCGTGTAGAAAATGGACAATATCTTTCAAAGTATCAGGGTTTCGAATGAAACTCATCTAGTACAAAGGCACTTCATTTTTTAAATTTATTACAACTCCAGACTTTTTGTGTGTTCAATATGCACCATTCAAAAGCCACGTCATCAACTTTCAATCCTTTCTGACATCATTTGCTATGTTTTATGCATTTAATGATTTTTTTGAGCTAAATGACCCTGAAATTGAAAAGCACTACAAATGAATTCTAAAAAGGTTGAAAGTTGGCATGATATCATCATTTCACCCACATAGCATGTGCAAAAAGTAGAGAGGGTTACGGCAAAAACTAGATGCACTTCGTGTACAAACTGGACAATCTCTTTGGAAGTATGAGGGTTTAGGACAAAAACTCATGTGTTACAAAGGCACTTCATTTTTTTTAAACTTATTACAACTCCAGACTTTTTGTGCGTTCAATATGCACCATTCAAAGCCATGTCATCAACTTTCAACCCTTTCTGACATCATTTGCTATTTTTCATGCATTTAATGATTTTTTGAGCTAAACGACCCTGCAATTGAAAAGCACTACAAATGAACTCTGAAAAGGTTGAAAGTTGGCATGGTATCATTATTACACCCACATAGCATGTGCAAAAAAGTAGAGAGGGTTACGACAAAAACTAGATGCACTTCATGTACAAAATGGACAATCTCTTTCGAAGTATCAGGGTTTCGAACGAGACTCATCTACTACGAAGGGATTTAAAAACCTAAGTATTACCAATTTGAATATAATGATAAAAAACACTAATATTAAACATAAGAAAAAAGAATCACTGAAAAATCTATTTTTAAAGTAAAGTTATTCACAAACTAGTGATTCACACAAATTTCAAATAATTCAAATTTAAACTCTTTAATTTTGAAAACTACTGGAACTAACAGAAACTTTGTAATTTTTTGTACCTAAAGCAAAAATATTCACAAAGAAACTCTAAATACATCAAAAAACAACTCACAAATAAATAAAGCAGAAAAAACAAAAAAGCCCACCTACTGGGCCACAACGGCCTGCATACGACTAGAAACCCAACATGTAGTTGGGCCACGATGCAAGCCCGCAAGGCCCAGTAGGCCCACAGGGCAAAGCAGCAGTTTAGGCCTAGAAGTCTGCATTAGAGAGGAGCTCGAAGGAGCAGTCGCGACTGGGTTTATAAACTAGTGCGGCTGCCCTTCGCTCGGCGAGGTGGAACTAAACTTTGTGCACTGCACGGTGGCAGCGCACCCCCTTTAGTACCGGGTCATGGCACCAACCGATACTAAAGGGGCGGTCTTTAGTACCGATTTCAGCCACGAACCGGTACTAAAGGGGGTCGCTTCCCGTCATTTGGCCTGGCCAAATTTGACCTTTAGTACATGTTGGTGGCTCCAACCGGTAGCAAAGGTCCATCCTATATATACAACAGTTCAAAAAGTTTCAGTTTCATCTCCCACTTCTCCAATCTCTTTCAACATTGCCGCCGCCCCGTACGCCGCCCCTGTCCCGCGCCGTCGCCATCCCTGTCCGCGTCGCCGCCCCTGCCGCCGCTGTCCCCGTCGCCGCCGCCCCCGTCCCCGTCCCCGTCGTCACCATACGTACGTCTCGTGCCGCTGCCCCGCGCCGGTCAATCGCCGCCCCATACGCCCCCCGTCGCCACCCCGATCGAGCCCCCGCTCGTACACACACACACATGTACACACGCGCGTGCACACACACACACATACACACTTTTTTACTTATTTTCTATTTTTTAGATTAATGTCAAATTGTTAATGTCAAAGTTTTAGCTAGCTAAATGAATTATATTAATGCATGTCAAATTGTTAATTAGATGATCGAAATTAGATGAATTAGCTAGATAAGAATGTTAGATTAATGTCAAATGTTTGATGAATAAGATAGAAAAGTTAGATATTAATGTCAAATGTTAGATGAATTAGATAGATATTAATTAATGTTAATTAAATGAGTTAGTTTTTTATACTTTTAGTTATAGATGAATTAGATATATTAATGTTAGATGAATCAGTAAGTGCTTAGTTGAATTAGTAAGAAATTAATTATTTTTATTTATAGTAAGTGCTTAGTTGAACTAGTTTATTTTTAGTAAGAAAATTTAGGTATATGTGATTTGATGTTCTAATTGAAATTTTACTATAGAGCTAGCTAGTTTATTTTTAGTAAGAAAATTAATAGAACTAGTTTATTTTTAGTAAGTGCTTATTAGTTGAACTAGTTGAATTAATAGAAATAGTTGAATTAGTTGAATTAATAGAATAGTAAGTGTTTATCAATTAATGTTTCAACTATGAACATAGGAAATGGCTGGCGACGAAAAGGATTTCGGTATGTGCGAATACTACAAAGACGAGCACGGCCTGTGCGACAGAAATTTCCTAGTTGATGGTAGGCGCTTCAGCATCAAGCTGGATGAGATCTTCGAAGTGGATACAGTAAGTCACAATGACAAGTGTTTTTTATAATAAAGCATGATTTATGCTTCATTTGCTTCAACTTATAATTTTATTTTTTACTATTCTATTAGCGTATCCCTTGCCATGCAAGAATTTTTGTCTTGGATAAGATTGGTTTCAGTCCTATGAAAACTATGGAGGTAAGAGAGTTTACTTGAAGAGCATGATTATACTTTTGACGCATAATGATACAATGCAGACACCTACACCTATTTTGAATGCAAAACTTGGCAAGCACCATGCAAGGCTTATGCATTTGAGCCTGATATGGTTATCACCTTTGATATTCGTCCCAAAGATGATATTGAAGCTAATATCGACATCTGGGTCGATGTGCAAACGCCTCCAGTTCTACCATTATGTGAGTTTCTCAACCATATTTATGTCTTTGATATTGTTTATTCAAAAATAGTTGACAACTAATTTCTATTGACAACTTATTTCCATTCAAGCAAACATGTCCAGCGCTTGGTAGACAGGACCGTCCACTGTCCCGGGGCTGAACTAAATTGCGACGATATAAGTCATTATGTTTCATGGCTTGAGGATCTTGATGTTGTCAAGAGAAATTATTTTCCTAGACTTGAAAATCTTAGTACTCAAAACATTCGACCAATAGTGTTCGTATTGAACTACGGTCACATATATTTAGGAAAGATGGTAAGATTTTTACTATTTGTGCTCAGTGCATCTTTTGCATACATTATTTTTTAAACTAAACTTCATTGCTAAGTATGTTACTATACGATGTTCTTTAATAGGGACTCCCGATGATAGTTGTGACTCATTGGATCGAGACTAAAGGTCGCATGCCAATGATTAGCTTACGGCCAAGACATCCTACAGTGCACATGAGTGCATTCAAGATTTCTAAAACCGAGGAATGCTTAATAGTGAAAGACTGGAGCAAAATTGTGAAGGATCGCAAAGAAGTACTAGGGGGCAGCAATCAGAAGCGCATCCCAAAATTAGGAGACAGGTTCATCTACATGCTCCAATATGATGAATCAGGAGAGCTACACATGTTCTATGCTATTTTACCCGAGAGAGAGAGAGCAGCATGAGTGATTAGCTAGTTCCTGCTCTTAGTACTTGTCCTCTCATGTCCGTGTTCTTCGTCCTGAACTTAATCTCAAAGTGATTTGCTTTTGTGGTCTTGATGATTATTATTAGCTAGTGTTGGTGATATGATTAGATAGCGGTAATGACTATGATAATTAAATAGTGGTAATGACTATGATGATTATTAGCTAGTGTTGTTGGTGATGATATGATGCAAGAGTTTTTATATTAATATGATGATGATGATGATGAGTTATTATACCATTTAGTGAAAGAACCGCGGATTTGTTTCAACTAGATGGATCCTAAGTGATCAAGTAATATGGATTATCAATAATCCATATTACTTGATCACTTAGGATCCATCCACTTAAAACTAATCCACGGTTCTTTCACCTAGTGATTTAATAACTCATTATAATGTAAAAACAATCTCTAAATTGCTATTGTACGTAAATATACCTCGCCGGTCTTTGTATATACCAAATTGTATATATATGTGTGTATGTGTGAATGGTGTGGTGCGAGACATTCGATGATATATATGATCTACGAGAAATTCTATTTATATATATGCATAACGTGTACAATATGTAGTATCATAAAATACTAGCAAATGAAAAAAAATTTAAATGGAAAACACAAAATTAAAGGAAAAATAAATAATAAAACCCAAACCCCCAAACCTTTTAGTACCGGTTGGTGTTACCAACCGGTACTAAAGGTATCCCTGCCCTTGGCGCTGGCTCGTGCCACGTGGTGGCCCTTTAGTGGCGGTTCGTGCTGAACCGGTACTAAAGGGGGGGGGGGGGTCTTTAGTGCCGGTTACAAAACTGGCACTAAAGGGCCTTACGAACCGGTGATAATGCCCGGTTCTGCACTAGTGGAAGACGATATGAGGAGCATGAGAAACTACGCCACTTAAAGCGTTGGTCCGATCTTAATTGCCAAGCCAAGCATGGCAATGGTAAATGGGAGGTGGGACAGTAGTGTCACACTAGCCTTGTAGGGAGGGTTTGGCTATTCATTAGTGATTCACCTACCGTGAATCACAAACAAAGGGTAATATCACAATACTACCACACAAAGGCATCTCCACTCATCACCATGAATCAAACTCTCCTGCGCCTAACCATTCCACTACAGGAAACACTGTTATTTTATATTTTTTTACTTATGTTGCAATTTAAGTATTTTTAGCGTAATTCTTTGTTTCACAACTTTAACTACTTCGTAAGTCTTCCAGGTACTCCAATAGTCAATTCACTAGAGCCTAATGACACCTTAGGTGCGACAAAACACACCTTAGCTCATTCATTTTGGAGGAAACCAAAACCTAGGGATTGCAAGTAGTACATGCATACTTGCCATACTAAGGAATTGCGTTGCCTTGTTCCTGCACAAGAAATGAGCTTTGAGTGGATCGGTAGTTTCCTTGAAAAATACAGAAATAAATAGTATTCCTAAGGAATTCCTATACTCGTTTCCTACAAATCGAAATATGAATGCATCTATAGGAAGTTTTCCTCTAGAATCCTCATTCCTATGTTTTTCCTATGAGAAACCTTCACACCGAATGAGGTCCAATAAACAACACTTGCGTAGATCCTTTGTGGGACGATATTTAAACTAGAGACAATACTTCCTGAAATTTTTACTTCAATAAACTTTGTGCACTAACATGACATTAGAGATACTAGATGAGAAATTAGCGTGTGGTGGGTAAGCGAGAGAAGAGGTCGTGGTGGCACAACCACCTCTCTTATCGAGGTGACGGCCGATGACGGTGACACCATGTTCCTTCTATCGCCTTGCCATCCTAGTTACCCATTGTTTTACAAAACAAACCTCTTCCCCTTTTTTACCGATGTAATTGGGAATCCGTCATATTTTTAAATACCCATCTTCGGGCCTAAGTGAAATGGTTGGGGGGGGAGGGGGAGGCGTTGGAAATGGCACTGATAGTGACTCCTTGCTTCAAATGGTTTATGGCAGATTATTTAAGCTAATATGTTCTGGAAGATGAAACATGGAAAATATGTCTCACATAGAATTAAGGGCTAAAACTAGTACCAATATTAGGTATAGTAACTTAGGCCCACTCCAACCCTAATCTCCACACAAGGTTGAGGGAGTCCTGGATTATGGGGTCCTCGGGTGTCCGAGCTGTGTAGCATGGGCCGGACTGATGGGCCATGAATACAAGCAGGACGTATGATTTTACCTCCATTAAGAGGGCCCGAACCTGGGTAAACATCGTGTCCCCCTGTCTCATGTTACCTTCGATCCTGAGACACACAATATGGGACCCCCTACCTGATATCAGCCGGTTTTGACACCGACATTGCTTCTTCAATTGAGAGTTCCACTGTGTCGTCCACAGCAGGATCGATTGCTCGCCTTGTCATTAATGACAACATTACCTTTGGAGAGACCCTAGCTCCGGGATAGCTCCTCCAGCTCGGCGGTTTCACCATGGGCGCCCGTGCGGCCTTTAAGCCAAGGGCAGCCCTCGAGATCGCTAAACATCGTCTTCGTGTCGGCCTTGAACACCTCGGAAATATGGATCCAGCAGATGTCTTGTCCTTAAACGAGCTACTTGATCGCATCGTCGCCCTGGGAGTTGCAACAGACTACGATCGGATTGGGCTGAAACCCGATCAGAGGGAAATCAGGTCCCCGCCGATCACCCATCTGGTAGCGGTCGTAGAGGAACAAGACAATAATACTTCTCCCCCTAAGTTAAGAACAAGATATGTTCGAATTTCTGAGTCATGCGAGCCGGATACCCATCTTCGGGAAGAGACCTCATGTCCTCCGAACATAGAACCGTGCGTTGAGCCCGAAGACCGCCAGGACACTACGGACCCTGGGTCGGTGACCTCGCAAACTCTTCAAACTCCGGATGCGATAATGGGTCAGGGTTCGGATTTTAGCCCACCCACCCACCACAAGCAATATTCCCCAAGCAATTCAGGTCCTCCAGACGTATGCGACCTAATGTATGTACGGTAGCAACCTGAGGAAACAGTCCACCACTTTTGAGCCAGGTTCCTCCTTGTCAAAAACAAGATCAAGGATTGCTGCGACGATGACGCGGTTTCAATATTTTGCCGCAATTGTACGGACGAGGGAATCCTTAACACCCTCAACCACCGCCGCATACTGCACTTTGTAGATCTGGCACACATCGTATAGAAGTACAGTGCAATGGAAAGCACCTGGAAGGCCCAAATAGCTCGGTGGGAACCTCCTGCCTTCAAGCAGCCCACCGGATGGACAAAAACCGCATTGAGCAAAGCGGCACCACTATCCGAGGCATTATCCCCAGTCGAGAAGCAATAAGCTCGGGGAGGATCAAACTTGACGTCGTATTCGGCACGCTAGAGAACTATAGGTCCAAAGAGTTGCTCTTCCACGTGGCACCTATCCACAGTGAATATCACGCCCTGTTAGGGCGAGAAGCATTCATATGCTTTCAAGCCATACCCCATTACAGGTACATGAAGCTCAAAATGCCAGGGCCCAACGGAGTTATCACTATCACTAGTGATCCAGATATAGCACTCCGCGCCGAAAACAAAACCGCATCCCTAGCCCTCGAGGCGCTATCTGAGGCCCTTGCGGACGAGGAATTAACCACTCTGCACTCCACAGTGGACAAGGATGATGTAATCCTTGACAAGAGGCCCAAATCCACTTCCTTTAAGCCAGCAGACGAATGATATGTCTCCAACGTATCTATAATTTTTGATTGCTCCATGTTGTTTTATTATAAATCTTGGATGTTTTATAATCATTTTATAGTCATTTTATATCATTTTTGGTATGACATAGTGCCAAGTGCCAGTTGCTGTTTTTTTCCATGTTTTTTACATCGCAGAAAATCAATATCAAACAGAGTCCAAATGCCACGAAACTTTACAGAGATTTTTTATGGACCAGAAGGAAGATGTTGGGCCCTGGTTGCACCTGGGGGAGTCCCGAGGAGGGGACAACCCACCAGGGTGCGCCAGGAGGCCCAGGCGCGCCCTGGTGGGTTGTGCCCACCTCAGGTGCCCCCCAGATCGCCTCTTTTCTCTATAAATACCCCAATATTCCCCAAAACCTAGGGGAATCGACAAAATATTCATCCAGCCGCCGCAGAGTCCAGAACCACCAGATCCAATCTAGACATCATGATGTGGAGCATCCCAAGGTCATCCCCATGGACCTACCCACGTCTCCCACGACACCACTTGGACCAATGACAAGAGCACGAGCAAGGGCTATTGAAGATAAGGTGAACTCGCTCCTCTCCGAACTACCCTTTCTATACATGAGACTTGTCTGCTACCTCAAGCGGAAACAGTATGTGTGATCAGGTACTTGGAGGAGAGCCATGGAGCAGGTACATCCATCGGACAAGACGGCGAGGACACCAAGCATCAAGCCTAAGGAAATCTGGCCGAAGAAGACTACAGCGGCCGGACGTCCGACCAGGACCAGACGTCCGACGACTCCCAGGCCATGGATGACCGTCCATCTCCGGACGACCGGCGCCCCTGCAACCGAACGGAAACTATGGAAGTCTGAGGAAGACGGACGACCAACGACCGGACGACCAGACCCCTATGGACGTCCAACGCCACGACAACCAAGTGTAACCTACGGAAGTCCGAAGATCTACGGACGGCCGGACCATCCTGAGCCACCGGACGTCCGACGCCCACTGGACGTCCGACCCCTGGCTGTGTACAGTTGCGGGTTGAGGCCCATGTACCCCTTCACTTCGCCCCCCATTTGCACTAAGACTATAAATAGAACTCCTCCTCATCCTATTTAGGGTTAGCAAAGGATTGGCTCATTTTGTGTGAGAGCTTTGCTCATCCACTTGGTTACCTTCTCCTTGGAGACGGCGCCTCCTCGGAGAAGATCCCCCAAGCGAGCGGATTCAAGACCCCTTCACGAGAAGAACATCAAGACCTCCTCACGGAGAATATTGTGCTACTTGTATCATCCTTAGTTGATAGTGGATCATGTATCTCTTATGTGTTTGAGGATCTAGCATATGTGTGACCATATCTTGTCGATTTGAGTGTTTTCTCTCTTTCCCTTCGTGTGTTTCCCCTCATGTTCTTCGTGTTCCTCATTGGGATCCGCTCCTTTCGTGAAAGATCGGCCATCTAGGGTTCCACCCTACATCATATTGGTATCTAGAGCCACGTTGATCACGATTTTGGAGCCTCCCCATTGTGTTTTCTAGCCTTGTTTTGTTGATTTTGTCCTGTAACACCCCGTATGTAACCTACCATATTTGTATTCCAACTCTTGCCGTTTCTGGCACTAAGTTATGGTGTTTCCTCATTGTCGGGTTTTTGTCTTCGTGTTGTTTTGTCTTTTTCATGCATCTCATATCATGTCATCATGTGCATTGCATTTGCATACGTGTTCGTCTCATGCATCCGAGCATTTTCCCTGTTGTCCGTTTTGCATTCCGGCGCTCCTATGTCCTCCGATGTTCCTTTCTACCTCTTTTCGTGTGTGTGGGTTAAACATTCTCGGATTGGACCTAGACTTGTCAAGCGGCCTTGGTTTACTACCGGTAGACCGCCTGTCAAGTTTCGTACCATTTGGACTTTGTTTGATACTCCAACGGTTAACCGAGGGACCAAAAAGGCCTCGTGTGTGTTGTAGCCCAACACCCCTCCAAAGTGGCCCAAAACCCCCTCAATCATCTAGGCCGTTCAATCACGATCACGTTGCCGCAAACCGTGCTCAATTTGGAGCCTCCTAGCTCCTCCTACCTATAAATATAGCCACTCCACCGAAATTTTCGGATCTTTCTACCCTAACCCTAGTTTCCCCTCGTCTCTCCGCGCGCCGGACGTGTCCGCCGGCGCCGGACAACGTCCGCCGCCACCGCCGCCCAACCGGGAGCTGCCACGTGTCCCGGCCGGCCTCCCCACCGCCGCGGCCCGCGGAGGGCCCCCGGAGCCCATCGCCTCTCCCTGCCGCCTGGGAGCCCCCGATGACCCGGCGCCGCCCGCCTGCCTCACCATGCCGCCGTCTTCGCCTCCCTGCCCGCCGCGCCGACGCCGGCTCGCCGTCTCATCGCCGGTCGCCGGTGGCCACCTCGCCGTGCGCGCGCC
>NC_041384.1:427083495-427156772 GCF_002162155.2 Triticum dicoccoides | reverse complement strand
CCGGTCTCCTCCACCGCCACATCGCCTCGCCGCGCCGCCGCAGGAGCTCGCCGGCGTCGTCCCAAGCTCCGACCTCCATCGCCTCTCCCTCATCTCCGACGAACTCTGGCCGACGATCCTCGTTATCTGCGCTGCTACAGTGCCCCGGCCAGATCCAGATCCAGATTCAAACTCGTTTGACTTTTACCCCCTAACCCTAATATTTTTTTGCATTCTTCACAACATCATAACTCTGCATCCGTGGCTCCGATTCGTGCATGTAGCATATCAAATTGTTCGCCTCGACGAGTACTTCATTTCATCTCATTGCATCATGTTCATTTGAGCTCATCTTGTTGCCCTAAATGTTGTTGGAAGAGTGCTAGTTTCTGTTAGTTTCAGATTCATATCAGTAATTGGACTTTTGTCATTTTTGCCATGATTGATGTGTGCCTCCTATGATATTGAGCTCTACATGAGTTTTGAAGTATGCCATGCCATCTTTACAGGGGTGTATGCCATGTATTTTTATGGTCTTTGTGGTGACTAGCACAAGCATGCAAAGTAGCTTACTTAATGTTGCTGATTTCAGGGACTTAGAAATCTTCTAAGTCATGGCCCTGTTTATATTTTTATGCCATGTGTTCGTGTTGCTACCGAGTGATGCATGCCTCTTTTGGGCATGATCAGTAAGGATGTTTTGTAGATATTGTTGTGCTCTATCCATCCATGTCTTTGTTTGCAATTATGGAGCACCCTAGCTGGAGTCAATCGAGCTCTACTTTTGCTATAAAATATTCCTGGCAGAATGCTTACGTGTTAAGCATTTTTGCCGAGCTTGTTATAGTTGATTCCATGCATGCTATGTTATTGTTCTTGCCATGTTTAGCTTCCATGCCATGTCTACTTGCTGGGTGTGTGCCTAGTTTATCATGCAATGCCTTGTGGTGAGTGCATCGAGCTCGTAATCATGCCTACTTGATATCTGTTTTGCCATGTTCCAGTTTTTCACTAAGTCTGAATCTGTTAACGATAATTGCTATGTTCACATGGATGCCATTGTATTTTCTGATCCCTTTTGGCTTATGGTCAGTAAGGGAATATTGTTGTGTGCTTTGAGTAGCTTCATGCCATGCCTTGTTTTGCCATGATATGTTCCTGTAGCATGTTTTTATCTTGCTCTAAACATTGCTTCCTGATGTTAAATTCCTGACATGTTGTTTTCACCAAGTCTGTAACCTGATATCTTTTGCACTTTTGGCATGCTTGTTTGAACCTGATATTGAGTGAATTAGCCGTAGCTCAGTGTTCATATTTTGTCAAGCATCTTGAGTGGATCCCTGCCATGTATTTTGTTGTCATGTTAGAGTGTTGTAGCATGTTGTTCTTGATGCATTTAGGTGGCTTCGTGCTGTAATCGCAGATCGGTGCCATATTTGTTTTGCTTGCCATTTCCAAACTGTGCATCCGATTCCGGTGATCTTTATATCGATTTCGACCGAAATCAACTCCTCTTTCTAGTGGCACTCTTGGTTTTCGAAGTTGAGGCCAGGTTCAGTCATTCCTTTTCGAAACATGCATATGCATCACATATCACATCCCGCATATCATGCCATGTTTTGCATCATGTTGTTTGTGCATTGCACGTGGTTGATTGTGTCTCCCTTTGCTTGTTGCTCTTGTTTGGGTAGAGCTGGGAGATGAGTAGGTGATCGAGGAGCCCATTGAGTACGCTTACGAGGATCAAGCTAACGTCAACTCGGAGAACTTTGTAGGCAAGATGACCATACCCTCGAAATCACTTCTATCTTTGCTTGCTAGATGCTCGCTCTTTTGCTATGCCTATGCTACGATACCTACCACTTGATTATCATGCCTTCCATATTGCCATGTCAAACCTCTAACCCACCTTGTCCTAACAAACCGTTATTTGGCTATGTTACCGCTTTGCTCAACCCCTCTTATAGCGTTGCTAGTTGCAGGTGAAGATTGGAGTTGTTCCTTGTTGGAACAAGTTTATTGTTGGGATATCATTATATTATCTTGTCTATTTTAATGCACCTATATACTTGGTAAAGGGTGGAAGGCTCGGCCTTATGCCTGGTGTTTTGTTCCACTCTTGCCGCCCTAGTTTCCGTCATACCGGTGTTATGTTCCTTGATTTTGCGTTCCTTACACGGTTGGGTTATAATGGGAACCCCTTGACAGTTCGCCTTGAATAAAAGTCCTCCAGCAATGCCCAGCATTGATTTTACCATTCGCCACCTACCCTCTTTTTCCCTTGGGTTCCGCGGACTCAAGGGTCATCTTTATTTAAACCCCCGGGCCAGTGCTCCTCTGAGTGTTGGTCCAACCTGTCAGCTGCCGGTGGCCACCAGGGGCAACTCTGGGCTGGCCTACCGGAACCTTGGACAATCCGGTGTGCCTTGAGAACGAGATATGTGCAGCTCCTATCGGGATTTGTCGGCACATTCGGGTGGCTTTGCTGGTTTAGTTTTACCATTGTCGAGATGTCTTGTAACCGGGATTCCGAGTCTGATCGGATTGTCTTGGGAGAAGGAATATCCTTCGTTGACCATGAGAGCTTGTGATGGGCTAAGTTGGGACTCCCCTGCAGGGATTTGAACTTTCAAAAGCCGTGCCTGCGGTTATGGGTAGATGGGAATTTGTTAATGTCCGGTTGTAGAAAACCTAAAGCATAACTTAATTAAATGAATCAACAGAGTGTGTGGCCGTGATGGTCTCTTTTCGGCGGAGTCCGGGAAGAGAACACGGTCTCGTGTTATTCTTGATCATAGGTTGTTCTAGGATCACTTCTTGATCATAGTTGTTCGACCGTGCCTTTGCCTTCTCTTCTCGCTCTCATTTGCGTATGTTAGCCACCAAATATGCTAGTCGCTTGCTGCAGCTCCACCTCATACCTTTTACCTACCTATAAGCTTAAATAGTCTTGATCGCGAGGGTGTGAGATTGCTGAGTCCCCGTGACTCATAGATTACTTCCAAAACCAGATGCAGGGACCGATGATACCGCTCCAGGTGATTCGACTGAGCTCAAGTGGGAGTTCGATGAGGACTCAGGACGATACTACGTTTCCTTTCCAGACGATCAGTAGTGGTGCCCAGTTGGGGCGATCGGGGACTTTATCGCTTTTGGGGTTGTTCTTTATTTTGGTTCTGTAGTCGGACCTTGAGTGTAACTGGATGAATGTAATGATATTTATGCTATTTGTGTGACGTGGCGAGTGTAAGCCAACTATGTATCTCTTTCCCTTATTTATTACATGGGTTGTGTGAAGATTACCTCACTTGCGACATTGCTTTCAATGCGGTTATGCCTCTAAGTCGTGCTTCGACACATGGGGGATATAGCCGCATCGAGGGTGTTACATGTCCCTAATTCGAAAATTCCCCACAAAAATATCCCCAATTTTTTTTGTGATTTGTTGGTGTGATGAAATTTTGTTGGATTTGATCCATGGATTTGCTTTGCCTTGAGTGGATCTAGCTTTCCCCCATCTTCTCCACCTTTTCCATCCACAAAATTGCCCGGATTTGACCATTTTCGCCACATCCACCTCGAACCCTAGCTGTTCATCCCGTGCCCGAAATTCGCCCAGGCATCGGACATTCGACAGCCTCCGGGCGTCCGACGACCGGACGACCGTAAACCACCGGACGTCCGTAAAACCCTGAAGAAATTGACCCCCCCGAAAATTTCAGCCACCGCCCCACTTCCGCATACGCATTCCCATATCACCTCCACTTTCCGCAACCACCTTTGCTTACTCGCTTCGCACTCCGATACGATTTTGGCCACATTGTGCTTTGAGAATTTGAATTGCGGTTCCATGTCCTATTGTGTTTCGGCTATTTAGGTACAGTTCGACATCAACATCACCGCCGCTCATCTTCACCACGGATGCGTCATCGACAATGACCACTTCACCATTTTGACACCGTCAACCGATTCTTGCTTACAAACAACCAACATCAATCGATAACCTCATCTTGGTATCATGATACATCATTCTTGCCATTGCTTTGATAACCCCATAGCCTTACTTTTTGCGTAGCTTACCCATCGAGACTAGCCTTTGAGTATTGCCGGCAACATGCCTTGTGCACATTAGTGATCATACTTTCCATAGCATACATACATATCATTAGTGCATATCTTGGTATCATCTCTTGTGTCACAAAGTTGTCATCGAATACACAATTGCTATCTTGGTTCATCATGTTGGGGAACGTAGTAATTTCAAAAATTTCCTACGCACATGCAAGATCATGGTGATGCACAACAACGAGAGGGGAGAGTGTGTCCACGTACCCGCGTAGACCGAAAGCGGAAGCGTTAGCACAACGCGGTTGATATAGTCATACGTCTTCACGATCCGACCGATCAAGTACCGAACGCACGACACCTCCGAGTTCTGCACACGTTCAACTCGATGACGTCCCTCGAACTCCGATCCAGCCGAGTGTTGAGGGAGAGTTTCATCAGCACAACAGCGTGGTGAAGATGATGATGTTCTATCGACACAGGGCTTCGCCTAAGCACCGCTGCGATATGATCGAGGTGGATTATGGTGGAGGGGGGCACCGCACACGGCTAAGAGATCAAGAGATCAATTGTTGTGTCTTCGGGGTGCCCCCTACCCCCGTATATAAAGGAGTGGAGGAGGGGGAGGGCCGGCACTCTCTATGGCGCGCCCTAGGGGAGTCCTACTCCCACCGGGAGTAGGATTCCCCGTTTCCTAGTAGAACTAGGAGCCCTTCCAAGTAGTAGAAGTAGGAGGGAAGGAAAGGGAAGGGAAAAGGAGAAGGAAGGAAGGGGCGCCCCCTCCCTAGTCCAATTCGGACCAGCCCATGGGGAGGGGTGCGGCCACCCTTTGAGGCCTTTCTCTCCTTTCCCATATGGCCGATTAAGGCCCAATACGAATTCCCGTAACTCCCCGGTACTCCCGAAAATACCCGAATCACTCGGAACCTTTCCGATGTCCGAATATAGTCGTCCAATATATCGATCTTTATGTCTCGACCATTTCGAGACTCCTCGTCATGTCCCCGATCTCATCCGGGACTCCGAACTCCTTCGGTATATCAAAACACATAAACTCATAATATAACCGTCATCGAACTTTAAGCGTGCGGACCCTACGGGTTCGAGAACTATGTAGACATGACCAAGACACGTCTCCGGTCAATAACCAACAGCGGAACCTGGATGCTCATATTGGCTCCTACATATTCTACGAAGATCTTTATCGGTCAAACCGCATAACAACATATGTTGTTCCCTTTGTCATCGGTATGTTACTTGCCCGAGATTCGATCGTCGGTATCTCAATACCTAGTTCAATATCGTTACCGGCAAGTCTCTTTACTCATTCCGTAATACATCATCCCGCAACTAACTCATTAGTTGCAATGCTTGCAAGGCTTATAGTGATGTGCATTACCGAGTGGGCCCAAAGATACCTCTCCGACAATCGGAGTGACAAATCCTAATCTCGAAATACGCCAACCCAACAAGTACCTTCAGAGACACCCGTAGAACACCTTTATAATCACCCAGTTATGTTGTGACGTTTGGTAGCACACAAAGTGTTCCTCCGGTAAACAGGAGTTGCATAATCTCATAGACATAGGAACATGTATAAGTCATGAAGAAAGCAATAGCAATAAACTAAACGATCAAGTGCTATGCTAACGGAATGGGTCAAGTCAATCACATCATTCTCCTAATGATGTGGTCCCGTTAATCAAATGACAACTCTTTGTCTATGGCTAGGAAACATAACCATCTTTGATCAACGAGCTAGTCAAGTAGAGGCATACTAGTGACACTCTGTTTGTCTATGTATTCACACATGTATCATGTTTCCGGTTAATACAATTCTAGCATGAATAATAAACATTTATCATGATATAAGGAAATAAATAATAACTTTATTATTGCCTCTAGGGCATATTTCCTTCAGTCTCCCACTTGCACTAGAGTCAATAATCTAGTTCACATCGCCATGTGATTTAACACCAATAGTTCACATCACCATGTGATTAACACCCATAGTTCACATCGTCATGTGACCAACACCCAAAGGGTTTACTAGAGTCAATAATCTAGTTCACATCGCTATGTGATTAACACCCAAAGAGTACTAAGGTGTGATCATGTTTTGCTTGTGAGAGAAGTTTAGTCAACGGGTCTGCCACATTCAGATCCATAAGTATTTTGCAAATTTCTATGTCAGCAATGCTCTGCACGGAGCTATTCTAGCTAATTGCTTCCACTTTCAATATGTATCCAGATTGAGATTTAGAGTCATCTGGACCAGTGTCAAAATTTGCATCGACGTAACCCTTTACGACGAACCTTTTTGTCACCTCCATAATCGAGAAACATATCCTTATTACACTAAGGATAATTTGACCGCTGTCAAGTGATCTACTCCTAGATCACTATTGTACTCCCTTGCCAAAAACAGTGTAGGGTATACAATAGATCTGGTACACAGCATGGCATATATTATAGAACCTATGGCCAAGGCATAGGGAATGACTTTCATTCTCTCTCTATCTTCTGTCGTGGTCGGGTTTTGAGTCTTACTCAACTTCACACCTTGTAACACAGGCAAGAACTCTTTCTTTGACTGTTCCATTTTGAACTACTTCAAAATCTTGTCAAGGTATGTACTCATTGAAAAACTTATCAAGCATCTTGATCTATATCTATAGATCTTGATGCTCAATATGTAAGCAGCTTCACCGAGGTCTTTCTTTGAAAAACTCCTTTCAAACACTCCTTTATGCTTTGCAGAATAATTCTACATTATCTCCGATCAACAATATGTCATTCACATATACTTATCAGAAATGTTGTAGTGCTCCCACTCACTTTCTTGTAAATACAGGCTTCACTTCAAGTCTGTATAAAACTATATGCTTTGATCAACTTATCAAAGCGTATATTCCAACTCCGAGATGCTTGCACCAGTCCATAGATGGATCCTGGAGCTTGCATATTTTGTTAGCACCTTTAGGATTGACAAAACTTTCTTGTTGCATTATATACAACTCTTCTTTAATAAATCCATTAAGGAATGTAGTTTTGTTTATCCATTTGCCAGATTTCATAAAATGTGGCAATTGCTAACATGATTCGGACAGACTTAAGCATAGATATGAGTGAGAAACTCTCATCGTAGTCAACACCTTGAACTTGTCGAAAACCTTTTGCAACAATTCTAGCTTTGTAGATAGTAACACTACTATCAGCGTCCGTCTTCCTCTTGAAGATCCATTTAATCTCAATGGCTCACCGATCAATGGGCAAGTCAATCAAAGTCCATACTTTGTTCTCATACATGGATCTCATCTCAGATTTCATGGCCTCAAGCCATTTCGTGGAATCTGGGCTCATCATCGCTTCCTCATAGTTCGTAGGCTCGTCATGGTCAAGTAACATGACCTCCAGAACAGGATTACCGTACCACTCTAGTGCGGATCTCACTCTGGTTTACCTACGAGGTTCGGTAGTAACTTGATCTGAAGTTACATGATCATCATCATTAGCTTCCTCACTAATTGGTGTAGTAGTCACAGGAACAGATTTCTGTGATGAACTACTTTTCAATAAGGGAGCAGGTATAGTTACCTCATCAAGTTCTACTTTCCTCCCACTCACTTCTTTCGAGAGAAACTCCTTCTCTAGAAAGGATCCATTCTCAGCAATGAATATCTTGCCTTCGGATCTGTGATAGAAGGTGTACCCAACATTTTCTTTTGGTATCCTATGAAGATGCACTTCTTCGATTTGGGTTTGAGCTTATCAGGTTGAAACTTTTTCACATAAGCATTGCAACCTCAAATTTTAAGAAACGATAGCTTAAGTTTCTTGCCAAACCATAGTTCATACGGTGTCATCTCAACGGATTTAGATGGTGCCCTATTTAACGTGAATGTAGCTGTCTCTAATGCATAACCCCAAAATGATAGTGGAAAATTGGTAAGAGACATCATAGATCGCACCATATCTAATAAAGTACGGTTATGACGTTCGGACACACCATTACACTGTGTGTTCCAGGTGGCGTGAGTAGTGAAATTATTTCACATTGTTTTAACTGAAGGCCAAACTCGTAACTCAAATATTTTACTTCTACGATCATATCGTAGAAACTTTTAGTTTTGTTACGATGATTCTCCACTTCACTTTGAAATTCTTTGAACTTTTCAAATGTTTCAGACTTGTGTTTCGTTAAGTAGATATACTCATATCTTCTCAAATCAGCTGTGAAGATCAGAAAATAATGATACCTACCGCGAGCCTCAATATTCATCGGACCACATACATCAGTATGTATGATTTCCAACAAATCTGTTGCTCGCTCCATTGTTCTGGAGAATGGAGCCTTAGTCATCTTGCCCATGAGGCATGGTTCGCAAGCATCAACTGATTCATAATCAAGTGATTTCAAAAGCCCATCAGCATGGATTTTCTTCATGCGCTTTACACCAATATGACCTAAACGGCAGTGCCACAAATAAGTTGCACTATCATTATTAACTTTGCATCTTTTGGCTTCAATATTATGAAAATGTGTATCACCACGATCGAGATCCAACAAACCATTTTCATTGGGTGTATGACCATAGAAGGTTTTATTCATGTAAACAGAACAACAATTATTCTCTAACTTACATGAATAACCGTATTGCAATAAACATGATCCAATCATATTTATGCTCAACGCAAACACTAAATAACATTTATTTTAGGTTTAACACTAATCCCGAAAGTATAGGGAGTGTGCGATGATGATCATATCAATCTTGGAACCATTTCCAATACACATCGTCACTTCATCCTTAACTAGTCTCTGTTCATTCTGCAACTCCCGTTTCGAGTTACTACTCTTAGCAACTGAACCAGTATCACATACCGAGGGGTTGCTACGAACACTAGTAAAATACACATCAATAATCTGTATATCAAATATACCTTTGTTCACTTTGCCATCCTTTCTTATCCGCCAAATACTTGGGGCAGTTCCGCTTGCAGTGACCAGTCCCTTTGCAGTAGAAGCACTTAGTCTCAGGCTTAGGTACAGACTTGGGCTTCTTTAATTGAGTAGCAACTTGCTTGCTGTTCTTCTTGAAGTTCCCCTTCTTCCCTTTGCCTTTTTTTAAACTAGTGGTCTTATCAACCATCAACACTTGATGCATTTCTTGATTTCTACCTTCGTCGATTTCAGCATCACGAAGAGCTTGGGAATTGTTTCCATTATCCCTTGCATATTATAGTTCATCACGAAGTTCTACTAACTTGGTGATGGTGACTAGAGAATTCTGCCAATCACTATCTTATCTAGAAGATTAACTCCCACTTGATTCAAGTGATTGTAGTACCTAGACAATCTGAGCACATGCTCACTGCTTGAGCTATTCCCCTCCATCTTTTAGCTATAGAACTTGTTGAAGACTTCATATCTCTCCACTCGGGTATTTGCTTGAAATATTAACTTCAACTCCTGGAACATCTCATATGGTCCATGATGTTCAAAACGTCTTTGAAGTCCCGATTATAAGCCGTTAAGCATGGTGCACTAAACTATCAAGTAGTCATCATATTGAGCTAACCAAACGTTCATAACGTCTGCATTTGCTCCTGCAATAGGTCCGTCACCTAGCGGTGCATCAACGACATAATTCTTCTGTGCAGCAATGAGGATAATCCTCAGATCACGGATCCAATCCGCATCATTGCTACTAACATTTTTCAACTTAGTTTTCTCTAGGAACATATCAAAAATAAAACAGGGGAGCTAAACGCGAGCTATTGATCTACAACATAGATATGCTAATACTACCAGGACTAAGTTCATGATAAATTTAAGTTCAATTAATCATATTACTTAAGAACTCCCACTTAGAAAGACATCCCTCTAATCTTCTAAGTGATCACGTGATCCAAATCAACTAAACCATAACTGAGGGAGTCCTGGATTAGGGGGTGTTCGGGTAGCCGGACTATACCTTCAGCCGGACTCCAGGACTATGAAGACACAAGATTGAAGACTTCATCCTGTGTCCGGATGGGACTTTCCTTGGCGTGGAAGGCAAGCTTGGCGATGCGGATATTCAAGATCTCCTACCATTGTAACCGACTTTGTGTAACCCTAACCCTCTCTGGTGTCTATATAAACCGAAGGGTTTTAGTCCGTAGGGCAACTTCATCATACAACAATCATACCATAGGCTAGCTTCTAGGGTTTAGCCTCCTTGATATCGTGGTAGATCTACTCTTGTACTACCCATATCATCAATATTAATCGAGCAGGACGTAGGGTTTTACCTCCATCAAGAGGGCCCAAACCTGGGTAAAACATCGTGTTCCTTGCCTCCTATTACCATCTGACCTAGACGCACAGTTCGGGACCCCCTACCCGAGATCTGCCGGTTTTGAAACCGACATTGGTGCTTTCATTGAGAGTTCCTCTGTGTTGTCGCTTTTAGGCCCGATGGCTCCTTCGATCATCAACAACGATGCAGTCCAGGGTGAGACTTTTCTCCCCGGACAGATCTTCGTCTTCGGCGGCTTCGCACTGCGGGCCAATTCGCTTGGCCACCTTGAGCAGATCGAAAGCTACGCCCCTGGCCATCAGGTCAGGTTTGGAAGCCTAAACTACACGACTGACATCCGCGGGGACTTGATCTTCGACGGATTCGAGCCACAGCCAAGCACGCCGCATTGTCTCGATGGGCATGATATAGCTCTGCCGCCAAACAACGCCTTGGAGGCCGCACATGCATCGGTTCCGACCATTGATTCGGAGCCTACTGTGCCGATCGAGGATCAACGGTTGGATGCTGCCTCAGGGGCTGCGATCTCAGAGGCGATCGAGCCGAACTCCAGCCCTGCACTCCGCATGGCCCGTGACTCCGAGGAGCCGGATTCCTCTCCGAACTCCGAGCCCCCCGCGCCCCTGCCGATCGAATCTGATTGGGCGCCGATAATGGAGTTCACTGCCACGGATATCTTTCAGCACTCGCCCTTCGGCGACATCCTGAATTCTCTAAAGTCTCTCTCTTTATCAGGAGAGCCCTGGCCAGACTACGGTCAGCAAGGTTGGGATACGGGCAATGAAGAAATTCAAAACCCACCCACCACCCACTTCATAGCCACTGTCGACGACTTAACCAACATGCTTGACTTCGACTCCGAAGACATCGACAACATGGACGACGATGCAGGAGACGAACAAAAACCAGCACCTGTAGGGCGCTGGAAGGCCACCTCGTCATATGACATATATATGGTGGACACTCCAAAGGATGGAGATGGCGAGGGAACAGCGGGGGATGATAACTCTAAGAAACAACCCAAGCACCGGCGTCAGCGGCGCCGCTCTAAATTCCGCCAAAGCAAAAGCGGTGATTCCGGCACGGGAGATAATACTACTCCGGATAGCACCGAAGAACACTCCCTCCAGCAAGATTCAACACAGGAGGACAGAGAAGCCAACCCTCACGAGAGGGCGGCGGACCAAGAGGTTGAGGACGATAATTATACGCCTCCTTCGAAGACGAGGCAAGCCTCGATGACGACGAGTTCGTCGTGCCAGAGGACCTCGCCGAACAAGAGCGTTTTAAATGTAGGCTTATGGCCACGGCAAGCAGCCTCAAGAAAAAGCAGCAACAGCTTAGAGCTGATCAGGATTTGCTAGCTGACAGATGGACTGAAGTCCTTGCGGCCGAAGAGTATGAACTCGAACGCCCCTCCAAGAGTTATCCAAAGCGCAGGCTGCTACCCCAACTAGAGGAGGAAGCACCTACATCACCAGCGCATGACACGGCCGACCGGCCACCTCGTGGCCGCGATAGAGAGGCCTCTTGGCCCTCCACTCAAGCCATGCCCCGACGCCGCATTAAGCATACTAAGGCACGGGAAAATGCGCCCGACCTGCGCGACATACTGGAGGACAAGGCAAGGCAAACAAGATCGATCTACAGATCGCGCAAGCGCCCCACGGCACGTGATGGTGATCGTCACTCCGGATGCAACAAATCCGGCCGGGCCGAACTCAACAGACAAAGCTCCTTTGAGCTGTGTCATGATATAGCCCAATACAGAGGCGCCGCACACCCACTATGCTTCACAGATGAAGTAATGGATCATAAAATCCCTGAGGGCTTGAAACCCGTAAACATCGAATCGTATGATGGCACAACAGATCCTGCGGTATGGATCGAGGATTATCTCCTTCATATCCACATGGCTCGCGGTGATGATCTACACGCCATCAAATACCTCCCACTCAAACTTAAGGGACCGACCCAGCATTGGCTTAACAGCTTGCCAACAGACTCAATCGGTTCTTGGGAGGACCTGGAAGCCGCATTCCTTGATAACTTCCAGGGCACTTATGCGCGACCACCGGACGCCGATGACCTAAGCCACATAATTCAGCAGCCAGAGGAATCGGCCAGGCAATTATGGACACGGTTCCTAACAAAGAAAAACCAGATAGTCGACTGTCCGGACGCAGAGGCCTTAGCGGCCTTCAAGCATAATATCCGTGATGAGTGGCTTGCCCGACACCTGGGACAAGAAAAGCCGAAATCTATGGCAGCCCTCACGACACTCATGACCAGCTTTTGCGCGGGAGAAGACAGCTGGCTAGCTCGCAGCAACAATTTAACCAAGAACCCTGGTAATTCGAATACCAAGGGCAAAAGCGACAGGTCGTGTCGGAACAAACAAAAGTGCCGCGTTAACAGCGACAACAACGAGGATATGGCAGTTAATGCCGGATTCCGAGGCTACAAATCCGGTCAACGGAAAAAAGCCATTCAAAAGAAATACTCAGGGCCCGTCCAGTTTGGACCGAATACTCGACCGCTTGTGCCAGATACATGGCACCCCCGAAAAGCCAGCCAATCACACCAACAGGGATTCTTAGGTGTTCAAGTAGGCAGGCAAGTTAATAGCCGAAAACAAAGACAAGGGGCTGCATAGCGACAACGAGGAGGAGCCCAGGCCGCCGAACAACAGTGGACAGAAGGGATTTCCCCTGCAGGTGCAGACGGTGAACATGATATACGCAACCCACATCCCCAAGAGGGAGCGGAAGCGTGCGTTACATGACGTATATGCGATGGAGCCAGTCGCCCCAAAGTTCAACCCATGGTCCTCCTGCCCGATCACCTTTGATTGAAGGGACCACCCCACTAGCATCCGTCACGGCGGCTTCGCCACATTGGTTCTAGACCCAATCATTGATGGATTTCATCTCACAAGAGCTCCCATGGACGGCGACAGCAGCCTGAACCTGCTTTACCAGGATACAGTGCGAAAAATGGGCATAGATCCCTCGAGGATCAAGCCCACCAAAACGACCTTTAAAGGCGTCATACCAGGTGTAGAAGCCAACTGTACAGGCTCAGTCACACTAGAAGTGGTCTTCGGATCTCCAGATAACTTCCGAAGCGAGGAGTTAATCTTCGACATAGTCCCGTTCCGTAGTGGCTATCATGCACTGCTCGGGCGAACCGCATTCGCAAAATTCAATGCGGTACCGCACTATGCATACCTCAAGCTCAAGATGCCAGGCCCTAGAGGAGTCATCACGGTCAATGGGAACATTGAACGCTCCCTCCGAACAGAGGAGCACACGGCAGCGTTCGCAACAGAAGTACAAAGCAGCCTCTCTAGGCAGTTCTCCAGTTCGGCCTTCAAAAAGCCGGACACTGTCAAGCGCGCCCGGAGTACCCTACCACAAGACCGCCTGGCACGTTCTGAGCTAGCGTAGCAATGCGGCCCCAACCCTAGCCCTCGCGATATAGCGAAACCAGTGCTTCGCGTACATAACTACGCTCTTGAAATACCATGGGCATAGGGGAAGGGGCACTATCACGGCATGCCCAAAATACGGGTTAAACCGCACCAGGGGCTGCCGGATTCCTTTTTTCTCTTACTCTCAGGACTCCATACTTCGGATGACCCGTTCGGCAATTCAACTGCCGCACAAACGATGCAAGATCCAGGAAAGCAAACAAGCCACACCGTATTATGGAACTCCCAGGTGGTCTCTATTGCGAGCAGTATACCTGTTTTTTAATACAATTCCGCGGCCTGCCCCTGGCCAGGACATGTTAAATAGTCCAATTTCTTTTGCTTATCGCACTATTTGTATCGTTCCGCTTTCATAGCAGCCTTTCTATAAACAATGCATAGCTTTTTGTCTATTTTTTGCATTATCCTCTTTTTATATATATGTTTATTAATAACATGTCGTATCCGTACACTGTGGTACGGCAAAATACGCCATGGGCTTCAGTACCCATCTATATGGCGTGAGAAGTCCGCACACTTTCACAAGTGCGGCACCCCGAACTTATAACACTATATGCATCGGCTCCGAATCATGATTTGGGTCAATGGTTGGGTTTACCCGGCTCCTATGTTTTGGTGCCTTACATTCCGCTATATCGGCTAAGGTATCACTAGGAGAACTACTGCGATTGTGCCCCAGTTGAGCTGGGCTGAGCACCTCAGTAGAGAAAGCTAAAACTGACTGTCATGATGAAGCGAGAGACCGGTCGCTGTTCGAGAGGTTTTTCGAGTCCTTAAAGACTTATGCCGCTTCGAGCGAGGAACCGGCTTTGTCCGGCCAAGGCGTGGATAGCGCCCCGAACTCGGTCTTCCGAATACTAGGGGCTTCGCCGAAATTTAAAATTATAGAGTTCTATGGCTAAGTGAGAGTGTTCAAGCATTATAGTCCGATTGCCTTATTCGTTGTCCTGATCGCCTCCCTCGACGGACCCAATCATGGGAAAAAGAGCGCTCAGGTTTATCCCGAACACCCAAGCACTAGTGGCATGGGGGCAGAAGTCGACGACTGGCCATCTCTCAATTTTTTGATAAACGGCTGCACAGAAAGTAATATTTTAAATTCAACAAGCATTGCTTAGCGCATATGAACAAGTTTTCAGCGCACAGGATAACACGAGCGAGTTCATTCAAAAATTACATCCTTGGTACATTCATCCGCCATAAGGCGGGCACCAGCTAGAACATCCTTGTAATAGTTCTCGGGCTTGCGATGCTCCTTCCCCGGCGGCGACCCGTCCCTCACAAGGTTCTCACCGTCCAGCTTACCCCAGTGCACATTTGCACGGGCAAGGGCCCTACGGGCACCTTCGATGCAGACGAAGCGCTTGATGACCTTGAGCCTTGGACAAGCCTCCACCAGCTGCCGCACCAGTCCGAAGTAGCTCCCAGGCAGGGCCTCTCCAGGCCACAGCCGAACTATGAAGCCCTTCAGGGCCTGTTCGGCCGCCTTGTGGAGCTCGACCAGCTGCTTCAGCTGGTCGCTCAAGGGCACAGGGTGTCCGGCCTCAACGTACTGAGATCAGAACACCTTCTCTGTCGAGCTGCCTTCCTCGGCTCGGTAGAATGCGGCGGCATCGGCTACGCTGCGGGGAAGATCTGCGAATGCCCCTGGAGAGCTCCGGATTCGGGTAAGTAACAAGTAGTTTACTTTTATATGTCTGCTTTGCATAGAGAATGCCTTACCCGCCGCTATCTTTTTCACCGCATCCAATTCCTGGAGGGCCTTCTGGGCTTCGGCCTTGGCAGATTGGGCAGTTTTAAGGGCCGCAGCAAGCTCAGACGCTCGCGTCTTCGAGTCGAGCTCCAAACTCTCATGTTTTTTCATGAGAGCCTGAAGCACTTGCTGCACCTCGCCGACCTGCGCCTCCAATTTCTCCCGCTTGGTGCGCTCCGTGGCCGTTTTCTTCTCGGCCTCGGACAACGCCTGCTTGAGGGTCGCCACCTCAGTTGTGGCCCCTACAATAAGCAGTGTACTCCTGTCATTTCTTGCAATTACGTCTTCTTATAGGCATTTTTTCTATAAGGTATCTCTTACCTTCTTTCTCCTCGAGCTGCCATTTGGCAAGGCCGAGCTCTTGCTCAGTCCACTCGAGGCCCTGCTTCAGGGCACCCACCTCCGCAGTCAGTGCGGCAGTGGCCAGCAGCGAAGCCTGCATACGTATATTGACTCCTTTTAGTTAGACTCCTGCGATATTTAATAGATCCTCTATTCGGCTTTTCTTTCTGAATGCCAAACAGAGCATCAGGGGCTACTGTCTATGCGGTAATATTTTTACATATTTTTTACTTACCTCGAAGCCTGTTAGAAGGCTAGCACAAGCTTCAGTCAGTCCGCTTTTGGCGGACCGAACCTTCTGGACCACCGTACTCATGATGGTACGGTGCTCCTCGTCGATGGAGGCGCCCTTAAGCACCTCCAGCAGATTGTCTGGTGCCTCCGGTTGGACGGAGGACGCTGACTCAATAGGCTTTCTCCTCTTGGCAGGAGTTCACCTGCCGCGGCCCGGAACCGTTGATGATTCCGGCGTGGTGTCCGGCTTAAAGCCGGACTTGGAGCCCTGGGGGGTCTAGTCCCCTTTACTCTTGGAGTCCGGGAGGTCGCCTCGTGGCTCCTCCTGGACCACCTCCTCTTGCCCCGGAGCTTGTCGCGACGCCACTTCGGCGTCATCCGCAGCACAGGGGGAGGCAGTGGGCGGAACTGAATTCACGTCCGATGAATCCAGGGAGCCGCTTGACGACTCGTCGAGCCCGTCCTTGGGCGGGCTGCATGATTATATTCGACATTAGGGAAAGCTGTGCAACAAAAGGAATATCATGAGTCACTCTGGTATCCGAACACTTACGATTTCGCCGGACGCTTGGCCCTGTCCGGCCACTCCTCTTCGTCCTTGTCGGCGTCGGGGGCGTAGTCCGGCGGAGGGGTTTTCCTCTTCTTGGACCCTTCGGCCTCCCCTACTGGGGCGGCCTTCCTCTTCTTTCCTCCCCCCGCTGGAGGGGGAGAGGTCTCTTCCTCCTCCTCCTCGTCTTCACGGGAGGAGTGCGTCTCGGACTCGTCGGACGACGAGTCCGACACCACCATATGCCGGGAACTCTTTCGAGTCCCCGTGGCCTTCTTCTTCTTGGCCTTCTTCTCCGACACCACATAAGGTGCCGGAACCAGCAACTTCACTAGGAGAGCAGGGGCTGGGTCTTCGGGCAAGGGAGCCGGACAGTTAATCAGTCCGGACTTCGCCCGCCAATCCTGTCAAAGGTGAGGGAATTTAGATCCCGCATAGAGTCAAACTATGAAGAAAACTTAACATCCTGTAAAGGATGAAAATATTTTACCTCGCCACCAGGACGCTGCGAGCTGAATCCGCGGTCTTCGGAGGTGGATGTGGGAGCCTCGGCGCCTTTGGTTAGCCCCCTCCAGACATCTTCGTACGTCGTGTCGAAGAGCCTGCTCAGAGTTCTGTGACGTCCGGGTAATCAAGCTACAGTGAACCTCTGCTAATGATGCCACGTCACCTTGATTATTGTTACTAATCTCGCGTTAGTTCGAAACCGGTTCAAATTTCAAATTTAAAATCAAGTCAAACCATTAAAGTTTTCAAAAGTCAAAACTAAAATGTTCTTAATGTGACAAATAAATCATGGATATTATTGGTGGAGTAACAACATCTTTATAAAATAATTAGATACCCTAAAGTGATTAAAACAACATCAAAGCAATTAGTTATACTCCTAATATATTTTACCAAATACTAAACTATTTTTATTCTGAGGTAAAACTTCTTAGAACAGTGGATTATTTTGACACACTATTTTTGGAGCTATTGTCATCTTTTACTAAACCAAGAATAAAGAGTAACTAAAATAAAATAGAAAAGAATAACAAAAAAAACAACAACAACAAAAGAAAATAAAAGCCCCCCCCTCGCTGGGCCTCGGCCCAGCTGGCCACGGGGCTAACCAGGCCGCTCAGCCGGCCCACTTGGCCCGGCCTCCCCCACTCATTCCCTTATCCCCTCGCAACCGCAAACCCTAGCAGTTCCCTCCCCACTCGTCCCCACTTCCCCTCCCCACGATCCCCTCGCCCCGATCCCCTCCCCCTCTCCGCTCGTTCTGGATCGGGGCACGAACCCGCCGACGCCATGACGCCGTCGCCGACCACGGTCGCCGGAGCCGCCCCCTCGTCTACCTCCACCTCGTCGGGCGCCTCGTCACCCTCCTCCCCGAGAGCCAGTCACCGGAGCTCCTCTGCCTCATCCCCCTCGACGGATCTGCTCGTGCCCGAGGACGCCGCCCACATCGCCCATCGCCGAAACCTCCCCGCCGGCCTGCCTCCTCCTCATCGTCGGCCTGCCTCCTCCTCATCACTGGCCTGCTTCCCCTCCAGCGCCGTCGTCCCCGTCTCCTCCTCTAGCCCACTGCCACGTCCCTACGAATCACGGTGAGGCTCCGGCCTCTTCCCACTCCCCTCTCCCCATGTTGGACGTCGCCGTGACTGTCGTCCGCGTCCTCCCGTTGCCGCGCCCACTACCGCTCACGGCTCCGGCCGGCCCATACTGGCCTCACCCCACATCGTCTGTGCGCGCGCCCGCCGTGGCCGCGTTTGGTCACCAGACCACACCGCCTCGCCCGCCCGTTGCCGTGCTCCGGCACCCCGGAGCCCCTATACCCCCTGCGGCCATCGGCCTGCGCCCGCGTGCGCGCTCGACGCGCCGGGCCCGCGCCTCGGCCGCGCTCACAGCGGCCCCGCCTCCATCGTGCCCGCTCGTCGCCGTCCTTGCCCGGCTCCATGAGCGCACGCCCCCTGCCTCCCTGCGTCGCCGGCACCCCACCGTGCCCTGCCAGTCCCGCCCCCGCGGTTGGCCTGGGCGGGTGCCGTATCAGGCACCCACGCGCCCGTGCCCGCATCGGCCCCCTAGGCAAATGACATGTGGGGCCCAGCCCCCACAGAACGTTTTTGTTAAAAAAAGAGAGAAGAATTTTAAAAACATATATATAATAAATAAATAATAAATAATAAAAATAAATAAATAAATAAATAACTTAATTAATTATGTTTAATTAACCTAGTTAACTAACTAACCTAATTAACTCTGTTTAATTAAACTTGTTAATTAAACAGTCAATGACATGCGGGACCCACACGTCAGTTTGACCCCGTCAACTCTGTTGACTGCTGACGTCAGCATGACATCATGCTGATGTCATTATTCCATTTTCGAATTAATTTAAATAACTAATTAAATTCCAGAAATTAATAAAATCTTTAGAAAATCATAACTTTTAATCCGTAACTCGGATTAAATTATTTTCAACATGAAAGTTGCTCAGAACGACGAGACGATTCCGGATACACAACCTGTTCATCCGCCACACACCCCTAACCTATCGAACTCACAACTTTCCCCCTCCGGCTCCTCTTCCCGAAAACACGGAACACCGGGAATACTTTCCCGGATGTCTTCCCCCTTCGTCGGTATCACCTCCTACCGCGTTAGGGCACACCTAACATCGTTACTTGTCATGTCATGCATCGATATGCATCTGTTTGCATTATATTCATTGTTTCTTCCCCCTCTTCTTCCGCTAGACACCGAGACCGACGTTGCTGCTGCCAAGTTCGACTACGGAGTTGACGACCCCTCTCTCTTGCCAGAGCAACCAGGCAAGCCCCCCCCTTGATCACCAGATATCGCCTATTCTACTCTATACTACTTGCATTAGAGTAGTGTAGCATGTTACTGCTTTCTGTTATACCTATCCTGATGCATAGCCTGTCCTTGTTACTACTGTTGTTACCTTTACCTGCAATCCTATATGCTTAGTATAGGATGCTAGTATTTTCATCTGTGGCCCTACATTCTTGTCCGTCTGCTGTGCTATACTATCGGGCCGTGATCACTCGGGAGGTGATCACGGGTATATACTATATACGTTATACATGATACATGTGGTGACCAAAGACGGGTCGGCTGGTGGAGCACCCGCGAGTGGATCTTTGTGGCGGAGCGACAGGGCAGGTTGAGACCGCCTAGGAGAGAGGTGGGCCTGGCCCTGTTCGGCGTTCGCGGATATTTAACACGCATAACGAGATCTTGGTATTTGATCTGAGTTGGCTACGAGCCTATACGCACTAACCATCTACGTGGGAGTAGTTATGGGTATCCCGGCGTCGTGGTATCAGCCGAAGCACTTCAGACGTCAGCGACGGAGCGGCGCGCACCGGATTGGACTGGAACGCCTGCTAGGCTAGGTCTGCTTCCGGCCGCCCTCGCAACGTGCAGGTGTGCTATGGGCGATGGGCCCAGACCCCTGTGCGCTTAGGTTTAGACCGGCGTGCTAGCCTCTCTGTTTTACCTAGGTGGGGCTGCGACGTGTTGATCTTCCGAGGCCGGGCATGACCCAGGAAAGTGTGTCCGGCCAAATGGGATCAAGCGTGTTGGGTAAGTTGGTGCACCCCTGCAGGGAAGTTAATCTATTCGAATAGCCGTGATCTTCGGTAACAGGACGACTTGGAGTTGTACCTTGACCTTATGACAACTAGAACCGGATACTTAATAAAACACACCCTTCCAAGTTCCACAGACAACCCGGTGATCGCTTTTCCACAGGGCGACGAGGGGAGGATCGCCGGGTAGGATTATGCTATGCGATGCTACTGGAGATGCTACTTGGAGATGCTACTTGGAGGACTTCAATCTACTCTCTTCTACATGCTGCAAGACGGAGGCTGCCAGAAGCGTAGTCTTCGATAGGACTAGCTATCCCCCTCTTATTCTGGCATTCTGCAGTTCAGTCCACCGATATGGCCTCCTTACACATATACCCATGCATATGTAGTGTAGTTCCTTGCTTGCGAGTACTTTGGATGAGTACTCACGGTTGCTTTCTCCCCCTTTTTCCCCCTTTCTTTTCTTTCTGGTTGTCGCAACCAGATGCTGGAGTCCAGGAGCCAGACGCCACCATCGATGACGACCCCTACTACACCGAAGGTGCCTACTGCTACGTACAGCCCGCTGGCGACGACCAGGAGTAGTTAGGAGGATCCCAGGCAGGAGGCCTGCGCCTCTTTCGATCTGTATCCCAGTTTGTGCTAGCCTTCTTAAGGCAAACTTGTTTAACTTATGTCTGTACTCAGACGTTGTTGCTTCCGCTGACCCGTCTATGATCGAGCACTTGTATTCGAGCCCTCGAGGCCCCTGGCTTGTATTATGATGCTTGTATGACTTATTTATGTTTTAGAGTTGTGTTGTGATATCTTCCCGTGAGTCCCTGATCTTGATCGTACACATTTGCATGCATGATTAGTGTACGATTGAATCGGGGGCGTCACAAGTTGGTATCAGAGCCGACTGTCTGTAGGAATCCCCCTTTCCAACTCCTTGGCCGAAGTTGAGTCTAGTCGATGAAAATTGTTTTACTAACTTGGTTGTGCGGCCCATGGGCCCACGTCGCCATTGGGTGGTAATAGGATCTTTTACTCCTCGCCTATACTCTGGGACTCTGAGCTCTCTTCTATTCGGGTTAAATGATTTTGCTAAAAACAAAACTAACTTTAGATTCTCGATAATACTTGCTCATGGAGAGCCCCTCACTTCAGATGATCGTCTGCTGCACTAGAAGATTCCGAAGTTACTCTACGATGTTCTCTCGAGTCTTTGTGCCATCACATTTGCGATTTCCTTCCACCGTCAACCCCTATGAAAAACTGCTTACACCTGCCATTCATACAATCATTCCCCGTTGATCTTGTTATTGCAAGATGTCCCAAAATACTCTTTGTTGTTCCGAAAATCCTTTAAGTTTACTGCCTTGCAGTTCTTTACCACATGAATATCCCTATTGAAAATTCCTCGCACTTGTCGAGTATCCGCTCATCCCTAGTTGTTCATGCGTTTCACAAAAGTCTTCAAAATACTATTCGATCTCCCGAAAATCTTATGGAGCCTTTGGCTCTTGAAATTCTTGCTTGCTCGCATTATGGTTAATCCCATTAGTCTCGTAATCTTAATGGCATACCTTGTCATTATCATTTTGAGTCCATTGATTCAATACATTGTGAATGTTCACAATCATCAGTCGAGTCCTAGAATTATCTTTCCGGCTCAGACGTCATTTTGAACATGAGCTGGTTCTCGACCAAACTATCTGTCGTCGATTGTGCCTCTGGTATATACAATTGATCCATCCTTGATTAGAACATCTGCTTCTGATCCCTTGTGTTGGAAATCATAATTCCTTTGCATTTAAGCTTTGAATTATTCATATGATTCCATAACTCGTTGCATTCGCATTCTTTCTTCCTCTGATTGAGTATCGATACTCACCTCAGCTCCATTGTGGATCGCCTTATCCACTGTTGGATTATTATATCCGACAGTGTCCTTCATAATTAATCACCTTGTGAGTCCTTCTCCGATACATAATGCCTTTGTTAAATTGTATCCTTTCCTTTTGTCATCCATGCTCTGCTTTCGAGCTGGTGATACTTACTCTTGAAGCTTATGGTATATGTTCGCAAGAAGCCCCGATGGGATTGAACCTACGCCTTCCCTCATCGGCATGAACCCGAAAGATTTCATGAGTCATACTTATCTGGTATTGCACCAGGTAAAACTTTCAACAACTAATGTCATCTTCGAAATACGAGAGGTGAATGGAAGATTATGCATTGAGGAAGTGGGAGTCGACCTTGAACCTTGTGTTCATGCCCATGGACGCGATGTATATCCTATCATGGAAGCTTCTTGTAATAATAACTATTTCCTTGATAACTAACATATGGTATCTGTGAATTGATCCCTTGCAACCGTGGTTCCGACCATGATTGTTCTTCTTTGATTCCATTTCTCGGACAAGTTAAAACAATTGTCTTCTATGGATCAATACACCCGTCCAATCTTTACTTTGATCTTGTGTCGAGTATTACCCCCTGGTATCTCAAGATTATCATGGAACTGCATAACTTCTTATGAGTTCTTCATCAAGTGCTACCTTCCCACTGATTCCAATTTTTCACGGGCTTTGAGTTATTATACACTCATAGACACCGATAACTGAATCGAGTTCGCATTGTGATTCAACAAGTATTTGAACCCATCACTGCTTACAAATTTATTAATCCTTCAAGTCATTCCTAGCCTGATCGGCTATATCATTATCGAGTTAATTTTAACTGTGCTACCCGGTCCTTCTTCCCGGAGCACAATTTTCGACGATGAACTAACCTTACATCAATCATCATCGTCATATCATTTCGCCTTGAACAACAAGCTTGGTTTCGAGTCTGTGTCGTACCCTTGGTTCCAATAACCTTTCACTTTATCATTACTTTGACTTGATGTCGTCGCCGATCGATTACATCTTCATGAACTCTCGCGACAAATGTGTCGTGAATATCATCAACATTCTGAGCTCTTCCAAGAGATCTATTGAAATCATGATGAGAAATACCATCCTTGCCCTCGATGATTGGTGTTATCAGCGACCACTTTATTGCCTTCCGTTCAACACAAACTTGTTCGTGTTTCGTGTTATACCTTGAGATCCTTACTATCCAACATTTGTTCTTCTTTAGCTTGGAGTATTACCATATTTTATGACAAGAATGTCATGAGGATTACTCCACCTCTTAAGAATTCTTGGTATAGTGATACTTCTCACCATCACCATTCTTTCTTGGTTCCCGTGTTGATTCCAACCGGGGTACCCACAAGTGAACGGTGTTGGTTGGATTCTACACTTTTGGCAACCCTATTGCTTTGGAGTTAATGATTGATAATTCATTCTTAGCCTATCGGTTGCTAAACCACCATTCCGACGTTGATCATGCTACTGTAAGCCCACATTACCGTTGCACCTTTCAATGGATGTTTAATTGGGTGTGTTTTTCTTTGTTCACATACTTGTGGAAATGCATCCTTTTGGAAACCTCGGTGAATTGTCGCTGAGATCATCAGCTACCATCTTATCCCTTCATGGGTTTAATGATGAGCTCCTATTTCGGAACTCGCTCCCGTAGTAGATTTCTCGAGAATCTTACAATGTCATCTCGTCAATTTGTTTTGCACCTTTCCTTCTCAGGCATCCTGAGTCCAAGGTATCCTAACACCGATCAATCTGAATCTCAGTCAGATATGATGGTTGGAACATTTTTCCAAGAGTTATAACACTGGTCTTTTATGACCCGGTAACATGATGTCATGCCTAGCACCCCCCCCCCCTGGGTGGAGGACCTATCGTTATAATTTCTTTTGCAAGGACAACCATTCTTCCTGGAGGAAATTGTAAGACCTATTTTATAAGTTGTTCCTCGTGGCTCCTTTTTGTTTTCAAAGTTTGATCTTCCTGTTGACCATGTCAATGCTATCTCGAAGCATGTCTGTGGTACTCCGATTTTCGACAAGAACATTTGAAGCCCAATGCTAAATGTTTTCTTGCTCAATTATCCAGACACCGTTGTATGGGTAATACCATGAAATCCCTTCCCCTTACCTTAATGGTTTTCTACTTTCTATCCTGTCATGTACATCATGCTCCGCTTGTCCTTGGAAGGGATATAACCCTGAAATATGTGTTTAAACACATTTTCCTTGCCATTGTTCTGTGTAATTTGATAACCATATTTCCTTTCCGTTGTTTGGTTTAACCTTCTTATGATCTATATGATCTAAGCAGTAATATTCTCCTGCTTATGTAAACACCTTGTTGTACCACTCTGTCTGTAAGACCCTGTTACTTTTGTTGATGAGATTCCGGTAACCACCGATGGACGAGAACTTTGCCTACTGGTCCGCCTCGTTCAACGAGCAGGAAAATGGTTCTCTTCGTCCCTCGCCCTTGGTACCTACATTGTTGCCAACATAAGTGATAGCCTACCCTCTGACATGTCTTGCTATCATGACCGTGCAAGATGTCAACGCCCTTCTTACTTTAACCCACATGGTGGGCCCATAACCCACAGTTCCACAGGATCAAAACCCGACTCTCCGGTAAACCCCCTGTTGCCAAGGTTGTTCCTCGTGCGTGGCCTCGTAAGTAATTTACGAACCACCTTCCGAGAGATCATCAGTTCTGCTATCAGACGCAATACTTATTCCCATTGCTCTTAGCCCCTTTCACACCTTGTTTCAGGCAACGAACGATTGCCTATGCGCTTGAAACTTCTATTTTGCACCTTCTTACTTTGCTCACGATATTTTCTTAAGTTTCAATTCGAGAGTCACTATCCGCCACCCTCCCCGATGTTAACGACCAGATAGTTGACCTTGAAGAGGTCCGTACTCCCGGAATGCCCACCCTTTATCCTTTCCGTAAGTACGATGAAGATCCCAAAGAAAGGATGTGTACTACATCATGATGGCCTGATGCAGAGAAATGAAGACATCAACATAATGGATCGACCGCTTCGAGAAGAGCAACCAAGACCGAGAAGATCCGTTAGAATACCGTAACCAGAACTTTCCCCCTTACTCCCCTCTTAAATCTCGGGACGAGATTTCTTGTAGTGGAGGAGAATTGTGACATCCGGGTAATCAAGCTACAGTGAACCTCTGCTAATGATGCCACGTCACCTTGATTATTGTTACTAATCTCGCGTTAGTTCGAAACCGGTTCAAATTTCAAATTTAAAATCAAGTCAAACCATTAAAGTTTTCAGAAGTCAAAACTAAAATGTTCTTAATGTGACAAATAAATCATGGATATTATTGGTGGAGTAACAACATCTTTATAAAATAATTAGATACCCTAAAGTGATTAAAACAACATCAAAGCAATTAGTTATACTCCTAATATATTTTACCAAATACTAAACTATTTTTATTCTGAGGTAAAACTTCTTAGGACAGTGGATTATTTTGACACACTATTTTTGGAGCTATTGTCATCTTTTACTAAACCAAGAATAAAGAGTAACTAAAATAAAATAGAAAAGAATAACAAAAAAAAACAACAACAACAAAAGAAAATAAAAGCCCCCCCCTCGCTGGGCCTCGGCCCAGCTGGCCACGGGGCTAACCAGGCCGCTCAGCCGGCCCACTTGGCCCGGCCTCCCCCACTCATTCCCTTATCCCCTCGCAACCGCAAACCCTAGCGGTTCCCTCCCCACTCGTCCCCACTTCCCCTCCCCACGATCCCCTCGCCCCGATCCCCTCCCCCTCTCCGCTCGTTCTGGATCGGGGCACGAACCCGCCGACGCCATGACGCCGTCACCTACCACGGTCGCCGGAGCCGCCCCCTCGTCTACCTCCACCTCGTCGGGCGCCTCGTCACCCTCCTCCCCGAGAGCCAGTCACCGGAGCTCCTCTGCCTCATCCCCCTCGACGGATCTGCTCGTGCCCGAGGACGCCGCCCACATCGCCCGTCGCCGGAACCTCCCCGCCGGCCTGCCTCCTCCTCATCGTCGGCCTGCCTCCTCCTCATCACCGGCCTGCTTCCCCTCCAACGCCGTCGTCCCCGTCTCCTCCCCGAGCCCACTGCCACGTCCCTACGAATCACGGTGAGGCTCCGGCCTCTTCCCACTCCCCTCTCCCCATGTTGGACGTCGCCATGACTGTCGTTCGCGTCCTCCCGTTGCCGCGCCCACTACCGCTCGCGGCTCCGGCCGGCCCATACTGGCCTCACCCCACATCGTCTGCGCGCGCGCCCGCCGTGGCCGCGTTTGGTCACCAAACCACACCGCCTCGCCCGCCCGTTGCCGTGCTCCGGCACCCCGGAGCCCCTATACCCCCTGTGGCCATTGGCCTGCGCCCGCGTGCGCGCTCGACGCGCCGGGCCCGCGCCTCGGCCGCGCTCACAGCGGCCCCGCCTCCATCGTGCCCGCTCGTCGCCGTCCTTGCCCGGCTCCACGAGCGCACGCCCCCTGCCTCCCTGCGTCGCCAGCACCCCACCGTGCCCTGCCAGTCCCGCCCCCGCGGTTGGCCTGGGCGGGTGCCGTATCAGGCACCCACGCGCCCGTGCCCGCATCGGCCCCCTGGGCAAATGACATGTGGGGCCCAGCCCCCACAGAACGTTTTTGTTAAAAAAAAGAGAAGAATTTTAAAAACATATATATATAATAAATAAATAATAAATAATAAAAATAAATAAATAAATAAAATAACTTAATTAATTATGTTTAATTAACCTAGTTAACTAACTAACCTAATTAACTCTGTTTAATTAAACTTGTTAATTAAACAGTCAATGACATGCGGGACCCACACGCCAGTTTGACCCCGTCAACTCTGTTGACTGCTGACGTCAGCATGACACCATGCTGATTTCATTATTCCATTTTCGAATTAATTTAAATAACTAATTAAATTCCAGAAATTAATAAAATCTTTAGAAAATCATAAGTTTTAATCCGTAACTCGGATTAAATTATTTTCAACATGAAAGTTGCTCAGAACGACGAGACGATTCCGGATACGCAACCTGTTCGTCCGCCACACACCCCTAACCTATCGAACTCACAACTTTCCCCCTCCGGCTCCTCTTCCCGAAAACATGGAACACCGGGAATACTTTCCCGGATGTCTTCCCCCTTCGTCGGTATCACCTCCTACCGCGTTAGGGCACACCTAACATCGTTACTTGTCATGTCATGCATCGATATGCATCTGTTTGCATTGTATTCATTGTTTCTTCCCCCTCTTCTTCCGCTAGACACCGAGACCGACGCTGCTGCTGCCCAGTTCGACTACGGAGTTGACGACCCCTCTCTCTTGCCAGAGCAACCAGGCAAGCCCCCCCCCCCTTGATCACCAGATATCGCCTATTCTACTCTATACTGCTTGCATTAGAGTAGTGTAGCATGTTACTGCTTTCTGTTATACCTATCCTGATGCATAGCCTGTCCTTGTTACTACTGTTGTTACCTTTACCTGCAATCCTATATGCTTAGTATAGGATGCTAGTATTTTCATCTGTGGCCCTACATTCTTCTCCGTCTGCTGTGCTATACTATCGGGCCGTGATCACTCGGGAGGTGATCACGGGTATATACTATATACGTTATACATGATACATGTGGTGACCAAAGACAGGTCGGCTGGTGGAGCACCCGTGAGTGGATCTTTGTGGCGGAGCGACAGGGCAGGTTGAGACCGCCTAGGAGAGAGGTGGGCCTGGCCCTGTTCGGTGTTCGCGGATATTTAACACGCATAACGAGATCTTGGTATTTGATCTGAGTTGGCTACGAGCCTATACGCACTAACCATCTACGTGGGAGTAGTTATGGGTATCCCGACATCGTGGTATCAGCCGAAGCACTTCAGACATCAGCGACGGAGCGGCGCGCGCCGGATTGGACTGGAACGCCTGCTAGGCTAGGTCTGCTTCCGGCCGCCCTCGCAACGTGCAGGTGTGCTATGGGCGATGGGCCCAGACCCCTGTGCGCTTAGGTTTAGACCGGCGTGCTGGCCTCTCTGTTTTGCCTAGGTGGGGCTGCGACGTGTTGATCTTCCGAGGCCGGGCATGACCCAGGAAAGTGTGTCCAGCCAAATGGGATCAAGCGTGTTGGGTAAGTTGGTGCACCCCTGCAGGGAAGTTAATCTATTCGAATAGCCGTGATCTTCAGTAACAGGACGACTTGGAGTTGTACCTTGACCTTATGACAACTAGAACCGGATACTTAATAAAACACACCCTTCCAAGTTCCACAGACAACCCGGTGATCGCTTTTCCACAGGGCGACAAGGGGAGGATCGCCGGGTAGGATTATGCTATGCGATGCTACTGGAGATGCTACTTGGAGATGCTACTTGGAGGACTTCAATCTACTCTCTTCTACATGCTGCAAGACGGAGGCTGCCAGAAGCGTAGTCTTCGATAGGACTAGCTATCCCCCTCTTATTCTGGCATTCTACAGTTCAGTCCACCGATATGGACTCCTTACACATATACCCATGCATATGTAGTGTAGTTCCTTACTTGCGAGTACTTTGGATGAGTACTCACGGTTGCTTTCTCCCCCTTTTTCCCCCTTTCTTTTCTTTCTGGTTGTCGCAACCAGACGCTGGAGTCCAGGAGCCAGACGCCACCGTCGATGACGACCCCTACTACACCGAAGGTGCCTACTGCTACGTGCAGCCCGCTGGCGACGACCAGGAGTAGTTAGGAGGATCCCAGGCAGGAGGCCTGCGCCTCTTTCGATCTGTATCCCAGTTTGTGCTAGCCTTCTTAAGGCAAACTTGTTTAACTTATGTCTGTACTCAGATGTTGTTGCTTCCGCTGACCCGTCTATGATCAAGCACTTGTATTCGAGCCCTCGAGGCCCCTGGCTTGCATTATGATGCTTGTATGACTTATTTATGTTTTAGAGTTGTGTTGTGATATCTTCCCGTGAGTCCCTGATCTTGATCGTACACATTTGCGTGCATGATTAGTGTACGATTGAATCGGGGGCTGGAACCAGCAACTTCACTAGGAGAGCAGGGGCTGGGTCTTCGGGCAAGGGAGCCGGACAGTTAATCAGTCCGGACTTCGCCCGCCAATCCTGTCAAAGGTGAGGGAGTTTAGATCCCGCATAGAGTCAAACTATGAAGAAAACTTAACATCCTGTAAAGGATGAAAATATTTTACCTCGCCAGCAGGACGCTGCGAGCTGAATCCGCGGTCTTCGGAGGTGGATGTGGGAGCCTCAGCGCCTTTGGTTAGCCCCCTCCAGACATCTTCGTACGTCGTGTCGAAGAGCCTTCTCAGAGTTCGGTGTTGCGCCGGGTTGAACTCCCACAAATTGAAGTCCCGTTCTTGACACGGAAGGATCCGGCGGACGAGCATGACCTGGACTATGTTGACAAGCTTGAGCTACTTGTTCACCAGGGACTGGATGCATTTTTGCAGTCCGGTCACCTCTTCTTCGTTGCCCCACGACAAGCCCATATCCTTCCAGGACGTGAGCCGCCTAGGGGGTCCGGATTGGAATTCAAGGGCTGCGATCCACTTCGGATCGCGTGGCTCGGTGATGTAAAACCACCCTGACTGCCACCCCTTCAAGGTCTCCACAAAGGAGCCCTCGAGCCATAGGACGTTGGCTATTTTGCCCACCATGGCACCTCCGCACTCCGCCCGGTTGCCGCGCACCACCTTTGGCTTGACGTTGAAGGTCTTGAGCCAAAGGCCGAAATGGGGACGGATGCAGAGGAAAGCCTCGCACACGACGATAAACGCCGAGATATTGAGGATGAAGTTCGGGGCCAGATCGTGGAAATCTAGGCCATAGTAGAACATGAGCCCGCGGACAAATGGGTGGAGAGGAAAACCCAGTCCGCGGAGGAAGTGGGGAAGAAATACTACCCTCTCATGGGGCCTTGGGGTGGGGAGAAGCTGCCCCTCCTCAGGAAGCCGGTGCGCGATGTCTTTGGACAGGTATCCAACCTTCCTTAGCCTTTTGACATGGCCCTCCGTGACGGAGGAGACCATCCACTTGCCTCCCGCTCCGGACATTGTTGGAGAAGGTTGAGGTAGGAAGTGCGGGCTTGGGCGCTGGAGCTCGGGTGCGCAGAAGATGGATAGGCAAAGGAGGAAGAAGGCATAGGTAAAAAGGTGGATCCTTATCCCCTTATATGGGTGGATGCGACTATGCGTCCCTACCAGCCTAGTAAAACTCGCTTGCCTCCCAAGCGCCATGATAAATGGCGCGGTTGGGTTACCCACGTCCATATTGATGAGAATCCCGTAAATGGGGGACACGATCTCTGCTTTGACAAGACGTGCCAAGAAAACCGCCTCGCAAAACACGCTGAGGTGGAAAAGTGAAAACGATTCGAATAAAGGCTTGGCCGTAGTGTGATGTCACGCTGCGGAATACGTCAGCAGATTAGATTTGTGTTAATATTATTCTCTCTATGGCAATACGTGGAAACTTATTTTGCAGAGCCGGACACTACTCTTGGTGTTTACAAGCTTTTATGAAGAATTTGGAGGAGGAACCCGCCTTGCAATGCCGAAGACAATCTACGCCCCGTACTTGTCGTCATTGAAGCCTGGTTCGGGGGCTACTGGGGGAATCCTGGATTAGGGGGTGTTCGGGTAGCCAGACTATACCTTCAGCCGGACTCCAGGACTATGAAGATACAAGATTGAAGACTTCGTCCCATGTCCGGATGGGACTTTCCTTGCGTGGAAGGCAAGCTTGGCGATGCGGATATTCAAGATCTCCTACCATTGTAACTGACTTTGTGTAACCCTAACCCTCTCCGGTGTTCAAAACGTCTTTGAAGTCCCGATTATAAGCCGTTAAGCATGGTGCACTAAACTATCAAGTAGTCATCATATTGAGCTAACCAAACGTTCATAACGTCTGCATTTGCTCCTGCAATAGGTCCGTCACCTAGCGGTGCATCAACGACATAATTCTTCTGTGCAGCAATGAGGATAATCCTCAGATCACGGATCCAATCCTCATCATTGCTACTAACATTTTTCAACTTAGTTTTCTCTAGGAACATATCAAAAATAAAACAGGGGAGCTAAATGCGAGCTATTGATCTACAACATAGATATGCTAATACTACCAGGACTAAGTACATGATAAATTTAAGTTCAATTAATCATATTACTTAAGAACTCCCACTTAGAAAGACATCCCTCTAATCTTCTAAGTGATCACGTGATCCAAATCAACTAAACCATAACTGAGGGAGTCCTGGATTAGGGGGTGTTCGGGTAGCCGGACTATACCTTCAGCCGGACTCCAGGACTATGAAGACACAAGATTGAAGACTTCATCCTGTGTCCGGATGGGACTTTCCTTGGCGTGGAAGGCAAGCTTGGCGATGCGGATATTCAAGATCTCCTACCATTGTAACCGACTTTGTGTAACCCTAACCCTCTCCGGTGTCTATATAAACCGAAGGGTTTTAGTTCGTAGGACAACTTCATCATACAACAATCATACCATAGGCTAGCTTCTAGGGTTTAGCCTCCTTGATCTCGTGGTAGATCTACTCTTGTACTACCCATATCATCAATATTAATCGAGCAGGACGTAGGGTTTTACCTCCATCAAGAGGGCCCGAACCTGGGTAAAACATCGTGTTCCTAGCCTCCTGTTACCATCTGACCTAGACGCACAGTTCGGGACCCCCTACCCGAGATCCGCCGGTTTTGACACCGACAATAACCGATCATCACGTAAAATGGAGTAGCTTTCAATGGTGAACATCAATATGTTGATCATATCTAATATATGATTCACGCTCAACCTTTCGGTCTCAGTGTTCCGAGGCCATATTTGCATATGCTAGGCTCTTCAAGTTTAACCTGAGTATTCTGCGTGTGCAAAACTGGCTTGCACCCGTTGTAGATGGACGTAGAGCTTATCACACCTGATCATCACGTGGTGTCTAGGCACAACGAACTTTGGCAACGGTGCATACTCAGGGAGAACACTTTTATCTTGAAATTTAGTGAGAGATCATCTTATAATGCTACCGTCAATCAAAGCAAGATAAGATGCATAAAAGATAAACATCACATGCAATCAATATAAGTGATATGATATGGCCATCATCATCTTGTGCTTGTGATCTCCATCTCCGAAGCACCGTCATGATCACCATCGTCACCGACATGACACCTTGATCACCATCATAGCATCGTTGTCGTCTCGCCAATCTTATGCTTCCATGACTATCGCTACCGCTTAGTGATAAAGTAAAGCATTACAGTGCAATTGCATTGCATACAATAAAGCGACAACCATATGGCTCCTGCCAGTTGCCGATAACTCGGTTACAAAACATGATCATCTCATACAATAAAATTTAGCATCATGTCTTGACCATATCACATCACAACATGCCCTGCAAAAACAAGTTAGACATCCTCTACTTTGTTGTTGCAAGTTTTACGTGGCTACTACGGGCTTAAGCAAGAACCGTTCTTACCTATGCATCAAAACCACAACGATAGTTTGTCAAGTTGGTGCTGTTTTAACCTTCACAAGGACCGGGCGTAGCCACACTTGGTTCAACTAAAGCTGGAGAAACTGACACCCGCCAGCCACCTGTGTGCAAAACACGTCGGTAGAACCAGTCTCGCGTAAGCGTACGCGTAATGTCGGTCCGGGCCGCTTCATCCAACAATACCGCCGAACCAAAGTATGACATGCTGGTAAGCAGTATGACTTATATCGCCCACAACTCACTTGTGTTCTACTCGTGCACAACATCAACGCATAAAACCTAGGCTCGGATGCCACTGTTGGGGAACGTAGTAATTTCAAAAATTTCCTACGCACATGCAAGATCAAGGTGATGCACAACAACGAGAGGGGAGAGTGTGTCCACGTACCCTCGTAGACCGAAAGCGAAAGCGTTAGCACAACGCAGTTGATGTAGTCGTACTCTTCACGATCCGACCGATCAAGTACCGAACGCATGACACCTCCGAGTTCTGCACACGTTCAACTCGATGACGTCCCTCGAACTCCGATCCAGCCGAGTGTTGAGGGAGAGTTTCATCAGCACGACAGCGTGGTGACGATGATGATGTTCTACCGACGCAGGGCTTCGCCTAAGCACCGCTACGATATGATCGAGGTGGATTATGGTGGAGGGGGGCACCGCACATGGCTAAGAGATCAAGAGATCAATTGTTGTGTCTTTGGGGTGCCCCCTGCCCCCGTATATAAAGGAGTGGAGGAGGGGGAGGGCCGGCCCTCTCTATGGTGCACCCTAGGGGAGTCCTACTCCCACCGGGAGTAGGATTCCCCATTTCCTAGTAGAACTAGGAGCCCTTCCAAGTAGTAGGAGTAGGAGGGAAGGAAAGGGAAGGGAAAAGGAGAAGGAACGAAGGGGGCGCCCCCCTCCCTAGTCCAATTCGGAGCAGCCCATGGGGAGGGGTGCGGCCACCCTTTGAGGCCTTTCTCTCCTTTCCCGTATGGCCCATTAAGTCCCAATACGAATTCCCGTAACTCCCCGGTACTCCCGAAAATACCCGAATCACTCAGAACCTTTTCGATGTCCGAATGTAGTCGTCCAATATATCGATCTTTACATCTCGACCATTTCGAGACTCCTCGTCATGTCCCCGATCTCATCCGGGACTCCGAACTCCTTCGGTATATCAAAACACATAAACTCATAATATAACCGTCATCGAACTTTAAGCGTGCGGACCCTATGGGTTCGAGAACTATGTAGACATGACCGAGACACGTCTCCGGTCAATAACAATAGCAGAACCTGGATGCTCATATTGGCTCCTACATATTCTACGAAGATCTTTATCGGTCAAACCGCATAACAACATACGTTGTTCCCTTTGTCATCAGTATGTTACTTGCCCGAGATTCGATCGTCGGTATCTCAATACCTAGTTCAATCTCGTTACCAGCAAGTCTCTTTACTCGTTCCGTAATACATCATCCTGCAACTAACTCATTAGTTGCAGTGCTTGCAAGGCTTATAGTGATGTGCATTACCGAGTGGGCCCAGAGATACCTGTCCGACAATCAGAGTGACAAATCCTAATCTCGAAATACGTCAACCCAACAAGTACCTTCGGAGACACATGTAGAGAACCTTTATAATCACCTAGTTACGTTGTGATGTTTGGTAGCACACAAAGTGTTCCTCCGGTAAACGGGAGTTGCATAATCTCATAGTCATAGGAACATGTATAAGTCATGAAGAAAGCAATAACAATAAACTAAACGATCAAGTGCTATGCTAATGGAATGGGTCAAGTCAATCACATCATTCTCCTAATGATGTGATCCCGTTAATCAAATGACAACTCTTTGTCTATGGCTAGGAAACATAACCATCTTTGATCAACGAGCTAGTCAAGTAGAGTCATACTAGTGACACTCTGTTTGTCTATGTATTCACACATATATCATGTTTCCGGTTAATACAATTCTAGCATGAATAATAAACATTTATCATGATATAAGGAAATAAATAATAACTTTATTATTGCCTCTAGGGCATATTTCCTTCACATCAAGCATTGCATAAGAAAAGAGCTCAAAAGAGAAAGAGCCAAACAAGCTTTTAAGCAAAAGGGAAAGATAAGCGAAGAGCTTTTAAGCAAGAACCATAACATCATACTACATTAAGATTATAATACTAGATCTTCTTGGATCATATCATCGGAATACCATACATAGAGCATACTTGGGAGAGAAACCATTGCATTTTGCTTTGTAGGTTGTGCACAGGTCTTCGTATCCGCCTATTGTGCAATCGTGCTAGCGTCTCTCTAGTTTTGTGCAACAATAGCATTTTCGTGGATTCCACATTTTGGCTCATCCTTGGTTGCATGACCCCATTTATCTCTTTGCGTGTGTATTTCCATGTACCATATTTTTCTATTGGTCTACTTGTTGCATTGCAAACTTGCGAATCTTTTCCAACATTATTGAAGCTCACTAACAATTGCATCAAATTTTGTGCCACCATCCTAACCGAGCTCCACCACAAGCTTTTACTTGTGTAGGTGTGAGAAACCGACAAGAATTGGTACCAATTGTGCTATTTCCTAGTTCCACATTGGAGTGATCATTGATCCATCTTCAACTTCGGTCAAGGTACATTTGGTATTGTTTTTCTCCTTCTACCAGTCACAAAATTGTTTGGAATGATGGATAGGCCAAGTACTTCTACCAACCCACTCTTCATCGAGTAAGATGATGACATGTCTTCCTACGTCACAAAGAGCCACCACTTTGGTGCACAACGTGCTTTGCATCAAGAGCAACAAGCAATGAGTGAATGCATCGACAACCTTGCCACCGACTTGCGACTCTCCGAGCAACGTACAAGAGACTATTTCGACAACAAGCTCGACGGCCACAAGCAAGAGAATGATGCAAGAATGGACGAGATTCATGCTTTATCGCTCAACCGCTCTTCTTCAACTTCGTCCTTATCAAGATGGAGCCAATCAAGTCGACATTCCGACTACACCATATCCGGCTCAAGTACACCGACATCAAACACTCTTCATCGTGCCGAGCGTCAAGATCGTCACACAAACCGCAATCCTCTACATGACAATGACTCTCAAGAGCTAGCTCGTGCGCAAGATCATCGACATCATCAAAACCAAGCTACTCTCGAGCAAGCACAAGAACGGCAACGACAACGCCAACGAGAAGAGGAAGAGCGAGCGCGTCTACACCAAGATGCACAAGATGCCGAGGCACAATGCCAAGAACAACAATTGCGAGAAGCTAGAGCACTTGAAGCTCAATGTGCACTCTACGACACGAATCACGCTGTTGCCCAACGCAACCGCCATATGTGCGAACAAGAAGAAGTGCTTCGCGAAGAAGTTCAAGAGAGGAACTACCAATCATGTGTGCATTGTCAAGTTCCTCAAGCTTGTCCACAACCTCGCCAAGAACATAAAGTTCAACAAGAACAAGTTGAGAGAGACGACCCTCCTCGTCAACGACGTCACCATCCCCGACCCCAACACAATGAAGAGTAACGGTACGACAAGCTAAAGTTCACCATGCACAAGTTCAATGGAAGCAATGATCCCGAAGAGTACCTTTCATGGGCATTGAAGGTCGACAAAATCTTCCGCTTGCACAACTATGAAGAAGAAAACAAGATCATGATGGCATCCCTTGAGTTCCAAGATTACGTCCTCATTTGGTGGGAACAAGTCATTGAGCGTCGAGAGGCAAAAGGTGAACCACCCATCACTACTTGGGCACAAATGAACGATGTCATGAGAGCACGCTTCATGCCAACCTACTACAACCATGACCTCTTCAAGAAACTCCAACTACTCAAGCAAGGAACCAAGAGCGTTGAAGAATACTACAAGGAAATGGAGATTGCAATGATACGAGCCAATGTCACGGAAGATGATGATAAAACTATGGCATGTTTCTTGAATGGACTCAATCATCCCATCAAGAAGATCGCCGACTTCCAACCATACTCGAACCTCATCGAGCTAGTGCATCAAGCCACCAAAGCGGAACGTCAAGTGCAAGATGACTTCAAGTATGCCAAGTTCTCATCCTAGTCCTATGGCTTCTCCAACACCCAAGCTTCAACGACCCCAACACCTTCTACATCAACCAAGCCTTCTACAAGCAACAATGAGTCGAGTTACAAGAAAACTTCGACAACTCCAAGTCACCATCCTACTACAAGCAACTTCAAGCCGAGAGCTTCATCATCATCTACCCCAACCAATGAGACCATCAAGACAATTTCCTTCAAATGCTTCACATGCGGAGGCCGAGGCCACAAGTCCTTTGAGTGTACCAACAAGCGGACCATGATCCTCACCGACGATGGTACATACGACTCCATGAGCGAAGGCGAAATGGAAGCACTTGAGCAAGTGGAAATGCACCGGCAAGCGAATGAAGATGAAACAAGTCTTTTGTGATGAAGATTCAAGTCCCTCTCTCGTTGTATCCAAGGTCTTGACTCTTCGCCATCAACAAGAAGAAGACCAAAGATGCCATATATTTCATACCAAGGCCGACATCAATGGAAGGTCCGTCAAGGTCATCATCGATGGAGGGAGTTGCCATAACTTAGCAAGTGAAGAACTTTGCTCCCAGCTCCAATTGCCTAAGATGAAGCACCCACATCCTTACAAAGTTCAATGGCTAAGCGAGTCCGGCACCATCCAAGTCGAGCATAGAGTGCAAGTCTCCATCAAAATTGGAGCTTAGGAAGACACTTTGGAGTGTGATGTCATTCCAATGACCATTTGCCACCTTCTTCTCGGACGACCATGGCAATTTGATAGAGGTGTCATCCACAACGGTCGAACGAATCACTATATATTCAAGATGAAAGGAATGGAGTACGTACTTTGCCCTATGTCTCCAAGCCAAGTGATCGCCGACAAGCAAGCCACCCATCGTGGAGAGAATAGTGAGAGAGAGAACCACCAAAAAGAGAGTGAGCGCCACAAGCCCAAATTGAGTGCCTCCACGATGAGCGAAAAGAAGAAATTAGTTCTATTTGCCACCAAAAGTGAGATAAGAGAAGTGTATGAGAACCCATCAAGTGTCCTGCACTATGTCCTTTTGTGCAAGGATGAGGCACCAAAAGCTAACACCTCTCACACTCTACCTTTAGTGTTGTCTTCTCTTTTGTAGGAATTCCAAGATGTTTTCCCCGACGAGCTACCTCCGTGTCTACCTCCAATACGAGGCATTGAGCACCAAATCGACCTCACCCCCGGAGCTCCTCTTCCTAACAAGGCCCCCTACCGCGTCAACCCCGAAGAAACCAAAGAAATACAAAGGCAAGTAAAACATCTCATAGACCATGGACATGTGCATGAAAGTTTGAGTCCTTGTGCCATTCTGGTCATTCTTGTGCCAAAAAGAGATGGTAGCTTCCGCATGTGCTCCGATTGTAGACCTATCAATGCTATCACCATTCGATATAGGTACCCCATTCCACGCCTTGATGATATGCTAGATGAGCTTAGCGGTCCCACTATTTTCTCAAAAATTGATCTTAAAAGTGGTTATTATCAAATACGCATACAAGAGGGTGATGAATGGAAAATCGCTTTCAAAACAAAGTTTGGTTTGTATGAGTGGTTAGTATGCCTATGGGTTTATCGGAAGCACCCTGTACTTTCATGCGTCTTATGCATTATGTGTTTCGCCTTTACTGTCAGATCACGGGTTCCGGCAAAACCCTCGAGGTTCGAACACTGGGGTGCGCGTGAAGGTTTTCTCCCTATCGATCCACACCCTAGCTCGCTAAGATCTCACGGATCAACTCGACGAACTCACAAGACAAAGACACAAGATTTATACTGGTTCGGGCCACCATTGTGGTGTGATACCCTACTCTAGTGTGGTGGTGGTGGATTGCCTCTTGGGCTGATGATGAACAGTGCAAGGGGAAGAACAACCTCCTGAGGTTGAGGTGTTCTTGTGCTTGGTGCACTTGTGTGGTTGGGGATGATCTTGATGATCCGTTCCCGTCCCAGTCCTTCTGGTATCAGTCTTTCTGGTGTCAGTCCCCCTCTATTGTGATGGCTAGTTCTACTTATATAGGCCCTAGTCCTCTCCCCAAATATTGAGCGGGAAGGGAGCCAACAACGGCCAATTTGAAAGGGAACAACTAGTACAACTTATCCCGACAAAAGTAGTCTTCGCCTGCAAAAGACTCTGGTGGTGACGCCGTCTTGGGCTCCACGGTGACCTCCATCTTGCCATCCTACTGGTCTTGGTCTCGTTGCACCGATATGGAAACCTTTGCTTGATGCCTCGGTACTCCGCGCCTGCGCTTGCCCCCTTGGCACCAAAGAGGGAACAAGGATGCTGCGCGCGCTGGCGCCCGCCTGGTCTCGATCGTCATGGCTCACGTCACGGGGACCTCGCGAGGTTTGCCTTGCCTTGATCTCTCCTCCCCTTGCGAGCCTGCTTGGCAAGGCTGCTCCTGAGGAGGTCTTCCGTCGTCCGCCTCATGAGGCTTGGCCCCTCGCGAGGGTCCTGAATACCTCGTCGATGAAGATGGGTCGTACAGGCCTGCCAGCTCAGCCACGCCGTGGGCCGCAGGCAGGCAAGTCTGGGGACCCCCGTTCCCAGAACACCGACAGTAGCCCTCGGGCCCAAGGCGCGCTCGGGCTTGGCTTCAAGGCGTAGCCAAAGGTTAAGCGCGGAGCGCCGCGGGCCCCAAAAGCCTGCGGCATCGGTTGACGCATGGTGGTTGATTGGACGTGGGCGTCTCCGCTTCCCCACGCTACCTTGGCAACTACCCGACTTGACAAGTCCCTGCAACATGCAAGGAAAACCATCATTACCTATGATCGTGGGGGGCGCTGGTTGGCCTTCTCCTGCTATAAATGAGGAAGGGGGCGGAGCCCCCATCCTCCACTTCTTCCCATTCTGCCTGCTTCTTCCTCCTCCGCTCCACCACCGACCCCAATGGCGCCGATCCGAAGGTTCTCAGCTAACGAGAAGGGAAAGATTCCCCTCAACATGTCGGCGCTGCTTCCGCCGAAGAAGAGGTCGGTCCACCGTTGCGACGCTGCGGCGATGCAGGTGGTGACGAGGCCTTGGTGTGAGCGGCCTCCTCCTGGGTATCCACTGCCCTTGTACGCCCAAGCCGGGGGCCCGGGAGGAAGGAGCAATGAGCGTTAGCGCGCGCACCACGGCCAAGATCGACGCGCTGCAGTGACGGGTGTCGTCGCTCCTGGAGTCCATGTTGTGGACTCCTCACGCGAGCTTGTGCTATGGGCGGCGATGTCCCCAAGCTCCTGGATCCGCTTCCCGCGCTTCTTCTCTGACGTGATGCCGCCGAGGGGGCCTCTCGAACTCTGGTTGCAGCATGCCGACTGCGACGCTCCGGCGACCGAAGCAGAGGTTGAAGTAGTCTCCACCGGCAAGATCTTCATGACCCGTGGCTGGGGCGAGGTCGCGTGGGTTTGCCGTGCGGAGGGTGCCCTCACGATCCACTTCGAGTACGACGGCGCCTCCACGCTGTTCTTCAAAGTCTTCGACGCGGAGGGTCGCCGCTTGGAGTGTTGCCCCGAAGGGGAGCGCCAGGATGAGGCGTGCCCCGCTTGTGGCTGCTCCAGCAGCAGCGACTCTTAAGAGTCCAGCGGTTCTCCTGAGCTCTACGAGACTCCGGAGACGAGCGACTCCTGATCTGGATGGGGTTGGCGCCGGCCTCCCACGGCCCACTGTTGATGATGGCGTCAGTCGCGGGGGTGTGTAGATAGGATTCTCCTAGGCTCTCGTCTTTTGTTCCCTGCGAGGAATCAAGAAGTACCCCGTGGGGGCGTGTAAAGAGTCTGCAATGTCTTTTGTTGATATTTTCTCAATTATGGAAGCCTTGTGAGCGCGAGTCCTGTTTAGGCTCGGTCTTCCCTTTCTAATCTCACGACAACTTGTTGCTCTACGCTGACAGGTCCCGGTCCCTAGGCAAGCTTCAGCCGTCGCTGGTATGCCAGGTCGCGTGCCGTGATCAAGGCTAGGAGGTGAGCGTCCCGAGGTCTAGTAAGAGCTCCTGAGGCGTGATGCTCAGGTGGTCCCCTTTAGCGCTCAAGCAGTCGTGGTAAGATAAGAAAGGGAGGCGACGTTGCCGCAACAGGGCTGCAGCGAGCGTGTCCCCTAGGTTCCAACGATTAGTTGATCTGAGCTCGTGACTTATCTGGTGGTCCGGGGTCGATTCTTCGTGATGCGCCAGACCTGTGCGCGAACATCCGCAACATAGCTAGGTCAGGCCCATACGAGCCTTCCCCCTTCCTATGCTCTCCTTTGTGCTCTACGTCCTCAGGTCCTGGCCCTCGAGCGAGCTCAGCTGCCGCTGGTATGCCAGATCGCGTGCCGTGGTCAAGGCCAAGGGGTGAGGGCTGGAGAGCCAGTAAGAGCTCCTGAGTCGCGATGCTCAGGAGCCCCCCTTTTAACGTGCAAGCGGATTACTTGGAAGAGGTGGGAGCTCGCTGTGCCGCCTGGTGTTATCCTCGTGAGATTCCTGTGAGCCAGCACAAGGAAGAATACGACCTGCCATTATGGTTACCAGCCTGCTGCAGGTTGCTCCACGAGGGGGTGAAGGCACTGAGGGCCCGGTGAGGTGACATGCATGGGGCGTGCCGCGAGCCAGAGCTCGACCGCTCAGGTTTTTCGACGTGGCAGGGACGGACCCGTGCACCAGCGCTGTGCCGGCGTGAGGAGGCCCCGTGGGAGGCGACGATTGAGCAGGTAGTAATCATAGGTAGATCAAACATGAGAGTAGCAGGCTTAAATAAGTGCATGGGAGATACGTGCCACTGGGTTAGGCCCGAGCGGCTTGGGGATGATGTAGCCTGAGGGGCGCTCCCAACAAGGTAAACTGAAGACATAAAAAGGGATACATGCCACAGGGATGGACCTACGCGGCCTGGGAATGATGCAGCCCGAGGGGCGCTCCCAGCTAAATGAACTTGGAAAATGTCACCTGGTTATGTTGACGAAGGAGAGTTGGGGTAGCTGAAGGCGCGCAACGAAGGGGTTGCTCCTCACGAGCCACCGGGGCCCTGAGCCTCAGGAGGCTCTAGGGGCTCAGGTGGTTCCTTGAGGACCTTCTCCATCTCCATCGGGATGGCGTGGTGCCTAGCCTCTTGAGCCGCTAGGATGCGCCGCAAGTTGCGCTGGTAAGCGGATGACACGCTCGGCAGGCCGAAGGGCATGCGAATGTAGCTGTGCGGTGGGCCCTCGCAGCATCCCACGCGTGAAGGCCAGAAGAGCTCCTGAGAAGCGGCCCTGTTGAGCCCTGGGATGTCGATTCAGACGCGCAGCCCGGCATCCTCGCCTGGATGGGAAGCTGCGCCTCATGTGCGGCGGTCACCGCACATGGCCCTTGCGTCTTGCAATTCCTGGGTGGTCTTGGTGATGAACTCCTGAATGGTGGGCGATCCTTGACCTGTGCCCTCCCGAGGGAAACGTGCCGTGAAGCATGCCTCTGAGTGGTGCCCAAGCGCCTCCCTCGTGATGTGGGCAAGGTCTGAGGCCTTCCAAAAGAAAGCCCCCAAGCCCTGCCCGAGAAAGGCGCCGCGCACGCCTTCCTATGCGGTGGAGGGAGGCGCCCCGGGAGTGGGCGCTGATCCTGACGAGCCTCCGGCTGTGACGCCACCCTCCCGAGGTCCTGCATGGCGCAGCTTCTTCTTCTTCTTGGGAATGACCTCAGGAGGGCCCTCACCCTTGCTATCGGGGTCGTCGATTGCTGCTGCTTGGAAGGCACGCTCGAGGGAGCACACCGCATCTCTTTCTTCACATGGGACCGTGATGATCCCGCTGCTTCCCGACATCTTGAGGACATTGTAGCCGTGATAGGTCAGCGCCATGAACTTGGCCAGGGCTGGATACCCGGGGATGGCATTGTATGACAGACGGATGTGCGCGACGTCGAAGTCGATGAGCTCGGTGCGGTAGTTCTTAGGTTCCTCGAAGGTGACAGGGAGGCGGACCCGCCCTATCGGTGTGGTGGAACTGTCGGTCACTCCTGAGAAAGGCTTGGTAGGCTGAAGCTGGTCATATGGCACTTGGAGGTTGTCGAACGTGTCGATGGATAGGACATTGAGCCCTGCGCCGCCGTCGATGAGGGTCTTGGTAACTTGCACGTTGCTGATGACTAGGGAGCAAAGCATTGGGAGGGCGCCAGCGGTAGCCGCGCACTTGAGCTGATCTGCCGAGTTGAACATGATGGGGCACTGGGACCATATGAGCGGGCGTGTGGCTTCGAGCTTGGGGAGGACCGCATTCACTTCACGAGCAAACTGCTTGAAGATACGCTGTGAGGCTGGGGCCTGGGCTCCGCCCAAGATGCAGGCGATAGCACGCGGTTCCTGGAATCCCCCAACCCCCTCGTCTTGATGGTGTTCGTCATTCCTTCTTGGCGGTGGCGGCAGCGGAGGGAGTTCGGTGTTGCCTTGAGGACGATCCTCACGAGGCTGATCCCTCAAGGCGCCCTCGCGAGGCTGATCCTGCCAGCGGTCCTCACGAGGCCGGTCGCGCCACTCCTGGCGCGGGCCACGGTCGTCCCAGCGTCCGCCACCACGTCCTCCCCTCGGCCGTAGCCCCGATCGCCGCGCTCGGGGCGCCGACCGAAGCGTCCTTCACGAATGGCTCTGAGCTCTTGACAATCACTGGTGTTGTGGGTATTCAGGTTGTGGAAGGCACAGAATGGACGGCTGCTCTTGGATGACTCTGGTTGGTCTCTGCCATGCTTGGTGTCTGGTTCCGCTGCGAGCACAGCTACTCCCTTGCGCTTCACGTCCTTGGCCTTGGATTTCTTATCCTCCTGCTCTGTGGCTGGGAGCTCGAGGAGGGAGAGGCGCCCCTCCTCAGCTCTTGAGCACTTGGTCGCTAGGTTGAACAACTCCAGGGATGTGCACACCTCCTCATGGATAGCGAGCTCTTCCTTCATCTTGACATCGCGGATTCCATCAGAGAACGCATAGATGATGGCCTCGTCCGTCACCTTGGGGATCTTGAGGCGGACGTTGTTGAAGCGCTGGATGTACTTCTGGAGGGTCTCTCCCGGTTGCTGCCTGACGCGGCGCAGGTCACCCGTAGCCGGCGGGCAGTCGCGAGTGCCCTGGAAGTTGGCGACGAAACGGTTGCGCATCTCGTCCCAGGAGGAGATCCAGCCCGGTGGCAGGTTCAGGAGCCAGGAGCGGGCGCCATCTTTGAGAGCCATGGGAAACTAGTTGGTCATGACTTTCTCATCGCTGTTGGCTGCTTCGATGCTCAGCTCATAGAGCTGCAAGAACTCCGCGGGGTCAGGGGTGCCGTCGTAGCGAGGAGGCAGATCCGGCTTGAACTTTCCCGACCAGGCGACGCAACGCAGCTCGGGGGTGAAAGCGCAGCAGCCGGCTATGGTCATTGGGGCCCGCCTTGGAGGTGGAGCTTGGTCCTGATGGGGTCCGCGCCCTGCCGCTACAGGTGGCGCGCGGTCTTGCCGCAGCAGCCGGTCCTGGCGTGGTGGCGCGAGGAGCGGCGGAGCGTTTGCTTGCGGTCGAGGGACTTCTTGACAGCTTGTTTCTTCATGCGCGGGCGCGGGACGCGGCGGATCGCGTTGTGGAGCCGCGCGCCTTGGTGCCAGGGAACCGTCTTGGGGCAGAGGTTGTGGAGGCGCTCCGTGAGCCACGTCGCCCGTAGTTGGCGGAGGGCGAGGCAGAGAGAGGGATGGCGCAGGGGAGCCCCCTGTGGCGCGGACAAGCTCGGCGATGTGGTCGAGCCAGTCCTCATAGAGGTCGTCAACCGGTCGGTAGCGCAGGAGATTGTGGGCCATGAGGAGGGCGGCCCGTGCGTCCATGGGAGGGCGACATGCATGGGAAGAAGAACCGGTCGGGGTCAGCGATGGAGTGGCGGTGCGGCCGTCCCACCGCACCGAGGGGTGCAGCGAGGATGCTTGCTGCTCGTTCCGGCCGGGCCGGTGGCAGCATTGGCGGTAGGCGACGGGGAGCGACGAGGTGGCCCGCCGATGGGAGCCGTCTGAGCGACGTGGGTGGTGAGGGCATCCCGGCGCTCAGCACGAGCGCGCCGCGCGTCCGCCATGGAGACCACGGAGCAACGGGACACGGAGCGACGGAAGGAAGCTTTGGCGCACCCCTACCTGGCGCGCCAAATGTCGGATCACGGGTTCCAGCAAAACACTCGAGGTTCGAACACTGGGGTGCACACGAAGGTTTTCTCCCTATAGATCCACGCCCTAGCTCGCTAAGATCTCGTGGATGAACTCGACGAACTCACAAGACAAAGACACAAGATTTATACTAGTTTGGGCCACCGTTGTGGTGTGATACCCTACTCCAGTGTGGTGGTGGTGGATTGCCTCTTGGGCTGATGATGAACGGTACAAGGGGAAGAACAACCTCCTGAGGTTGAGGTGTTCTTGTGCTTGGTGCACTTGTGTGGTTGGGGATGATCTTAATGATCCGTTCTCGTCTCAGTCTTTCTGGTGTTAGTCCCCCTCTACTGTGGTGGCTAGTTCTACTTATATAGGCCCTGGTCCTCTCCCCAAATATTGAGCGGGAAGGGAGCCAACAATGGCCAATTTGAAAGGGGACAACTAGTACAGCTTATCTTGACAAAAGTAGTCTTCGCCTGCAAAAGGCTCTGGTGGTGACGCCGTCTTGGGCTCCACAGTGACCTCCGTCTTGCCGTCCTGCTGGTCTTGGTCTTGTTGCACCGATATGGAAACCTTTGCTTGATGCCTCGGTACTCCATGACTGCGCTTGCTCCCTTGGCACCAAAGAGGGAACAAGGACGCTGCGCGCGCTGGCGCCCGCCTGGCGCCTGCCTGGTCACGATCATCATGGCTCACGTCACGGGGACCTCGCGAGGTTTTCCTTGCCTTGATCTCTCCGCCCCTCGCGAGCCTGCCTGGCGAGGCCGCTCCTGAGGAGGTCTTGCGTTGTCCGCCTCACGAGGCTTGGCCCCTCGCGAGGGTCTTGAATACCTCGTCGATGAAGATGGGCCGTACAGGCCTGCCAGCCCAGCCACGTCGTGGGCCGTAGGCAGGCAAGTCTGGGGACCCCCGTTCCCAAAACGCCGACACTTACATTGGTGAATTTGTTGTTGTTTACTTCGACGATATCCTTGTGTTTAGCAAATCTCTCAAAGAGCATGTCACCCACCTTCGAACCATGCTACAAACTCTTCGAAAAGAGCGTCTCTATGCTAATATGAAAAAATGCCTCTTTGGCGTTGATAAGCTTGTTTTCTTGGGTTTTGTAGTATCAAGGATATCTAAACTTTATTATTTCAGGTATGGACGGAGAGAGCAGAGCGGATTCGGTGTCCGACTTCGTTGCCTGAGGAACCAGTCATCCCGCGCCTGGCGAAGATGCTGGTACCAGCGCCCTATAAGGCGCCGGAGAAGAAGGCCAAGAAGAAGGCCAAGGGGGTCCGGAGTGGCCCCTGCTGCAAGGGCGCTTCGGACGCGATGTCCGAAGACAATACCCACTCCTCTGCCGCCGAAGACGAGGAGGAGGAGGAGGAGGAGAGCGAGTCTCCCCATGATGGGGGAGGAAGAACAGGGTGGCCTCCACAAATCTAGAGGTGGAGGCACCCAAGAGGGGGGAAGGCCGTCTCGCGGATAACTCTGCGTGGGACATCGACAGCAGTCCGGAGCGATGCCCCCGGAACAAGCCCCTGGCCGCATCGTGAGTACTAAGAACCCGCATGCGTCCATTTATCCGGCCTCTCCACTTTATGGTATTAATATGGTTAATCATGTTATTGCAGTCCGGCCCACGACACCTCCCAGCGATACTCATCAAGAGGCTCACTGGATTCAAAGGCGATGGCCAGCGAGTCACCGCCAGCTGCTTACTCTCCCAAGGCCAAGGGAGACGACAAGGTGCTGTCCCAAAGGACCTTCCTAGGCCAAGGAGAGGTTCAGAAGGCTTTCATGGTGGCGCCGTAGGGCAAAACCTCGGCCACCGGACACATGGGGGAACAGACCCCCATGGAGACTGATGATGGGGGCCATGCTCAGTTCGGCCCCCATCCGAGCACGGATCCGGAGACCCATACGGCTCCGGAATCCGACAAGCAGCCTCCTTCAAGAGAAGGAGGCATGCCTGTCCCGCCGGTGACATCTATCCAACCAGAGGCGCCGGATAATCTACTGGAAGCGCTACGAGGCGCTTCCATTGTGGAATAACACCATATCCTTATGGGTACGGTGATCGAGAAGTTTCAGTCCGTGAAGAGTGATACGTCTCCAACGTATCTATAATTTTTGATTGCTCCATGCTATATTATCTACTGTTTTGGGCATTATTGGGCTTTATTATCCACTTTTACATTACTTTTGGGACTAACCTATTAACCGGAGGCCCAGCCCAGATTTGCTGTTTTATGCCTATTTCAGTGTTCTGAAGAAAAGGAATATCAGACAGAGTCGGAACGGAACGAAATCAACTGGAGAAGTTATTTTTGGAAGGAAACACACCCGATGGACTTGGACCCCACTTCAGAAGATACGGGAGCTGCCCACGTGGGTGGGGGGCGCTCCCACCCCCCTAGGGCGCGCCCCCTATCTCATGGGGCCCTCGTGGCTCCCCTGACGTACCTCCTGCACCCATATATACCCACGTGACCTAAAACTTCCAGAACGCAAGATAGATCGGGAGTTCCGCCGCCAGAAGCCTCCGTAGCCACCGAAAACCAATCTAGACCCGTTCCGGCACCCTGCCGGAGGGGGCAATCCTTCCCCGGTGGCCATCTTCATCATCCCGGTGCTCTCCATGATGAGGAGGGAGTAGTTCTCCCTCGGGGCTGAGGGTATGTACCAGTAGCTATGTGTTTGATCTCTCTCTCTCTCTCGTGTTCTTGATTTGGCACGATCTTGATGTATCGCGAGCTTTGCTATTATAGTTGGATCTTATGTTTCTTCTCCCCCTCTTCTCTCTTGTAATGAATTGAGATTCCCCTTTGAAGTAATCTTATCGGACTGAGTCTTTAAAGATTTGAGAACACTTGATGTATGTCTTGCCGTGGATATCTGTGGTGACAATGGGATACCGCGTGCCACTTGATGTATGTTTTGGTGACCAACTTGCGGGTTCCGCCCATGAACCTATGCATAGGGGTTGGCACACGTTTTCGTCATGATTCTCCGGTAGAACTTTGGGGCACTCTCGAGGTCCTTTGTGTTTGTTGAATAGATGAATCTGAGATTTTGTGATGCATATCGTATAATCATACCCACGGATACTTGAGGTGACATTGGAGTATCTAGGTGACATTAGGGTTTTGGTTGATTTGTATCTTAAGGTGTTATTCTAGTATGAACTCTAGGGCTGTTTGTGACACTTATAGGAATAGCCCACCGGATTGATTGGAAAGAATAAGTTTGAGGTGGTTTCGTACCCTACCATAATCTCTTCGTTCATTCTCCGCTATTAGTGACTTTGGAGTGACTCTTTGTTGCATGTTGAGGGATAGTTATGTGATCCAATTATGTTAGTATTGTTGAGGGAACTTACACTAGCGAAAGTATGAACCCTAGGCCTTATTTCCACACATTGCAATACCATTTACGCTCACTTTTATCACTTGCTACCTTGCTGTTTTTATTATTTCAGATTACAAATACCCATATCTACTATCCATATACCACTTGTATCACCATCTCTTCGCCGAACTAGTGCACCTATACAATTTACCATTGTATTGGGTGTGCTGGGGACACAAGAGACTCTTTGTTATTTGGTTGCAGGGTTGCTTGAGAGAGACCATCTTCATCCTACGCCTCCCACGGATTAATAAACCTTAGGTCATCCACTTGAGGGAAATTTGCTACTGTCCTACAAACCTCTGCACTTGGAGGCCCAACAATGTCTACAAGAAGAAGGTTGTGTAGTAGACATCAAAGAGCGGACAGACCGAAGCCTGCAGTGGCCTGCTGACAGGTTTTGAGGTAAGCGGCACAGAACGGAAAATCCCAATATAGACAGTAGCCCCTGAGACTATCCGGTGTTCGGAAAGAAAGGCCAGACAGAGGATCAATTAAATTTCGCAGGAAACTAACTAAATGTGTCTTATGTGAATAAGCAGGTGCGTTGCTGGCCGCGATCTCACACACTGCCGAAGTCTCCGGACTAAAGCAGAGACTGGAGCAGGCCGAGGAGGAGCTCGGCCAAGCGAGGAAGCAGCTGGAAGACTAGCAAGGTATGTAATGACTCGCTATATATTCGGAAAGAATAAATGATGTATATTGATCGTAGTGTCATGATATGTGTAGGAGCGACGACCGAGGTTGAGGCCCTTAAAAAGGCACTGGCCGAAGCCGAGGGGAAAGCTGTCAAGGATCAGGCCGCTCGTAAGAAGCTTAAGGCCAGGCTGAACGAGGTCCAGCAAGAGCTCTAGGACGATGTGAACAAGTGTGAGACCTTGGAGTGTGATGTTTCGGCTCGAGAGACTGAACTCGCTAGGGCTCGCCAAAGCGCGGAAGTAGCCCGGGTTGAAGCCCAGGGTGCCCTCCAGGAGATCCAGGAGGCCAAGAAGATCGCGGCGGGTAAGGCGTTTAGTATGCAAAGCAAGTATGTGAAGAAGAAGTATGTCTTACTAATCCGGATTCGGAGTTCTCCAGGGGCATTTGTGGATCTGCCATGCAGTGTGTCCGAAGCTGTGGAGTTCTTCCGAGCCGAAGAAGGGAGCTCAACGGAGAAGCTGTTTTGGTCACAATACCTTGCGCCAGAGCGTCCAGTGCCCTTGACCGATCAGCTAAGACAGCTGGTCAAGCTGCATAGGGTGGCCGAACTGGTCATGAAGGATTTAACAATTCGGCTATGGCCTGCCGAAGTTATACCCAGTAGCTACTTCGGCTGGACATCGTCAAGAGGTCGGCCTGCGTCGAGGGCGCGCGCATGGCCTTCGCCCACGTCAAGGTGTGGCGGGCGAAGATGGATGCCGTCAAGCTTGTGACCAAGGGGCCACCTGAAGGCAAGGAGCACCGCACACCGGAGCGGTATTTTGAAGACGTCCTGGAGGGGTCCCGCATTATGGTGACGCAATGTGCGCAAGACATTATTTTTGAATGAATATATTCATGTTGTCTCTACCTTGTATGATGAAACAAATTTTGTTATGTGATATAATGTTTGTTTAAAAAAATTCACCTCCTGTGCGGCCGTATTGTGTGAAATCTGAGAGTTGGCCAGTCATGGCTTCTGCCCCCACATAGGAAGTACGGGGGTGTTCGGGATATAATCTAAACACTCTTGATCCAATTGTATGGTCCTTCAAGGAGGTGTTTAGCGCAGCGAACCAGGCAATCAGACTATTCGGCTTGAACACCCTCACTTAGCCATAGGAGTTTGACGATAACAATTTAGGCGCAGCCCCTGGTATCCGAACTAGGAAGCTAAAAACACCTGATCGGGCAAGTACCAATCCCTCGCATAATGCAGAAAAAATCTCTAACGATTTGAGACCTCCGAAGAGCTGACCGACTCTCGCCGCATCATGATAGTCAGTTTTCGGCTTTCTCTACTGAGGTGCTCATCCGGGTAAACCAGGGCACAATCCCAGTAGTTCTCCCTTTACTACCCTTGCCGATATAGCGGAACGTAGGGTAGCAAGCACAGGAGCCGGGCAACCCAACTATTTACCAAAGACATGATTCGGAGCCAGTGCTAAATTCGGGGTGCCGAAGAGTAGGAAGTGTTCGGACTTTGTTGCCGTGTTGTGGGGCGCTATGAAGCCCCTGGAAATTTTGAATGTACCAAAGTGTACGGGTGCTATCTGATAAGGTTATCCATAGAAAAAGGAAAACAGAAAAAGGAGCAAGGGTAAGGAGCCAAGGCCGCAAAATTTGGGCCGCAAACTGTTTCCGTTACAATTTGATTAATACGTTGAATCACATTGATACAAATAGTGCAATAAGCAACGGGCTAAGACACGACCAAGAGAGAGCTGCGTGTGGGTCCTGAAAACAAGTGGAGTGATTGTTAAAGAAACCACCTAAAAATTCCCCTATACGTATGTGCTTCGTGCCATCTTGGTATATTTATCCTTTGAAAGGACCGGTGATTGGGCCACCAGGGGGAACCTATGGAAAGAAAACCTGAAAAGGAGAAAAGGAAACAGTGAGAGTATGTGTGTCCGGGAGCGGTCGAGCCGTATTGTGGATCACAGGCTAGTTGTGCCTCCGTCAATGCCCATGGTATCTTGAGTGTGTAGTTATGTACGCGCGATACGAACGCCGCTACTTGATCGGGACTGGGATGGAGGCCAAATTGCTAGTCGAGCTCTTGACGAGCTGAGTTGTCCTGCTGCAGAGTAGTCCAGACTCACTTGACAGTGTTCGAGGGCTCGGCCGCCGAATTAAGGTTCTGCTTGAAAAGTCCGCTTTGTACTTCTGCTGCTAAGGCAACGGTGTGCTCCTCAGTACGGGGGGAGCGTTCCGTGTTTCCATTAACTGTTATGATGCCTGATAACCCACAAGTATAGGGGATCGCAACAGTTTTCGATAAGTAAGAGTGTTGAGCCCAACGAGGAGCTAAAGGCAGAACAAATATTCCCTCAAGTTCTATCGACCACCGATACAACTCTACGCACGCTTGATGTTCGCTTTACCTCGAACAAGTATGAAACTAGAAGTACTTTGTAGGTGTTGTTGGATAGGTTTGCAAGATAATAAAGATTCCGTAAATAAAAAGTAGGGGATGTTTAGGTAAAGACACAACTAAGTTAGTTTTAGTAAAGAGCTTTTTGTTACGAGAAAGTTATTTGTCCCTAGGCAATCGATAACTAGACCGGTAATCATTACTACAATTTTATATGAGGGAGAGGCATAAGCTAACATACTTTCTCTACTTTGATCATATGCACTTATGATTGGAACTCTAGAAAGCATCCGCAACTACTAAAGATCATTAAGGTAAAACCCAACCATAGCATTAAAGCATCAAGTCCTCTTTATCCCATACGCAACAACCCCCTTACTCAGGTTTGTGTTTCAGTCACTCACGCAACCCACTATAAGCGAATCATGAACGTATTGCAACACCCTACAGCGGGGATCCCTCACACTTGCGTGACACGGAGAGCACCATAGGACAGCACCAATAATAAAACATGCAACTCAAACCAATCTTGATCATCAAATAGCCCATAGGACAAAACAGATCTACTCAAACATCATAGGATAGCCATACATCATTGGGAAATAATATATAGCATTGAGCACCATGTTTAAGTAGAGATTACAGAGGGTAAGAGAGAGGTTACACCGCTGCATAGAGGGGGGAAGAGTTGGTCATGATGGCGGTGAAGTTGTTGGTGAAGATTGCGGTGATGATGATGGCCCTCGGTGGCACTCCGGTGCCACCGGAAGTGAGGGAGAGAGAGCCCCCCTCCTTCTTATTCTTCCTTGACCTTCTCCCTAGGTGGGAGAAGGGTTTCCCCTCTGGTCCATGACCTCCATGGCGTGGGAGGGGCAAGAGCCCCTCCGAGATTGGATCTGTCTCTCTATCTCTCTCTGTTTCTGCGTTCCCAGATTCTTCCCTTTCACCGTTTCTTATATTCTCGGAGATCCGTAACTCCGATTGGGCTAAAATTTTAACACGATCTCTATACGGATATTAGCTTTCTTGCGGCGAAAGAAGGGCATCAACCGCCTTACGGGGTGGCCACAAGGGTCAGGGGCGCGCCTGCCCCCCTAGGGCGCACCCCCTGCCTTGTGGGCCCCTCGAGCATCATCTTGCATGGATTTTTCTTCCCCAAAATCATATATATTCCAAAAAAATCTCCATCAGTTTTTATTCTGTTTGGACTCCGTTTGATATGGATATTCTGCGAAACAAAAAACATGCAACACACACGAACTGGCACTAGGCACTGGATCAATATGTTAGTCCCAAAAATAGTATAAAAAGTTGCCAAAAGTATATAAAAGTTGTAGAATATTGGCACGGAACAATCAAATATTATAGATACGACAGAGACGTATCAACGCCGTGCGGTCCTGGCATCTTGAGCTTGAGATAGGCATAGTGTGGTACGGTGCTGAATCAAGCAAATGCGGTTCGTCCGAGCAGTGCGTGATAGCCGCTGCGAAAGGGGACGATATCGAAGATTAACTCCTCTCTTCAGAAGTTGTCCGGCGATCCGAAGACAACATCTAATGTGATTGAGCCTGTATAGCGGGCCTCTACACCTGGTATGACTCCTTTAAAGGTAGTCTTTGTGGGCTTGATCCGTGATGGATTAATGCCCATTTTGCGCACCCTGTCCTGGTAGAGCAGATTGAGGCTGCTACCACCGTCCATGAGGACTCACGTCAGGTGGAATCCATCAATGATTGGGTTGAGAACCAGTGCGGCTGAACCGCCATGATGGATACTAGTCGGATGATCCCGATGATCAAAAGTGATCGGGCATGACGACCATGGATTGAATTTTGGGGCGACTGGCTCTACCGCATAGATGTCCCGGAGCGCGCGCTTGCGCTCCCTCTTGGGGATGTGTGTAGCATATATCATGTTCACCGTTTTGACCTGAGGGGGGAACTTCTTCTATCCCCCTGTGTTCAATTGCCGGGGCTCCTCGTCATCGTCCTTGCTTTGCGATCCCTTTTCCTTGTTCTCGGCGTTCAATTTGCCAGCTTGTTTGAAAACCCAACAATCTCTGTTGGTGTGATTGGCTGGTTTGTCTAGGGTGCCATGGATCTGGCACGGATGATCGAGTATGCGTTCCAAGCTGGATGGTCCCTGATTGTTTCTTTTATATGGCTTCTTCCACTGACCGGACTTGGAGCCACTGAATCCGGTGTTGACTGTGGTGTCATCGATGTTATCACCATTGCTTCGTCGTTTGTGTCTGCTGCGTCGGAGCTTGCCATTGCTATTTTTGGCCTCGGAGATGCCCATTTCATTTGCTGTATTTTTGCTACGGGCCAGCCAACTATCCTCACCTGTCGTGGTTTTGCCACGGCAGATGTCCTAGAGAAAGGACTTAGTCGTGGAGCCATCGCGACGGGTTAGCTTGAAGGGGTTAAAGCGGACACAGGGACGCAAGAGAGTTTATACTAGTTCGGCCCCTTCGATGAAGGTAAAAGCCTACGTCTAGTTGTGATGGAATTGATGGGGTTTCGATGACCAGGGAGCCAACAAGCTTCGCCTATGTCTCGAGTTGTTGTCTGTTGTCCTTGAACCGCTGCCGAGTCGTCCCCTTATATACACGGGTGACGCCCGTCGGTTCACAGAGTCCCAATACTGGCACATAGATGTGTCTGGTTTGGTCTCTACTTATTCCTAACTTACAATACAAGTTAAATACCAACGCCGGTTTATGGCTACATGCCTTGAACCGACTATGGGCCTTTAGCCCTCATCTGCCCTCATGGACTTTAACATACTCAACTACTGATGAAGTTAACGCGGCCTGTCCCGCACAAAAGCATGTCATGAGTGTTGTGTGGGCTGCCATGGGCTTTGGCTTTTCCTGGCTGAGGTGGCGGGTGAGCCATTCGTCACGGATGCTATGTTTAAAGGCCGACAGGGCTTCGGCATCCAGACAGTCGACGATCTAGTTCTTTTTAGTTAGGAACCTAGTCCAGAATTTCCTGGCTGACTCCCCAGGTTGTTGAACTGTGTGACTTAAGTCATCGGCATCTGGTGGCCGGACATATGTACCTTGGGAGTTGTCAAGAAAGGCTTCTTCCAAGTCCTCCCAGCTGCCAATAGAATTTTCAGGCAGACTGTTTAACCAGTGCCAAGCTGGCCCTTTGAGTTTTAACGGGAGGTATTTGATGGCGTGGAGGTCATCTCCACGAGCCATATGAATGTGGAGAATAAAGTCCTCGATCCACACCGCGGGGTCAGTTGTTCCATCGTATGATTTGATATTTATGGGTTTAAACCCTTCTGGGAATTCGTGATCCATTACTTTGTCAGTGAAGCAAAGAGGGTGTGCGGTGCCTCTATATCGGGCTGCATCGCGAGGTAGCTCTGATGGAGTCCGTCTGCGGCATTCGGCCCGTGCATGACTAGGTTTGTCACGCCCGGATAGATAGCCGTTAACACGTGTCGAGGCACGTCCTCGCAATCCGTAGATCGATCTGGTATATCCTGCTTTGTTGTTTAGGTCCTGCCGAAGGTCATATGTGTGACCACGAGCTGTTTTATCTCTGCCTTTATAATGAGGCGGGGCGGGCTGGTATTGAGCTTGAGTTGCCGCTTTATCCCGACCACGTGGTGGTCGGTCAGCCCCATTGCATGATGATGGTATGGGATCCAGCGCCTCATCATCGAACTGAGGTAGCAATTTGTGCTTCGGGTAACTTTTGGCTGGGCGCTTAAGGTTGTATTCCTCAACTGTCAGGACATTAGTCCATCTATCATTTAGCAGATCTTGATTAGCTTGCAGCTGCTGCTGCTTCTTTTTCAGGCCCCTTGCTGTGGCTATTAGCTGGCGCTTAAAGCGCTCCTGCTCGAGGGGTTCCTCAGGCACGATGAAGTCCTTGTTGCCGAGGTTCACCTCATCCTCTAAGAGCGGAAGATAATTACTGTCCTCCGAGTCTTCGTTTATGGCTTGTTCATCGGGGCTAACTTGCCCATCTTCCCGTTCTTCTTGTTCGGAAGCTGCTTCAACGGGGTCTTCATTATCTTCGGCACTGTCCAGAGTATTATCTTCTCCTGTGCCGGTATTGCTATCTTTTGCACGGTGTGACTTAGAGCGGCGCCGCTGACGTCGGTGCTTAGGCTGTGTCCCAGGAGGTTTATCCTCGACTGGATCTTCTTTGTCATCGTCGTTAGGTTCTTTAGGTGTATCCACCATGTACACATCATACGAAGAAGTGGCCGTCCAGCGTTCGGTGAACGGCGGTTTTTGGCCATGCTCCTCATCTACATCGTCGTCCATACCGTCGATGTCTTCGGAGCCGTAATCGAGCATATCGGTTAAGTCTTCGACAGTGGCTATGAAGTGGGTGGCGGGTGGGAAGCGAAATTCCCCGCCATCAGATTTCAGTTCGAACCAGATATAGTTCGGCTATGAATCCCCTGCTAAGGACAATTTTTTTAATGAGTTCAGCACATCGCCCAAAGGCGAGTGCCGGAAGATGTCCGCGGCGCTGAATTCGGCGATCGATGACCAATCATGCTCAACATTCACGGATGCACATAGTTCAAAATTTACAACCGGAAACGAGTCCGAGGTCCTAGTGACACAAGCATTACCGAAGGTTAGGTCTGTGTGCGGCTCCAACACCGTGGAGTCTGCGGCTTCCATGGCAGGGTTGAGCTTCCTGTCCTTGGATGGCGCGACCTGCTCCGGATCTAAGGCCAGAGCGGTTATAGGTGCAATTTCCTGGGTATGGCCCGATGACAGATCTAAGTCATGTTCATCAAGGTGACGGGGAGCGACTACCGTGGTCTCGAATCCGTCGAAGATCAAGTCTTCGCGGATATCCGCGATGTAGTTCAAGCTCCCGAATCTGACCTAGCGGCCAGGGGCGTAGCTGTCGATCTGCTGCGGATGGCCAAACGAGTTGGCCCGCAGTGCAAAGCTAACACAAAGATCTATCCGTGGAGGAAGACTTCCCCTTGGACAACATTGTTGTAGATGATTGAAGGAGCCATCAAACCTTTTGAGGACAACACAGTGGAACTCTCAATGAAAGCACCAATGTCAGTGTCAAAACTGGCGAATCTCGGGTAGGGGGTCTCGAACTGTGCGTCTAAGGTTGATGGTAACAGGAGACAGGGGGACACAATGTTTACCCATGTTCGGGCCCTCTCTATGGAGGTAATACCCTACTTCCTGCTTGATTGATCTTGATGAATATAAGTATTACAAGAGTTGATCTACCACGAGATCGTAATGGCTAAAACCCTAGAAGTCTCGCCTATATGACTATGATTATGATCATCCCGATTCGGACTAAGCCCTCCGGTTTATATAGACACCGGAGGGGACTAGGGTTGTACAAGGTCGGTTACCGAGAAAGGAATCTTCATATTTGGTCGCCAAGCTTGCCTTCCACGCCAAGGAGAGTCCCATCCAGACACAGGAGAGAGTCTTCGGTCTTGTATCCTCACAGCCCATTAGTCCGGCCCATGTCCAACAGGCTGGACGCCCGAGGACCCCTTAGTCCAGGACTCCCTCAGACGCCGCCGCCGAAGGGGCCTCGCACTGGGGAGAGCCGCCGTGGAGATGTCGCCCGCGGCGCCGGCTTCGAGGTAGCCGCTCCATGGGGGTGCGGGATGGAGCATCATCGGGGCCGGGAGGTCGAGTTAAGGAGAAGGTGCGATGCGATGAGTGTACAACCTCTTTGGTGGCGCCGAGTAGGCCTCGGCTTCGTCCGAGGAGTCGGTGAGGATGCTGCGGTTCCGGTGGAGTAGGTTAAGGCGGCGCTGTGGGGATGGAGCAGCCGTGATAGACGAGGCGATCGTCGGAGCAGCTCCTTGGAGGTGGAGGAAGGGGTGGCTGAACTGGCAGGACGACGAGATGGACGACGGATCCTCATCCAGGGAGGTGGATGAGGGACGTCGAGCTGTTGCGGTGGACGATGTCATCGGGGAAGAGGCTCCGGCTGGGCAGAGGTGAGGTGGCGGACAGAGGAGGGTGGGGTTTCGTGGCTGGAGCGGAGAGGTTATGGCGGCCTGGGATTTCGAATGGCGAAAAGGAGGCGATGGGAGGGGGAACCATGACTTAGGGACACGCTTGTCCAAAATGTAGGGTGCGTTACAAAAGTGCCCCCACCGATTTGAACAAGCGGCCCTTTCGGCTCAGGGTTAGAAGGGGGATTTCGTGTGTCGGGATTTGGCAGCTGGAGGGAGTTTTCGTGCGTATTGTAATTTCGGGATGGCAAGGCGCGGGTTGTGAAGGCGCCAGTTTTTGGAGCACGATATCAGAATTTTTGGGATATAACAAGGCGCTGGTTGAATTTTAGGGACAAGCCTAACGTGTAATATTGTACTTGTACGTACCAAATCAATTCGCACTTTCCTCAACAAAAAAAATAAAACTATTCACACCACACAAAGAGAGAGTCTTGTCCCGTTTTACTATACAAATGTTATTCAAAGCTACACAAAGAGAGAGTATGAATCCATGTTATGTCCAATTAAATTTTTTCGTTGGCTGTATAATGCATGTAACCTATCATACCAACATTTTAGTGCATTCCAAATGTTTATACTACCGCTGCAATTCGAACTGAATTTGAATTCGTTTCTCTATTTCAATAAGAATCTACAATCATGATTGTTGCCAACTTCAACCATCATTCGTGTATTACCTTAACAACACACCACATGATTACTATAGAGATAGATATGAACTATGTGTACTATATGAACTCGAATTCAATCTTTTGAATACACTTGATGTTGATTCCAAATAATAGTACATTTGATGTACTAACTATATATTCATAATCTAAACCATGTTCCATACGTACACCGTGTTTATCACACAAAGTATAGTGCCCCGCCCCCTACATTATGACAGGTATTTAGCCCCGAGCTGCAAAAGCCACACATTAGCCCAAATTATAATCAATGTTCTATATATTATATGTAGTACGCAAGATGCCCATGCGTTCCACGGAACATCAACATGATCAAGGGGAGACCTTGTTTGCAAATATGGAGAGGGGTGTGGGTATCTTTTTCAAAATTGCCATAGTTTCCTTCCTATCCGTCAAATATAAATCGGACAGCCTATATTGCAGGATGGCAGACACACCATCATCGACAACTCTGTTTTTTATAAGAGTAGAGATAAAATATATTATATGTAGTATAACATGTTCATAACCACACCATGTGTATCACCGTTATATATATTCACGCATGCGTCGGTTTAAAACACTATGATAAATTCTTCAAATATCCGAACTCACTTTTTATAATGAATTATGATCTCTATTCGTCTTTTACACCCACACAATCCTCTTATCTTTGTAGCTAGGGCTAAGTTTCTCTCGTGCATGCACACGGTCGCATCCCTCTCACCCTCCCTCAGCATTCTCTAGCTCCATCGCGCAAATTCATCTTTTCACTTTAGGTCGTTCACCCACGGTGTGTGTAGGCCCCCCAGCTCCTTGTTTACGGCACACATCGATCGATATGCCTCTCTAGCCAGGTGTGCCTAGCACAAACACAAGCTTCCCCTCTTCTCTTCTCACCGTCCATGCCTCACTCCCACCACTCTTTTCATCGATCTCGTACTCGCACACTCCTTCCCCCTCGATATAGTATGTATCTCGCACCACCTCTTAGATGCATCCCTCTCTCTCTATCCTTCTACCCTGGCCTTATTTGCTTCTAACACATACATGCATGTATACCAATTGATCTCCCTACATATACCTAGGTAGACTTTAACTATTCCCCCCCCACCCATCGATCGACGTACCTCACAAGTTATGTCTCTCCTTTCTATGACAGAGGACGATTGATCTTCCTATGTAGTTATGTCTGCTTACCACAGCCATATCATCCCCCCTCATCATTCGTGCATGCCCCCTGACCTGTCTCTCACACGCACGCGCACAGACAGGCAGCCATCCCCTCTCTTATTGATATTGCAGGTGTGCCCATCCTTTGTCTAGCAAGCCTCTCCCACCATTTGTTAGAAGCAACTCCACTACCACCCCCTCCAACACTCTAGCTCTGTCTCTCTCCCAACCTTATTCCTCTCCTACACATATGCATGGATGCCGATCGATCTCCCTTAATACATAAGGTAGACCTCTCTCCTCCTCCACGCATATACCAGCCATTGTACCTCTATAGTTAATAAGGCCTCCCCCTCCACCACACACCGATAGTCGAGCGCTGTAGGTAGGTATCCATGCCACAGATACAAAACGCACCTGTCCCCTCTCATGTTCCAGTAGGCCAGCCACCCTATATCTTTGACGTGTGCACACACAAATTCGATGGCTCTCTTTATCGATCGCGCGCGCACACACACACATACACACATCATCCCTCTCTTCGATTCTATGGATACCTCAAGCCGATGATACCCCACTCTCTTCTTGTGATCGCCCCCTCTATATATATGATATATCAAGGACTCTATGTTCACACACATTGCATATGTTACATTTTTTTATAGACACCACCCAAAAAAAACACTCATGAACCCACACACTATATATATCTTGTTCATTGAGAAAATCACGTTCCTGAAGGTTTCATTCCATTTGGACTCCGTTTGATATTCCTTTTCTTCAAAACCCTAAAATAGGCAAAAACAGCAATTCTGGGCTGGGCCTCCGGTTAGTAGGTTAGTCCCAAAAATAATATAAAAGTGGATAATAAAAGCCCAATAATGTCCAAAACAATAGATAATATAGCATGGAGCAATCAAAAATTATAGATACGTTGGAGATGTATCACCCTCCACGGGGTCCTGTTCATCCACCGGCTCGATCGACCGGGGTACTGTTCATCCAGCGGCAATGGCCTCTACTACCACGAGTTCCTGTTCATCCCACCCCCACCTGGAACTGTTCATCCAAACCCCCCAACAACACTCACTGTTCATTCAGAGGCAGCATCGATCGACTTCAGTTAGCAGCAGCAGCGAAGGAATCACTCTATCAGGTTCAGTTAATAGCCATCGATCGATCGCTCGGGTTCAGTAACGTGTAGCCTGCAGCGCAATCGCTCGGGTTCAGTTAGAGCCCAATGCCTCACTCGGGTTCAGTTAGAGCCCAATGCCTCACACACACGCGTGTACGTATGAGAGAAACGCGCATCGCTCGGTCCATGACCACCCACCATAACCGGGAACTCCCCTGATATTTTCCTCGCCCTCGCTTCTACCATGGGTTTCTCCGTCATGGACAGCCCAAAGAATGTCATGCGGCCGTGTCTCCGGCCCGCCTAGGACGAAAAGCCCATTTTCTGTCATGTTTTTTTGTCATAGAAGTAGGAGCCCACCACATCTATGATGATACCGGGTTTTTTCACAATTATCATCATAGAAGTGTCATAAGTATGACAGGAAAAAAATGCATTCGGCCCAAAATGTCACGATGTGTCTTTTTTTGAAGTGTAGTTTTCAAACTCATAAAGGCATTGACTAGGATGCATATTGTGAGGATTATCATTATCACTAAACTTCATAAGAGAATTTACCTCTACCACCTTAGGCATTGGTGGTGTATTAAGCCCATGTATTCCTTCAATAGGAGGTAAATTTTTAACATCCTCAGCTTTAATACCTTTTTCCTTCATAGATTTCTTTACCTCTTGCATATCTTCAGGACTGAGATATAATATACCTCTCTTCTTCGGAGTGGGTTTAGGTGGTGGTTCAGGAATAGTCCAACCATCATAATTTTTCAATATGTTATTCAATAATTCTTCAGCTTGAGCAATAGTTCGTTCCCTAAAAACACAACCAACACAACTATCTAGGAAGTCCCTAGAAGCATCGGTTAGTCCATTATAGAAGATATCAAGTATTTCATTTTTCTTAAGAGGATGATCAGGCAAAGCATTAAGTAACTGGCAAAGCCACCCCCAAGCTTGTGGGAGACTCTCTTCTTTAGTTTGCACAAAGTTAAATATTTCCTGTAAGGCAGCTTGTTTCATATGAGCAGGAAAATATTTTTCAGAGAAGTGATAAATCATATCCTGGGGACTACGCACACAACCAGGAGTAAGAGTATTGTACCAAGCTCTAGCATCATCCTTTAATGAGAAAGGAAATAATTTGAGAATAAAGTAATAGTGAGTTTTCTCATCATGAGTAAAAAGGGTGGCTATGTCATTCAACTTAGTAAGATGTGTCACAACAGTTTCAGTTTCATAACCATGGAAAGGATCATATCCAACCAAAGTAATTAACTCTGGGTCGACAGAGAATTCAAAATCCTTATCATCAATAAAGATAGGTGAAGTAGCAAACTTAGGGTCACATTTCATTCTAGCATTCAGAGATTTTTCTTTATACTTGTGTAGTAGTTTCTGTAGATCATCTCTATCATTGCAAGCAAGAATATCTCTAGTTGCTTTTTCACTCATAAAATGACCTTCTGATACCTTAGGCAATTCATATCTAGGAAGGCTAGTTTTAGCAGGAGTTTCAGGAGTTTCAGTTTCAAGCTCATCATCAGATTCAACAACATCATGTTGTATAACTCTAGCAATTTGTTTATCAAGAAATTCACCAAGTGGCACATCATCATTATCAAGCAAGGTACTAGCATCATCATAAGCATTATCCATAGCAGAGGTAGCATCATCAATAACTTGCGACATATCAGAATTAATAGCATGTGGTGGTGTTGCAAGTTTACTTATAACAGAAGGTGAATCTAAAGCAAAACTGGATGGCAGTTCCTTACCTTCCCTCATATTTGAGGGAAATATCTTAGTCTTAGCATCCTTCAGATTCTTCATAGTGATAATATGATAATAATCCCAAGTGACTCAACAAATATAGCTATGCTCCCCGGCAACGGCACCAGAAAAAGGTCTTGATAACCCACAAGTATAGGGGAACACAATAGTTTTTCGAGGGTAGAGTATTCAACCCAAATTTATAGATTTGACACAAGGGGAGCCAAAGAATATTTGAAGGTATTAGTAGCTGAGTTGTCAATTCAACCACACCTGGAGATTAATTATCTGCAGCAAAGTGATCAGTAGCAAAGTAGTTTGATAGTTTCGATAGCAGTGACAGCAGCAATAGTAACAGTAACAATGATAGCAATAATTTTGTAGCAAGTGTAACAGTGATGATAGCAGTAGTAACTTAGTAGAAACAATAAGGGTAAATTTGTAGACATTGGATCGGTGACTTGTTGGATGATATTCATCATGTGACAGTTATAACCTAGGGCGATACGGCACTAGCTCCATTTCATCGATATAATGTAGGCATGTATTCCGTAAATAGTCATACGTGCTTTATTAAAAGAACTTGCATGACATCTTTTGTCCTACCCTCCCATGGTAGTGGGGTTCATATTGGAAACTAAGGGATATTAATGCCTCCTTTTAATAGAGAACCGGAACAAAGCATTAACACATAATGAATACATGAACTCCTGAAACTACGGTCATCACCGGGAGTGGGCCCGGTTGTTGTCACTCCGGGGTTGCGGGATCATAACCGTAGTAGGTGACTATAACTTGCAAGATCGGATCTAGAACATGGATATAATGATGATAACATAAACGGTTCAGATCTGAAATCATGGCACCCGGGCCCAAAGTGACAAGCATTAAGCATGGCAAAGTCATAGCAACATCAATCTAAGAACATAGTGGATACTAAGGATCAGGCCCTAACAAAACTAACTCGATTACATGATGAATCTCATCCAACTCCTCACCGACCAGCGAGCCTATGAAGGAATTACTCACTCCCGGTGGGGAGCATCATGGAATTGGCGATGGAGAAAGGTTGGTGATGACGAAGAACGAAGATCCCCTCTCCGGAGCCCCAAACAGACTCCAGATCTGCCCTCCCGAGGAAGAACAGGGCTTGGCGGTGGCTCCATCTCGTGGATCGCGATAATTCTTTCTCCCTGATTTTTTCTGGAAATATGTGATTGTATAGTATCAGGGGGGTCGTCAGTGGGGCCACCAGGTGGGTACAATGCACCTGGGCGCGCCAGGAGAGGGGGCGCGCCCTGGTGGGTTGTGCCCACCCAGGGGGCCCTCTCTGGTGGGTCTTGGCTCCAGTAATTCTTATTATTGATACAAAAAATCCTCAAAAAGTTTCATTCCATTCCGAGAACTTTTATTTCTACACAAAAACAATACCATGGTAGTTCTGCTGAAAACAGCATCAGTCTGGGGTTAGTTTCATTCAAATCGTGCAAATTAGAGTCCAAAACAAGAGAAAAAGTGTGAGAAAAAGTAGATATGTTGGAGGCGTAGCACATATGACCATGCAAAATTGTGTCAAATTTTACGTTTATATTCTTTGAGAACAGCTGAATAACTCCCACAAGGCCATCTTGAGCGGCTCGGATATATGCATCTGTCGAACTCAGTGCGGTGAATTCTTATTCGGACGAGGCCGGAGCACGCATAGCTTCTTTTAATCGACGGTGATTCATCACGCTCTCCACTTCAGAATTTGTGACCGACACATCATCTGAATCCTCTTGAGGAGGCGGAATGGGCGTGGCGTCGACTTGCATCCTAGCTGACGAGTCCGGCACCGGATTAGTGAACATTTGGCTAATCGGGCGTTCTCCCACCATTTGCCGCGTACTCCTCCTAAAAGATTAAAAGACAAAAAGGGAAGACTCTTAACAATGCAGACTCATGCATATGCATGCATTAAAGTATACATACCTCTTGGAAGATTGTGAGGTCTCCGCGGTACTCTTGGTCCTTTTTCGTTTTGAACGACGACCTTGTGTAGGGGCCGCCCTAGAGGAGATACGGTCCGTGGAGCGCTGATCCTGTTAATATTCGGATTAGTACAACAGGTAAGGATGCAGATGAGGATCTCTTCATAGGAAGCTTCTGGATACTCACAATGCAGAATGGGTAAAGGCGAGGGTAGTCGGCGATGATGGCCACTTCCAAACCGTCATACCTCACCTGATAGAATACCCCATCTTCCAAGAGGTGTATATATATATATATATATATATATATATATATATATATATATATATATATATATATATATATATATATATATATATATATATATATATATATATATATATATCCGGATCCTCGCAAAAGCCAGGATCTTCATCACGATTATGATCCTCCGGCTGGGGAGCGGGACAGTGGACGTCCTCGGTCATCCTCCTCCATGACTAGTTGGTGGCAACAAAAAGTAAATTCGATTAGTGTCTGCAATGCAATGAAATAAGCACAGACGATCGAGATCTTACCCATTCAATAGGGGTGTACATGGAATAAGCCTCCCGACAGTGTAACCGGAGAAAATCTTCTTTTCCGCCCTTGTACAGATTGGCCAAAATTGAAGCCAGTTCAGCGGGGTGTCCGGACCCTGCCGTCTGTAACGGGACGCGTCTTCTTCTCCGTTGTGACACCATAAGGGAGTTACTCTGGATTGGAGAGGCTGCACACACCTCTTTATTGCAATCACCATGACCTCAACTATCGAGAGTTCGGAGTGGGCGAGCAGCCTGACCTTGCTGACCAACCTCTTTATCTCCGCACTGTCCTCCTCCTTGGGACTTCGGGGAAGCCAGTTGAGGCACTTCCTTAGAGGAGCGCTGGAAAATTCAGGGAGGCCGCGCCTGACTGGATCCGGCAGCGGAACATCATTCATATAGAACCACTCCGAAGACCACTGCGGGTATGCTTCTTTAGGTGTTCCTACAGGGTATCCGGATCCGGCAATACGCCATACTTCGGCACCGTCCACTTCAAATATGGAACCCCCTTTGTGGCGGGGAACGAGGCTGAAGAATTTCCTCCATAATCCAAAATGGGCCTCGATGCCTAGGAATAGCTCGCGGAGGGCAACAAAGTGTGAGATGTGCAGGATCGAACCTGGGGTGAGGTTGTGCAGTTGGATGCCGTAAAATTCCAATAACCCCCAGAGGAAGGGATGGATTGGAAATCCCAGGCCCACAACAGAAATGGGACGAAGCACACCCTCTCCTCCTTATTTGGGCTGGGGAAGTTATCAGCCGTCGCATCATTGCCTATTGAATATAATCCCGCTCGAACGGGAACTAGATATGCGAGGGGGCGGTAGCCCTGCGTCTGGAGCCGGCTTAGTTGAAGATGAGGCACGGAGCAACTCTGCCAATCACCCTCTTGAGGGCCGTGGGGGCGCGAAGAGGAGCCTGGGTTGCCAACCATGATGGAAGGCCTTGTTTGTGGCTAGACTTGGTCGTTTTTCTTTTGCGCGGTGTGAGATGGCATTTGGAGATCCATATCTCCTTATACAGGTGCCATCCGAGCGTGGCGAAGGGCTTATTTGCGAAAAAGCATGGACCGTTCGTATTCGCCTGGCGCGCGAAACTCAAAGCGCTGACAGGAGGAATCGTAAAAGACGTCGAGGTTATCGCCGGATTGTCATTGATCCGGATTATAATGAAGAACCCTCCTTGCAAAGCCGAAGACATGGGCCGAATATTACATCGTCATTGAAGGCAAGTTCGGGGGCTACTGAGGAAGTCCTGGATTATGGGGTCCTCGGGTGTCCGAGCTGTGTAGCATGGGCCGGACTGATGGGCCATGAATACAAGATAGAAGGCCTTCCCCCGTGCCCGGGTGGGACTCTCCTTTTCATGGATGGCAAGCTTAATGTCCGGATGTGTAGTTTCTTCTCTTTGTAAACCGAATCTGTACAACCCTAGGCCCCTCCGGTGTCTATATAAACCGGAGGGTTTAGTCCATAGGGGCTATCACAAATCATATAGGCTAGACATCTAGGGTTTAGCCATTACGATCTCGAGGTGGATCAACTCTTGTAACCCCTATACTCATCAAATACAACCAAGCATGACATAGGGTTTTACCTCCATTAAGAGGGCCCGAACCTGTTTGGGGGGCCCTACCCGAGATCGGCCAGTTTTGACACCGACAAAGGTCTCGTCACACCGCTGCCTCGATCCCCTCCACCTTCCTGCCCCTTGGCTTTGTTGGTGGCCAGAGGAGTGGGGAACCCACCCTTCTGTTTTCTTAGTTCTAGTATGTCCTTGTTTTACTTAGATTCTATTCCTTGGCATTTGGCAACATCGACGAGGTTCGTAGCCAATCGCCATGCAAAGTTCCCACCTAGCTCAATAAACAGAAAATTGGTTTGGAGGTCTCGAGCTTGTGCCTAGTGTGTGCGGTCGAACCAGAAGATAATTTTCATCCCATGTTAATATGTCCCCTCGCCCGCCAGCTGTACAATGCTATGTTCGAGGTGTGGTGTCTACCTGCGCGGGAGTCTTTCGTGAACTTGGGGAAGGAGTGGCTACTACATGCAATTGCACCCCTCGATGAGATTGCTCGATGCATGCTCTTGATGGTCTTTTGGAGGTGTTGGTTCATCAGGAATGAAGTCACACACAACAAGCCGCCTCCACCTGTGGAAGTTTCAGTTCGGTTCCTTCGTAGTTATTTAGATTCGCTTATTGGGATCAAACTAAATTCTTTTATGGACCCGGCTAAAGGGAAGAGTTCTATATCTTATATGCCCCCTATATCGCATGCTACGAAATCTCCACAGCTACTACCCTAGGATTTACTTAAGCTCGGGTGGGTGAAGCTTAATACAGATGGATCCTTGGGCGTGAGAGGTGATGCTGGTGTTGGTATGATTGCGGGGTGAGAAGGGGGAGATCATCTTCTCGGCATGTAGGCATCTTCACACTTGTTGTGATGCGCTTGAAGCTGAGCTTTGTGCGTGTGTGGAGGGTTTATCCCTTGCTCTTCAACGAAGTAATTTGCCTATTGCTATTGAGATGGACTCCAGTTCGGCGGTGGCTATGATCCAAGATCCGGGTGTTGTGGCGACTTGCTGTGTTGGAACAAGGTCTTTCTGGCCTCTTATCTGATCTGGCCCTCTCTTTAGATTTTGGTAAGGTCCAGTTTCTCCAACCCTGTTTGGTTAGTACTCCCTCCGTGAACTAAGAGGGAGTACATCTCATTGCCAGCGACAAGGGTCTTCATAACCTCCAACGAGCGGCAAACAATCGAAGGAAGATGGCCATGAAGGTTTTCAATGTATATTTATCTTTATGGTCGTTTTGTGTAGAGTTGTCGTTTTGTCCTGTTTTCTCTGCAAAACACTTCCTCCATCCCAGAATAAGTGTCTCAACTTTGTACTATAACTCTAATATAAAGTTGTACTAAGTTTGAGACACTCATTTTAAGACAGAGGGAGTATTATATATAACACCCTTTCGGTGTCTTTTCTAAAAAAAAAAAGGAGACGCTAAAACTACATAGAACCCCATTCTGTGTTCTCTTCAAGGGCATTAAGCACCTGAACAATTCGTGAAGGAAACAGGATAGTACATGGAACGCTATTTCAGAACAAACGATATTGTCACACATTGTATTGCTGGAGTGGAGCATGACATCACTTAGCCCATAAGGATACAGCCCCCAGTTAACCTGAGCATCACACAGCACAAAACTTGGGTGTTCCTGAGAAGCAACAAAGCTCCCTGCCGTTGTTTGTCAAGGATGACTAGTTGAGAACAACAATCTTCTGTCTTTTATTGGGCTTCTTCCCTTTGGCTGGATTAGCCTCCGGTTTATCTGGATTGCCACATTTTTCTTTGCTAGGCATTTCAGGCTCATCGTCACCATCTTCATCGATATCATCTTCTGAGTCAGATGAGCTGCTAGCAAATGAACTTCCCAAGGGTGGGAAGCTGCTCATTGTCGCCTCAGCTGCATCCACAGCCTGCTCTGAATGAAGATCAGCTACACCGAGAATCAAATCCTGCAAACAGAACCATGCTCATCAGTTAGCTCAGTAACACTGTTTTCTCCACTATGTCCCTGAGGATAGATTAGCTTTACCATCTCAATATATTCCTTTTCATTTCCAGTGAGTGCTTCAATGTCATACTCCTCAGGAGGCTTGTTCTGCACAAAGATAAAATGGAGCTAAGTAACAGTAGGGACACTGATATAACGCAAAATCAATTAGAAGCCTACCTGCGCATCAAGCTGCAATTTCTCATTGGCCTTTGCCATCTCTCCCAAGAAATCCTTCACTTTTCCAAGAACTATGCAGCATTGCAACACCCAAGTTAAACAGAAAAATTCAGGGGAGAAGTACATAAGCCAACAAACAAATTCCTTTTGTATCTGTCCGCTTGGACATGTAAATATTTGTCAAACCTTTTCATTTAGAAAATTACAATGTAGAGGCTTTCCCAATGATATTTCAGTCAAAAAATTGTAAAACATAATAAGCCGACTCAAAGAAATTGTTTCACACAATGACCTACTATGTTAACAGCCCCAATAGCCGTATGGTTCAAGCTCGTTCTTAGCAACAACCAAACAGTGCCACTGATTAATGACTCGGAAGAACCAGGGTGAACACATACATGTTCATATGATTCTCTGATGAGCTTGGACTAAACAAACATATAATCAATCTCGCGCAACGGTTCATCTATTTTCGGAGCTGCACAGAGTAGCAACAAAAAGAGATACCTTGGCTCTTTGGGAGTGGGTCGGTGGGAGGCCCCGCCTTGCGCGTGCCCTTGTGCTGCTCCCTGCCCGCGAACAGCGATTCTGCAAATCACACAAAACCCCTAAACATTGCAAAGGAGGAAGGCAAACACCAACCAGAGAGGAATTTGGGGGAGGCGGGGACGGGGATGAGAGCCGCACCGATGAAGGAGGGTGGATTGGGCCCCGATGGGAGGTCCAGGAGTTCTTTGCTAGGCTCCCCCATGGCTTCCGACGAACGAGAGAGAAGGGTCACCACGACTCCGCGCAGTGTGCGCAGCGAGTGCGACGCCGGCGTGGAGAGCGAGATATAGAGGCGACGCTGCGCGTGCGGACAGCCGGCCACGGCACGTTCGACGACGGCGGCGGCGCAGGACGCAGGCACGTCTACCCGAGCACACGCGCGGGCGGCGAGTGTGGCCGATGGGGAGTTGGGGACGGTCGAGGAACAGGGCTGGAGAGCTGCGGCCGAACGGCGTCGAGAAAAGTGGGCGGAGCGAGCGTGCCGGCCGATGGGGACGGGGACATCCAGGAGGAGGACAGGCGAGGCGAGGCAGAGAGAGAAGAGAAACGAGAAAATATTGTAGGCGCGTGCGTGAGCGGCGGCGGGGAGGCAGGATGGATCGGACGCTAGGGCTTAGAAGCAGACCCCGGCACGGCCTGGCCTAAACGGGCTAAGCACGGCACGGCCCACCCAGGCACGGCACAGCCCGTTTAGTGCCGGGCCGGCACTCGTGCCGCGCTTCCTGGCCCAGGCACGGCACAGCGCGTTTAGCCCACCGGCTCGCCTGATTTGAGGCTATTTTGGGCCTATTTGGACTGTTTTGGGTGGCTAATATAAATAAAATTCTTATTTTTTTAGCAATCAACCACTTTATTTAGCACTAATAATGTTGCTAATACAAATAATATCTGGAGTGGAAATAAGCCAAAGATGGCGGCCCTTATCTAGAGTAGTTGCCGGCTTCGCATGATCATGAGCTTCGTAGTTTGCCTCCATCCCTTCATGAACAATGTTTGCTTCAGTGTAGTTTCTCCGCCTGGAATGAATCTCCTTGATGATGACCACCGATGTTCCCCTGAACTCACCCTTTAAATGATTGATCGTAGCAGCACAATCAGTAGCAATGTACATACTTGAAAGGTTAAGGTCTTCAGCTAGATAGAAGGCTTCACAGCAAGCATACGCTTCCAGAATCTTCGGATAGATGATCCCTTCATAGCATGTCACGGATGCACCAATATATATACCTTGACCGTCTCTGCAAATAGCAGCGCAAGCGCCTCTGTTCCCATGTCTGGATATGGCTGCGTCCAAATTAATCTTGGGTAATCCCCCGGGGGGGCATCAACCACTTTTAAAATAAAATTCTTAAAAATATAGAATTTGTAAGCGGGTCGTTGAGGGAGTCCTGGACTAAGGGGTTCTCGGGCGTCCGGCCTGTTGGACATGGGCCGGACTAATGGGCTGTGAAGATACAAGACCGAAGACTCTCTCCCGTGTCCGGATGGGACTCTCCTTGACGTGAAAGGCAAGCTTGGCGATCAAATATGAAGATTCCTTTCTCGGTAACCGACCTTGTACAACCCTAGTCCCCTCCGGTGTCTATATAAACCGGAGGGCTTAGGATCAAGATGATCATAATCATAGTCATACATGCTAGACTTCTAGGGTTTTAGCCATTACGATCTCGTGGTAGATCAACTCTTGTAATACTTATATTCATCAAGATCAATCAAGCAGGAAGTAGGGTATTACCTCCATAGAGAGGGTCCGAACTTGGGTAAACATTGTGTCCCCTGTCTCCTGTTATCATCGACCTTAGACGCACAGTTCGAGACCCCCTACCCGAGATCCGCCGGTTTTGACACCGACATTGGTGCTTTCATTGAGAGTTCCACTGTGTCGTCCTCAAAAGGTTTGATGGCTCCTTCAATCATCTACAACAATGTTGTCCAAGGGGAAGTCTTCCTCCCTAGACAGATCATCGTGTTCGGCGGCTTCGCACTGCGGGCCAACTCGTTTGGACATCTGGAGCAGATCGAAAGCTGCGCCCCTGGCCGCCAGGTCAGATTCGGGAGCTTGAACTACGTCGCGGATATCCGCGGAGACTTGATCTTCGACGGATTCGAGACCACGGTAGTCGCTCCCCGTCACCTCGATGAACATGACTTAGATCTGTCATCGGGCCATACCCAGGAAATTGCACCTGTAACCGCTTTGGCCTTAAATCCGGAGTAGGTCGCGCCATCCGAGGATGGGAAGCTCAACCCCGCCATGGAAGCCGCAGACTCCACGGTGTTGGAGCCGCACACAGACCTAACCTTCGGTAATGCCTGTGTCACCAGGACCTCGGACTCGTTTCTGGATGTAAATTCCAAACTATGTGCGTCCGCGCATGTCGAGCATGATCGGTCATCGATCGCCGAATTCAGCACCGCGGACATCTTCCGGCACTTGCCTTTGGGCGATGTGCTGAACTCATTAAAAAATCTATCCTTAGCGGGGGATTCACAGCCGAACTATATCCGGTTCGAACCGAAAGCTGATGACGGGGAATTTCGCTTCCCACCCGCCACCTGTTGGGTAACGTAGTAATTTTCAAAAATTTCCTACACACACGCAAGATCATGGTGATGCATAGTGCTACATCTTGAGCTTGCGTTGGTTTTCCCCGAAGAGGAAGGGATGATGCAGCAGAGTAGCGTAAGTATTTCCCTCAGTTTTTGAGAACCAAGGTATCAATCCAGTAGGAGGCCACGCTCAAGTCCCTCTACCTGCACAAAACGGTAGCTACTCGCAACCAACGCGATTAGGGGTTGTCAATCCCTTCACGATCACTTACGAGAGTGAGATCTGATAGATAAAATATTTTTGGTATTTTTGGTATAAAGATGCAAAGTAAAAAGTAAAGGCAAAGTAAATAGCAAAGCAAGATTAAAGTGATGGAGATTGATATGATGAGAATAGACCCGGGGGCCATAGGTTTCACTAGTGGCTTCTCTCAAGAGCATAAGTATTCTATGGTGGGTGAACAAATTACTATTGAGCAATTGACAGAATTGAGCATAGTTATGAGAATATCTAGGCATGATCATGTATATAGGCATCATGTCCGTGACAAATAGACCGAAACGATTCTGCATCTACTACTATTACTCCACTCATTGACCGCTATCCAGCATGCATTTAGAGTATTAAGTTAAAAACAGAGTAACGCCTTAAGCAAGATGACATGATGTAGAGAGATAAATTCATGCAATATGAAATAAACCCCATCTTGTTATCCTCGATGGCAATGATGCAATACGTGCCTTGCTGCCCCTTCTGTCACTGGGAAAGGACACCGCAAGATCGAACCCACAGCTAAGCACTTCTCCCATGGCAAGAACTACCAATCTAGTTGGCCAAACCAAACGGATAATTCGAAGAGACTTGCAAAGATAACCAATCATGCATAAAAGAATTCAGAGAAGATTCAAATATTATTCATAGGTAGACTTGACCATTGTGATGCCCGGGCAATTAGGCTACAGTAATCCCACGTTAATGATGCCACGTCACCACGGTTACTGTTGTTAATCTCGTGTTAGTTCAAAATAGATTCAAAATTCAAACTTAAAATAAAATCAAACGGTAAAGATTTTCAAACTTTAATACTAAAATGTTCGAGGGGTGACAAATAATGCGTAGGTATTTATGGTGGAGGAAACATCTTTTTATAAAGTAGTTAAAAGCACTAAATTAATAAAAACTGCAGTAAAACTAATATTTAATTGTCTTTTAAATACTAAACAAATTTAAACTAATTGTTTAGGGTGCCAAATCAATTGTGGTAGTGTCATAAGTATTAGTTCTAATTTAGGGGCTAGATTTATAATTTATAAAACAAAGGTAAAAATAAACAGAAAAGAAATTGAAAAAAAAGAGAAAAGGAAAACTAGCAAACAAAAAAAAGGGGAGAAAAGAAAACAGGACCCCCCTCCCCGCTGGACCACAAGTGGCCCAGCTGGCCTCGGCCGCTCGAACGGGCCGGCCCACCCCGGTCCACCTCCCCTACTAACCCCTACCTCCACCGAAACCTAACCCTAACCGGCACACGATCCCCACTCCCCCCCTCTCTCTCGATCCCGTCTGGATCGGGGCCCCAGCGCCCGATCCCGCCCACATCGTTGCCCCCGTCGCCCGTCGCCGCCGTTCGTCGGATCGCCCACCACCTCGTCGGACCGCCTCCCGGCCGAACCGCTCCGTCCTCGACCTCCTCGCCAGATCTGCGTCGCCCGACCCCGTCGCCGCCGGGTCGACCGCGCCCGCCGCCTCCCGAGGACCGCTCCGCCCGGAGCCCGCCCTCCCTCGCCGG
>NC_041384.1:427075445-427083238 GCF_002162155.2 Triticum dicoccoides | reverse complement strand
CCTGTGCACGCTCCCGTGCGTGGCCACACTGCCGCTAGCCGGTAGCCCGCCCGCATAGTCCGCGCCTGCTGCCTACCTCGCGTCGCCCCACCACGCCTATTCCGGCAGCCGCCTGCGCCGCGGCGGATGTCAACTCCGACGTCGTCTCCGGCCAAGTTCGGCCGTCCCGCGACCACCGGTCGATGTGGTCGACCACCAGCTACCCATCGGTCCCCTTTACGCATCGAACCGATGCCCGTAGCGCAAGCCCGACGGGTTCTCGCATTGTTGCCGTCGCCGGCGCACTATAGCTCCTCGTCGGCGTTAACCATGATGATGAGGACGTCATTTACCCCCTACTAACACTCACTAACTCCAGGACCCCACGCGTTAATTAACTGCAGATTAGTTAATATACATAATTAACTAAGGTAACCACTCACTGACAGAGGGGACCCACCCTGCTAATTAATCTGTTATCAATAAAACTTAACACTAGGTTAAACCTGTGTCAATGACACCTGGGCCCCACTAGTCAGCTTGACCCGTCAATGGTCGATGCTGACTAGACTGCTGACTGGCCCCCTTGGTCTCACAAGCCAGCCTCACACACACACACACACACTCTAGCTGGGTACACTTCTGTGTACTCGTAGCATTTTCCTATTTATTTTCGAATTAATAATAATTATAGAAAATGATTAAAACTTTGATAAATAATATAAATTAAACCGTTTATCAGATGAAGAAACTTTGTACATGAAAGTTGTTCAAAACGACGAGACGATTCCGGATACGCAACCCGTTCGTCCGCCACACCCCCCTAACCTATCGAACTCGCAACTTTCCCCCTCCGGCTCCTCTGCCCGAAAACGTGAAACACCGGGAATACTTCCCGGATGTTTCCCCCCTTAACCGGTACCACCTCATACCACGTTAGGGCACACCTAGCACCACTCATTGTCACGTCACGCATCGTCGTGTTTATGTTTGCATTGTATTCATTGTTTCTTCCCCCTCTTATCTCCGGTAGACTACGAGACCGACGCTGCTGCTGCCCAGTTCGACTACGGAGTTGACGACCCCTCTCTCTTGCCAGAGCAACCAGGCAAGCCCCCCCCTTTGGTCACCAGATATCACCTACTCTTCTCTATACTGCTTGCATTAGAGTAGTGTAGCATGTTACTGCTTTCAGTTAATCCTATACTGCTGCATAGCCTGTCCTTGCTACTACTGTTGTTACCTTTACCTGCTATCCTGCTGCTTAGTATAGGATGATAGTGTTCCATCAGTGACCCTACACTCTTGTCCGTCTGCCATGCTATACTATTGGGCTATGATCACTTCGGGGGGTGATCACGGGCATATACTATGTACTTTACACTATTGCATTACCTGTGATACTGTTCGGAGATGGGGGCTGAAAGGACAGGTGGCTCCATCCCGGTAGAGGTGGGCCTGGGTTCCCGACGGCCCCCGACTGTTACTTTGTGGCGGAGCGGCAGGGCAGGTTGAGACCACCTAGGAAAGAGGTGGGCCTGCCCCTGGTCGATGTTCGCGGATACTTAACACGCTTAACAAGATCTTGGTATTTGATCTGAGTTGGGTCGTTGACCTTACACGCACTAACCATCTACGTGGGAGTAGTTATGGGTATCCCGGCGTCGTGGTATCAGCTGAAGCATTTCGTGACGTCAGCGACGGAGCGACGCGCGCCGGATTGGACTGGAACGCCTGCTAGGCTAGGTCTACTTTCGGCCGCCCTCGCAACATGCAGGTGTGCTAAGGGCGATGGGCCCAGACCCCTGTGCGCTTAGGTTTAGACCGGCGTGCTGACCTCTCTCTTATGCCTAGGTGGGGCTGCGACGTGTTGATCTTCCGCGGCCGGGCATGACCCAGGAAAGTGTGTCCGGCCAAATGGGATCAAGCGTGTTGGGTTATGTGGTGCACCCCTGCAGGGAAGTTAAATCTATTCGAATAGCCGTGATCTTCGGTAACAGGACGACTTGGAGTTGTACCTTGACATTATGACAACTAGAACTAGATACTTAATAAAACACACCCTTCCAAGTGCCAGATATAACCCGGTGGTCGCTCTCTCTCAGGGTTACGAGGAGGGGATCGCCGGGTAGGATTATGCTATGCGATGTTACTTGGAGGACTTCAACCTACCCTCTTCTACCTGTTGCAAGACGGAGGTGACCAGAAGCGTAGTCTTCGATAAGACTAGCTATCCCCCTCTTATTCTGGCATTCTGCAGTTCAGTCCACTGATATGGCCCTTTACACATATATCCATGCATATGTAGTGTAGCTCCTTGCTTGCGAGTACTTTGGATGAGTACTCACGGTTGCCTTGTTCCCCCTTTTCCTCCCTTTCTTTACCCGGTTACTGCGACCAGACGATGGAGCCCAGGAGCCAGACGCCACCGTCGATGACGACTACTACCCCGGAGGTGCCTACCACTACGTGCAGCCCGCTGACGACGACCAGGAGTAGTTAGGAGGATCCCAGGCAGGAGGCCTGCGCCTCTTTCGATCTGTATCCCAGTTTGTGCTAGCCTTCTTAAGGCAAACTCATTTAACTTATGTCTATACTCATATATTGTTGCTTCCGCTGACTCGTCTATGATCGAGCACTTGTATTCGAGCCCTCGAGGCCCCTGGCTTGTATTATGATGCTTGTATGACTTATTTATGTTTTAGAGTTGTGTTGTGATATCTTCCCGTGAGTCCCTGATCTTGATCGTACACATTTGCGTGCATGATTAGTGTACGATTAAATCGGGGGCGTCACAAGTTGGTATCAGAGCCGACTGCCTGTAGGAATCCCCCTTTCCAACTCCTTGGCCGAAGTCGAGTCTAGACATCACAAAACTTTTACTAACATGGCTGTGTGCCTTACGGGCCCACGTCGCCATTGGGTGGTACTAGGATCTTTTACTCCTCGACCTTTACTCTGGGATTCTGAACTCTCTTCTATTCGGGTTAAACGATTTTTACTAAAATCTAACTTTAGGTTCTCGAAAATACTTTCTCCCGGAGAGGCCCTTCGGTCCAGATGATCACCGACTGCACCAGAAGATTTCGAAGATACTCTTTGATATTCTCTCGAGACCTTGTGCCCGTTGCTTTTGCAATTCCCGACCACCGATAAACCCTTATGGATAACTACTTACACTTGCCATTCATATGATCATCCCCCATTGATCTTGTTATTACAAGATACCCCGAAGTTTTCTCTATTGTTCTGAGAATACTTTATGCCTACTGCCTAGCAGTTCTTTGCCACACGAATACCCCTTCAAATAAATCCTCGCACTTGTCGAGTATCCGCTCATCCCCAGTTGTTCTTGTGTTTCACAAAAGTCTTCGAAATGCTATTCGATCCTCCAAAAAAATAATCCTTAGCAGCTTATTGCTCTACAAATACTTGTCTGCTTACATTATGGATGCTCCCATATCACTAGCAATATTCACTAGTATCTTTTTACACCGTCATTTTGATCCTGTTGCTTCAACATGTGTGCGAATGCACACAATCATCGATCAACCCTTCTAAATTATCTTTTCGGCTCAGACGTCATTTTGAACATGAGCTGGTTCTCAACCAAACTATTTGTCATCAATTGTGCCTCTGGTCTATCCAACTTATCCATCCTTGATCAGAGCGTCTGCTTCTGATCCTTTGTTTTGGAAATCATAATTCCTTTGTTATCTAAGCATCGAATTATTCAGATGTTCCATAATATGATGTCCGTGCGTTCTTTCTTCCTCTGATTGAGTACCGATACTCACACCAGCTCCGTTGTGGATCGCCCGATCCATTGTTGGATTTTATCTGACAGTGTCCTTCATATTCAATCACCTTGTGAGTTCTTCCCCTGATACATAGTGCCTCCGGTAAATTGTATCATCTGCTTGGCCAACCATGCTCTACTTTCGAGCTGGTGGTATTTAGTATTGAAGTTTGTGGTATATGTTCGTAAGATGCCCTGATGGGTTGAACCTATGCCTTCCTTACTATGTGTGAACTCGGAAGTTTTCACGGGTCATACTCATCTGGTATTTCACCAGGTAAAACTTTCAACACTAATGCCTTTATCAAAGCGAGGAGTGAATGGAAGGTTATACATTGAAGAAGTGGGAGTCGACCTTGAACTTTGTGTTCATGCCCATGGACACAATGTAGATCCTATCCTGGAAGCTTCTTGTAATAATAGCTATTTCCTTGATATAATATCCTTTGGTTTCGTTGAATTGATCCTTTGCAATCATGGTTCCGACCATATGTTCTTCTTTGATCCAATTCCCGGGCAAGTTTAAGCGCTTGTCTTCTGTGGATCAATACCCCAGTCCAACCCTTACTTTGATCTACCGTCAAGTATTACCCCCCTGGTATCTCGAGATTATCACAAAACTTCATAATTTCTTATGAGTTCTCCATCAAGTGCTACCTTCCCACTGATTCCAATTTTTCACGGGCTCTGAGTTATTAAACACTCATAGACACCGATAACTGAACCGAGTCCGCACTGTGGTTCAACAACTCTTCAGTAAGCTTCTATAAGTACGAGTTTGTACCCGATCACGCCATTCCTAGCCTATTTGGCTATATCGTTGTCGTGATGATTCTAACTGTGCTACCTGGTCCTTCTTCCTAGAGCACAATTTTTTGACGATGAGCTAAGCTTACGTCGATCTTTCCTCATCATATCATTTCGCTTTGGACAGCAAGCTTGCTTTGGAGTTTGTGTCATACCCTCGGTTCCATTAACCTTTCGCTTCATCATTCCTTTGACTTGATGTCATCGCCGATCTATTACATCTTCGTGGAGCCTCTCGACAAAATTTGTCGTGATCATAATCAACATCTTGACTCCTCCCTGGATATCAATTGAATTCATGATGAAAAATACCATCCTTTCCCTCGATGATTTGTGTTGTCATCGACCATTTTAATGCCTCCCCTCCAACACAAACTTGTTCGTGTTCTGTGTTATACCTTGAGTTCCTTGCTATCCAGCCTTTGTTCGTAATTACCTTGGAGTATTACCATCTCTTTTGTCAAGAATGTGGTGAGAATTTCACCACCTCTTAAGAATTCTTGATATAATAATACTTCTCGCCATCTCCGTTCATTCCTTGGACCCCGTATTGTTTTTTTACTGGAATACCGACAATTGAGCTATGACGTGTGAATTCAAAACTTCTAGCAACCCTATTGCTTTGGAGTGAATTGGCGATAGTTTCATTCTAAGTCTTTCGATAATTGAATCACCATTCTAACATTGGTCGTGCAACCCAGCCCATATTTCGGGTGCACCTTTCAACCAATGTTTAATTATGTATGTTTTCCTCGAGCATACCTCACTATATCATTTAATCTGACAAAGGTTATCTCCTTGTTCAGATAATCATGGAAATCCTTTTTTTTAATCCCAATGGAAAGTCGCTGAGTCCATCAGCCACCTCCTCACCCTCTCCTTGATTTAATGATGAACTCTTGTTTTGGAACTCTCTTCCATAGTTCGTTCCCCGAGAGTCTTACAATGTCACCTCGTTAATTTGTGTCGCACCTTTTCTTCTCAGGCATCCTGAGCCTAAGGTATCCCAACACCAATCAGATCTAAATCTCGGTCAGATATGATGGTTGGAACATATTTCCAAGAGTTATAACAATGGTCTTTATGTGACCCGGTAAGGTGATGTCGTGCCTAGCACACCTGGCCGGAGGCCCTATTGTTATAGTTTCCGTTTAACAAGGTTATCTATTCTTCCATGAGGATGTGGTTAGACTTATTCTATAAGTTGTTCCTGATGAATCCTTTGAGTATTAAAGTCTGATTTTTTTAAAAGACCATGTCAATGCTATCTTGAAGCATGTCCATGGTACTCCGATTTTCAACAAAAACATTTGAAGCCCAATGCTAAATGTTTCCTGCTCGATTATCCAAACACCGCTGTATGGGTATGGTCATCAAATTCCTCTCACCTTACCTAAATGGTTATCCACTCTATATCCTGTCATGGATATCTTGCTCTGCTTGTCCTTGGGAAGGATATGCCCCCGAAATGTGTTTAAACACATTTTTCCTTTCCATTGTTCTGTTTAACCTGGTAATCACCTTTCCTTTCCTTTGGTTTGCTTAACCCTTCTTGTGATCTATATTATATAAGCAGTAGTAATCTTCTGCTTATGTAAAACACGTTAGAGTACAACCGTGCCAGTAAGACCCTGTTTCTACTGTTGATGACATTTCGGTAGCCACCGACGGGCGGGAACTTTGCCTATTGGCCCGCCTTGTTCAACGAGCACGAAAATGGTTCTCTTCGTCCCTCGCCCCTGGTATCGATGTTGTTGCCGACATAACTGACAGGCTACCCTCTGACACGCCTTACTATCATGACCGTGCAAGATGTCGGCCCCCTTCCTAGTTTCAACCACATGGTGGGCCCATAACCCACAGTTCCACAGGATCGAAACCTGACTCTCCTGTACACCCCCTGTTCCCAAAGTTATTCCTCCCACGTGGACTCGTATGTAATTCATGAGCCACCTTCCGATGAGATCATCAATTCTGGCATCAGAAACAATAATTATTCCGTTGCTTGAAACCCCTTTCACCTTCTGACTAGGCATTGAATGATTGCCTGGCTGCCTGAAACTTCTTGTTGGACCTTCCAACTTTACTCTCGATGTGTTCTATTTGTTCAACTCGAGAGGTACTCATATGCTCATTCATGGGTTAATCCCAGGTTATTACCCTTATAGCATTCTGTCGTTTCCGATCTACCCCGTGACCTATTCGTAAGTACGATGGAGTTTCCGAAGAAAGGATGCCGACTTCATCTTAATGACCTGAAGCAGAAAAATGAAGACATCAATGTATTGGATCGACCACTTCGAGAAGAGCAACTATGACCGAGAAGAATCGTTAGAATTTCGTAACCAGATCCCTTCCCCCTTATAACCGCTCCTAAATCTCGGGACGAGATTTCTTGTAGTGGAGGAGAATTGTGACGCCCGGGCAATTAGGCTACAGTAATCCCACGTTAATGATGCCACGTCACCACGGTTACTGTTGTTAATCTCATGTTAGTTCAAAATAGATTCGAAATTCAAACTTAAAATAAAGTCAAACGGTAAAGATTTTCAAACTTTAATACTAAAATGTTCGAGGGGTGACAAATAATGTGTAGGTATTTATGGTGGAGGAAACATCTTTTTATAAAGTAGTTAAAAGCACTAAATTAATAAAAACTGCAGTAAAACTAATATTTAATTGTCTTTTAAATACTAAACAAATTTAAACTAATTGTTTAGGGTGCCAAATCAATTGTGGTAGTATCATAAGTATTAGTTCTAATTTAGGGGCTAGATTTATAATTTATAAAACAAAGGTAAAAATAAACAGAAAAGAAATTGAAAAAAAAGAGAAAAGGAAAACTAGCAAACAAAAAAAAGGGAGAAAAGAAAACAGGACCCCCCTCCCCGCTGGACCACAAGTGGCCCAGCTGGCCTCAGCCGCTCGAACGGGCCGGCCCACCCCGGTCCACCTCCCCTACTAACCCCTACCTCCACCGAAACCTAACCCTAACCGGCACATGATCCCCACTCCCCCCCTCTCCCTCGATCCCGTCTGGATCGGGGCCCCAGCGCCCGATCCCGCCCACATCGTTGCCCCCGTCGCCCCTCGCCGCCGTTCGTCGGATCGCCCACCACCTCGTCGGACCGCCTCCCGGCCGAACCGCTCCGTCCTCGACCTCCTCGCCGGATCTGCGTCGCCCGACCCCGCCGCCGCCGGGTCGACC
>NC_041384.1:427020396-427075158 GCF_002162155.2 Triticum dicoccoides | reverse complement strand
CCAGCGCCTGATCCCGCCCACATCGTTGCCCCCGTCGCCCCTCGCCGCCGTTCGTCGGATCGCCCACCACCTCGTCGGACCGCCTCCCGGCCGAACCGCTCCGTCCTCGACCTCCTCGCCGGATCTGCGTCGCCCGACCCCGCCGCCGCCGGGTCGACCGCGCCCGCCGCCTCCCGAGGACCGCTCCGCCCGGAGCCCGCCCTCCCTCGCCGGACTGTCGCCACCTCCTCGAGCCCATTGCCTTCCCCTGCAGCTCCCCTGTGAGCACCCCCTTCTATCCTCCTTCCCCTCCTTCCTTGCGTCACGGGCGTGCGCCGGTGCACACCACGGTGCCCTGCTGTGCCCCCCCGGCCTGCTCACTGCAGCCTGTGCACGCTCCCGTGCGTGGCCACACTGCCGCTAGCCGGTAGCCCGCCCGCATAGTCCGCGCCTGCTGCCTACCTCGTGTCGCCCCACCACGCCTATTCCGGCAGCCGCCTGCGCCGCGGCGGATGTCAACTCCGCCGTCGTCTCCGGCCAAGTTTGGCCGCCCCACGACCACCGGTCGACGTGGTCGACCACCAGCTACCCATCGGTCCCCTTCACGCATCGAACCGATGCCCGTAGCGCAAGCCCGACGGGTTCTCGCGTTGCTGCCGTCGCCGGTGCACTATAGCTCCTCGTCGGCGTTAACCATGATGACGAGGACGTCATTTACCCCCTACTAACACTCACTAACTCCAGGACCCCACGCGTTAATTAACTGCAGATTAGTTAATATACATAATTAACTAAGGTAACCACTCACTGACAGAGGGGACCCACCCTGCTAATTAATCTGTTATCAATAAAACTTAACACTAGGTTAAACCTGTGTCAATGACACCTGGGCCCCACTAGTCAGCTTGACCCGTCAATGGTCGATGCTGACTAGACTGCTGACTGGCCCCCTTGGTCTCACAAGCCAGCCTCACACACACACACACACACACTCTAGCTGGGTACACTTCTGTGTACTCGTAGCATTTTCCTATTTATTTTCGAATTAATAATAATTATAGAAAATGATTAAAACTTTGATAAATAATGTAAATTAAACCGTTTATCAGATGAAGAAACTTTGTACATGAAAGTTGTTCAGAACGACGAGACGATTCCGAATACGCAACCCGTTCGTCCCCCACACCCCCCTAACCTATCGAACTCGCAACTTTCCCCCTCCGGCTCCTCTGCCCAAAAATGCGAAACACCGGGAATACTTCCCGAATGTTTCCCCCCTTAACCGGTACCACCTCATACCACGTTAGGGCACACCTAGCACCGCTCATTGTCACGTCACGCATCATCGTGTTTATGTTTGCATTGTATTCATTGTTTCTTCCCCCTCTTATCTCCGGTAGACTACGAGACCGACGCTGCTGCTGCCCAGTTCGACTACGGAGTTGACGACCCCTCTCTCTTGCCAGAGCAACCAGGCAAGCCCCCCCCTTTGATCACCAGATATCACCTACTCTTCTCTATACTGCTTGCATTAGAGTAGTGTAGCATGTTACTGCTTTCAGTTAATACTATACTACTGCATAGCCTGTCCTAGCTACTACTGTTGTTACCTTTACCTGCTATCCTACTACTTAGTATAGGATGCTAGTGTTCCATCAGTGACCCTACACTCTTGTCCGTCTGCCATGCTATACTATTGGGCTGTGATCACTTCGGGAGGTGATCACGGGCATATACTATGTACTTTACACTATTGCATTACCTGTGATACTGTTCGGAGATGGGGGCTGAAAGGACAGGTGGCTCCATCCCGGTAGAGGTGGGCCTGGGTTCCCGACGGCCCCCGACTGTTACTTTGTGGCGGAGCGGCAGGGCAGGTTGAGACCACCTAGGAAAGAGGTGGGCCTGCCCCTGGTCGATGTTCGCGGATACTTAACACGCTTAACAAGATCTTGGTATTTGATCTGAGTTGGGTCGTTGACCTTACACGCACTAACCATCTACGTGGGAGTAGTTATGGGTATCCCGGCGTCGTGGTATCAGCTGAAGCATTTCGTGACGTCAGCGACGGAGCGACGCGCGCCGGATTGGACTGGAACGCCTGCTAGGCTAGGTCTGCTTTCGGCCGCCCTCGCAACGTGCAGGTGTGCTAAGGGCGATGGGCCCAGACCCCTGTGCACTTAGGTTTAGACCAGTGTGCTGACCTCTCTCTTATGCCTAGGTGGGGCTGCGACATGTTGATCTTTCGCGGCCGGGCATGACCCAGGAAAGTGTGTCCGGCTAAATGGGATCAAGCGTGTTGGGTTATGTGGTGCACCCCTGCAGGGAAGTTAAATCTATTCGAATAGCCGTGATCTTCGGTAACAGGACGACTTGGAGTTGTACCTTGACCTTATGACAACTAGAACTGGATACTTAATAAAACACACCCTTCCAAGTGCCAGATATAGCCCGGTGGTCGCTCTCTCTCAGGGTTATGAGGAGGGATCGCCGGGTAGGATTATTCTATGCGATGTTACTTGGAGGACTTCAACCTACCCTCTTCTACCTGTTGCAAGACGGAGGTGACCAGAAGCGTAGTCTTCGATAAGACTAGCTATCCCCCTCTTATTCTGGCATTCTGCAGTTCAGTCCACTGATATGGCCCTTTACACATATATCCATGCATATGTAGTGTAGCTCCTTGCTTGCGAGTACTTTGGATGAGTACTCACGGTTTCCTTGTTCCCCCTTTTCCTCCCTTCCTTTACCCGGTTGCTGCGACCAGACGATGGAGCCCAGGAGCCAGACGCCACCATCGATGACGACTACTACCCCGGAGGTGCCTACTACTACGTGCAGCCCGCTGACGACGACCAGGAGTAGTTAGGAGGATCCCAGGCAGGAGGCCTGCGCCTCTTTCGATCTGTATCCCAGTTTGTGCTAGCCTTCTTAAGGCAAACTCGTTTAACTTATGTCTGTACTCAGATATTGTTGCTTCCGCTGACTCGTCTATGATCGAGCACTTGTATTCGAGCCCTCGAGGCCCCTGGCTTGTATTATGATGCTTGTATGACTTATTTATGTTTTAGAGTTGTGTTGTGATATCTTCCCGTGAGTCCCTGATCTTGATCGTACACATTTGCGTGCATGATTAGTGTACGATTTAATCGGGGGCGTCACAATCATAAACCCACAATTCATCGGTCTCAACAAACACATCGCAAAAAGAAGATTACATCGAATAGATCTCCACGAGAGAGGGGGAGAACTTTGTATTGAGATTCAAAGAGAGAGAAGAAGCCATCTAGCTACTAACTATGGACCCGAAGGTCTGAGGTAAACTACTCACACTTCATCGGAGGGGCTAGGATGATGTAGAAGCCCTCCGTGATGACGACCCTCTTCCGGCGGAGCTTCGGAACAGGGCCCAAGATGGGATCTCGTGGATATAGAAAGTTGCGGCGGTGGAATTAGGTTTTTGGCTCCTGTTCTGATCGTTTGGGGGTACGTAGGTATATATAGGAGGAAGGAGTACGTCGGTGGAGCACCGAGGGGCCCACGAGGCAGGGGGCGCACCCTAGGGGGGGCGCCCCCATCCTCGTGACCTCCTCTTTGACTCCCTGGAGTAGGGTCCAAGTCTCCTGGATCACGTCCGGTGAGAAAATCACGTTCCCTAAGATTTTATTCCGTTTGGACTCCGTTTGATATTCTGTTTCTCCGAAACACTGAAATAGGCAAAAAACAGCAATTCCGGACTGGGACTCCGGTTAATAGGTTAGTCCCAAAAATAATATAAAAGTGGAAAATAAAGCCCAATATAGCCCAAAACAGTAGATAATATAGCATGGAGCAATCAAAAATTATAGATACGTTGGAGACGTATCAGGCATCCCCAAGCTTAATTCCTGCTCGTCCTCGAGTAGGTAAATGATAAAAAGAGAATTTTTGATGCGGAGTGGTACTTGGCATAAGTTCAATGCAAATCTTCTTAATTGTGGTATGAATATTCAGATTATAAAGATTCAAGATAAAAGTTTATATTGACATAAAAATAATAATAGTTCAAGCATACTAACAAAGCAATTATGTCTTCTCAAAATAACATGGCCAAAGAAAGTTATCCCTACAAAATCATATTGTCTGGCTATGCTCTATCTTCACCACACAAAATATTTAAATCATGCACAACCCCGATGACAAGCCAAGCAATTGTTTCATACTCTAACTTTTTCAAAACTTTTTCAATATTCATGCAATACATGAGCGTGAGCCATGGATATAGCACTATAGGTGGAATAGAATGGTGGTTTTGGAGAAGACAAAAAGGAGAAGATAGTCTCACATCAACTAGGCGTATCAACGGGCTATGGAGATGCCCATCAATAGATATCAATGTGAGTGAGTAGGGATTGCCATGCAACAGATGCACTAGAGCTATAAATGTATGAAAGCTCAAAAAGAAACTAAGTGGGTGTGCATCCAACTTGCTTGCTCACGAAGACCTAGGGCAATTTGAGGAAGCCCATCATTGGAATATACAAGCCAAGTTCTATAATGTAAAATTCCCACTAGTATATGAAAGTGAAAACATATGAGACTCTCTATATGAAGAACATGGTTCTACTTTGAAGCACAATATATGAGACTCGCTATATCATGGTGCTACTTTGAAGCACAAGTGTGGAAAAAAAGATAGTAGCATTGCCCCTTTTTATTTATTTTCTTTTTTTGGGGCCTTCTTTTTTTCTTTGGCCTTTCTTTTTTTTTCTTTTTTTGGGACAATGCTCTATTGAATGATGATCATCACACTTCTATTTATTTACAACTCAATGATTACAACTCTATTCTAAAACAAAGTATGACTCTATATGGATGCCTCCGGCGGTGTACCGGGATATGCAATCAATCAAGAGTGACAATGTAATGCCCCAAGACCGGAGTTTCAGATGCCTTCCAGGGTTTCCGAGATTTGTTGTGTGTTTTGTTTTGTCTGTTGCATTCATCTTGCATCATCACCTTCTCCTTCCCTCTACTTCCTTCTTTTGATAAGTGCCACATTCCCTTCTCTTTTAATGTTCAACTTTGCCACAACATTCTATCACCATGTCCTATACCTCTCCCAATTTTTTTCACCTCTTTTGAAGTTGATTTGGTTAGGTTCAAAAATACCCCAAGTTTGAATTTAATTCGAACTTGATATATTTTTCTACCTCTAAAAATGTCCAAACCAATTTTATCAATTAGGACATGAATCCAGGGTCATGAGGATATTTTTATATTTCTCATACACATCTCCTTTTCCCCCTGCTCTTTCCTTTTGTATTTCTGTCTAAAGAAATGTAAAAGAAAAGAGACAACAGTAGCAGCGCCAGGCCGGCCAACCAACAGCCTTCCCGCTGCCAGCCAAGGCCTTCCCCGCGACCTCTCTAGGCCCATTTCCTTCCCCGCGGCCCACCTGGATCCAGCCGGCCACTAAGCCTAAGGCCTAGCCAAGGCCATCTCTAATCCTAACCCTAGCCCGCTCGATCCCTCGCTCTCCTCTCAATTTCCCTCTCCCTCGTCTCCCTCCACCGCACAGACGCAACGCCAGCGAGAGGAGTTTCTCTCGCTCGTCCTCCTCCAGACAACGTCGCCCCTCTCCTCGCCCTTCCTCCCCCCCGCGCCGCGAGCCCTCCTCCCGTGCCACATCCCTTCTCCCTTCCATATCCTCGCGCGCCGTGCACAGGAGAGGGATCTCGATCCCATCTCCTTCCCACGCGCGCTGCTCTCCTGCCCGTTGTCCGGTCCGCCCCCGCACCCAACCTTCTCCTTGACGCCGGCCCGGCCGCCGAGCGTCGCCTCTCTGCACGGCTCCTTCCCCGTGACCCCGAGCTCCATGGAGCCGGCCTCCTTTGTAAGCCATCGTCAGCAGCCCCACTGCTGCAGTTCAGAGGCAAGCCCCTCTGACCGCGCCAACTCCGGCGCCCCTGCAGCCTCTCCTCCGACGCTAGCGAGTAGAGGCCGCCGCCACGCCATCTTGCCGCTGCTCTTATGGTTCTCGGTGACCTCCATGTCCCGCTGGACCACTCCTTGCCCCGTTGCCGCTTGGTACCATTGCCCGAGTGCATGTCACCTCGACCACCACCTCGCTACCCTCGTGCGCCTCCGCCTCTGTTGCCTCCGATGGTGGCTGTTTCGTTTTGGGCTTCGTGGAAAAGTCCTCTCCGACAAGTGTACGAGTACACAGTGTTGCGTCCAGTATCTCTACCGACGTCCCCTGAATCGACAAGTACCAGCTTCACCACCGAACCAGGACGCCAAGTTCTGCTTCGTACGTGTACGACTACACCCGGTGATGCGACAAGCCCCGACGTGTACATCTACTCCATCAAGACTGGACTGACAAGTACCCCAACGTCTTGTGTACAACACCGTCGCCGAAGACCCGGGTAGCAAAACGTCAAGTACCTATGACCGAAGAATGCCATGTACCTCTCCGAAGAAAACCAAACATGTACCACTACGTCCGGAGGCATCGGATCCGTCAAGTTCCACTACCGTCGTGAACAACTACCGTCGCCGAGATCGCGAGAACCTCTACTTCCTCCTCGAAATGTGAACGACTACCGTCGACCCCAAGTGACTCGGATTCGTCAAGTCCTTCTACAAAAACGCGTACCACTACCGTCGCGAGTACCTCTACCGTCGTCGCGTACCCCCTACTTCCACCACGTCTCGAGAACGTATACTTCCTCTACTTGGCACCGAACGAGAACTGGCCCGATTGCACACTTCGAAGGTATAACCATCGAGGCGACGCTCGTGAACGGATGCATGTGTGATGTTTGAGATGCTTGTGTTTGCACCGTGTCCAAATGGTCACTCGTTTCCTTGTCACCAACTCGTGGGATACCCGGAATCCAGGATCACCCCACCATCTCTAGCATGTTCCGAACATCCGCACCCTTGCTTCTTTTGCATCGGTACCTCCATGAGCTACTGGAACCGATATGGTGCCGTGGCATCATTTTCGGATTCGTCGTTGTGGCACCCTTTCTTTCCACCACGGTGACAAATGCTTCATAATGCTCTTGTCAATTTTTAATAAAAAATTGCATAACCTTGCACATGTCATCCGCATCATGTTAACAACAATTAAAATGTTTAAAATTGTTGTTTGCTTTAAATTGATAATTGCATATGGGGAGTTACCGGAATTGTTGTTTGTTCCGGCCTCATTTAAACTTGTTTAGATAGAGGTTTTACTCATGCTTCACCTCTTGCCATGCTAACAACATTTAATATTGTTGAGTACCTAACCGGGAGTGAACTAAATAATTGATGTGGTGTTCTGTCAATATGCAACTCCGTTGCATAATGAGCTCCACTTAATTTGTAGGATTGTTTGTGCACTTTGCCATGCCATGCTTCATTAAACCGGACATGCATCATACTTGATTGTGCATCATGCCATGTTTATGTGATGGTTGTTTACTATGTTGTTTGCTTCTTTCCGGTGTCGCTTCTTCGGGTTAGTTCCGTTAACGTCGCGTTTGTGAGGATCCGTTCGACTACGTTCGTTTGTCTTTTTCATGGACCCGTTCTTCTTCCTTGCGGGATCTCAGGCAAGATGACCATACCCTTGAAATAACTTCTAGCTTTGCTTGCTAGATGCTCGCTCTTTTGCTATGCATATGCTGCTATACCTACCACTTGCTTATCATGCCTCCCATATTGTTGAGCCAAGCCTCTAACCTCCTTGTCCTAGCAAACCATTGTTTGGCTATGTTACCGCTTGCTCAGCCCCTCTTATAGCGTTGTTAGTTGCAGGTGAAGATTGGAGTTTGTTCCTTGTTGGAACATGGATATTTGTTGGGATATCACAATATCTCTTATTTAAATTAATGCATCTATATACTTGGTAAAGGGTGGAAGGTTCGGCCTTATGCCTGGTGTTTTGTTCCACTCTTGCCGCCCTAGTTTCCGTCATATCGGTGTTATGTTCCCGGATTTTGCGTTCCTTACGCGGTTGGGTTATAATGGGAACCCCTTGACAGTTCGCCTTGAATAAAACTCCTCCAGCAAGGCCCAACATTGGTTTTACCATTTTCCACCTAGCCTTTTCTTTCCCTTGGGTCGACCGGCTCAAGGGTCATCTTATTTTAACCCCCCGGGCTAGTGCTTCTCTAAGTGTTGGTCCAAACTGAGCGATGTCCGAGGCTACCAGGGGCAACTCTGGGCTGGCTTACCCGACGTCTTGCTCATCCGGTGTGCCCTGAGAACGAGATATGTGTAACTCCTATCGGGTTTTGTCGGCACATCTGGGTGGCTTTGCTGGTTTTGTTTTACCATTGTCAAAATGTCTTGTAACCGGGATTCCGAGCCTGATCGGGTCTTCCTGGGAGAAGGAATATCCTTCGTTGGCCATGAGAGCTTGTGATGGGCTAAGTTGGGACACCCCTGCAGGGTTTTGAACTTTCGAGCCGTGCCCGCGGTTATGGGCAGATGGGAATTTGTTAATGTCTTGTTGTAGAAAACCTGAAGTTGACCTTAATTAAAATACATCAACCGCGTGTGTTATCGTGACGGTCTCTTCTCGGCGGGGTCTAGGAAGTGAACACGGTGTTGGAGTTATGCTTGAGGTAGGTTGTTCTAGGATCACTTCTTGATCATAGCCCCTCGACCATGCTTTTGCCTTCTCTTCTCGCTCTCATTTGCGCATGATAGCCACCATATATGCTAGTCGCTTGCTGCAGCTCCACATCATACCTTTTACCCTACCTATAAGCTTAAATAGTCTTGATCGCGAGGGTGTGAGATTGCTGAGTCCCCGTGACTCACAGATACTTCTAAAACCAGCTTGCAGGTGCCGATGATACCGTGCAGGTGACGCAACCAAGCTCAAGGAGGAGCTCGATGAAGATCTTGTCCTTTGTGTTGTTTTCGTTCTAGTTGATCAGTAGTGGAGCCCAGTCGGGACGATCGGGGATCTGTGTAGCTTTTGGGGTAGTCTTCTTTTATTTTGGTTCCGTAGTCGGACCTTGTGTGTATCTGCATGATGTAATGTTTTATTCATGTATTGTGTGAAGTGGCGAGTGTAAGCCAACTATGTATCTTTTTCCTTATGTATTACATGGGTTGTGTGAAGATTACCTCACTTGCGATATTGCTTTCAATGTGGTTATGCCTCTAAGTCGTGCTTCAACACGTGGGAGATATAGCCGCATCGAGGGCGTTACAAGTTGGTATCAGAGCCTTCCCCGACCTTAGGAGCCCCCCTGCTTGATCGAATCGTTGGCGTTGTTGAGTCTAGAAAAATGTTTTCAGTCTTATAGGATTATATTTATCGGAGAGTAGGATTCTTTTTACTCCTCAGTCCCTTCGTCGCTCTGGTGAGGCATCCTGACGTAGAGTTTTGACTCTTCTCTTCTCAAATTTCACTAAAAAAAAATTAGGATCACGCGGGTATCTTGGAATCGTTCCGATCGATTTGTGACGAGAACATTGTTCTTGGTGCCTCCTGTCATTTAGGGGTTGTGGCAGTGTCCCGGGGACTTGAGCTCCGAGGTGTTGTCGTCACAATTTTATCGTTGCAGTTCCGGAATACCTGAGTTTAGTTTCGCCGACATCGAAAATCTCTTTTATGCAGTTGTTGGTGAGATAACCTCGACGCCACCCAGTACTGGGGCGGGAGTTCGGGAGTATTGCCATAACTCGTATAACGGATGCTTTTCGAAGGTTGAGGTAAACGATTTCCGAAGGTTTCTTGGTTATGTGTTGAAGGATGGATACAGCTGGATGTAGGATTTGTTAGTTTGGGTGAGATATTATGCTTTCCCTGTATCCCCAACACCTGATTGCATAACCGGAAAATTTCGGGAGTTTATAAGTGGGAATTCAAGTAGCTCTTAGGATATCTTTCCGTCAGATGTATGATATGAAATTGGGGTTCGACGTCTAGTGGTCCGCCTATCCACGGTTGGTTTTATAGTGGTATCGTTGTCTCTTAAAGAGTCCTTGGCTATGCCGACTCGGGGACGCTTTGTATGTCATGTGCACTGCCTTGTACATGATGGTGCTGTACGATCGAGCCCGTGTAGGCCCCACCATGAAAAATTCGGACGAAATCTCTATCATATGTTTGTTCCGGCTTATTTTGCAAGCCAATCCTTTGTTTTTGTTTTCAGTTATGATATTCGAGTTGCTTCAAAATCAAGTGTTAATTCCATACCTTTCCGAACCGGTGTTCTCATACTCCGATGTGAATACTAATCCTTCTCGATAATCGAGATTGTCATATCACTCCTTTTCAACCGGTGTGTCTCTCTTTAAGTGGATCCGATCATTTCAACATCAGCAAGATCAATTATCAGTTCTTCTCAACAGCGTTCGTTTCATCCATCCCAAGTTGTCTTTGTTTTCCCGCCCACCCACCCTTTTTTCTTCGAGGACTCAGGTTTCTTAATTGAGTATCCATTTTATTCATGTGAATTTTCTCCATTCCTTTCTTTCAATGTTCTTACCCGGTGATTCTCAGGAAGATTCTAACGGAGCCCCAAGTTCATCATTCTTCATTCTTTTCATCTCTGGTGGTTTCAAGTCAAGCTTTGTTGATCATATCCTTTTCCTTGTTTCAAATACCTTCTCATGCCGGTGCACCTCTTAATCATCAACTTCTCACTATTCAATTGTTCCGGAGTGCTCAAGATATCTCGAAGATTCGTGTTTTCACTCTACATTCGTTCAAGCTCTTTCGAGGATGTTACCTCATTCAAGTCATTTAATTCAACCGGTGCAACCTCTCTTTTAAATCTTTTCAACGGTGTATCTTTTGAGTGGGCCCTAACCCACAGGTTTTTTTCCCAGGATCTTACCTGACTCTTCTTATTTTCCCGGAGCTATCCTCAAATTTCTTTTCGAAGTTTGATGTAAGAATGATTTATCATCAGTCAAATGCCTTTCTCCAAGATCGGTTAAATTCTTTTCATCGTTGGCTCAACCTCTTCGCTTTTGATTCTTCCGGAGTGTCTAAATAATTCATGGTGGTGCTTCTCGTCGTCATTCTCAGAATTTGAAGACCGAAGAAGAGTTTTACCTCTATTTCTTATCCGTTCTCTCATAGATTCGTGGTTCTAGTTCGAGGCCATCCTCTCATAATTGTTTTCGATCATCAAATTCTTTTCACCCATCCGGTGTAATTCAGGAGTCTTTTCAGTTTGATTCTCCGGAGGCCATCATCTCATAATTAGTCATTCTCAGCTTTCAGCTCTCATTCTCTAAATCTTACCGGTGCATCATTCAAATTTCTCTAATCAGCTCGGGATCTCTTCGTTCACTTGTATCTGAATTCTCTCAAGTATCTTCTTTCGTTCTCTTCCCAGTGGTTCTTCATCTTTTATTCGTTCATTTTCAATTTTTTTATGGTGGTTCGTTCAAGATCTCTCTTCCTTGGCTATCATATCAATTATTTCGTTCTTTCAAATTATAGCGGTGGTTCGTTGAAGACCTTGTCAAGTTTGCCCTATATCTCTCTTAATCCTTTCTACGAGAATAAGTAATGTGCCAAATCCATTGAAGGATAAGCATAATGTAATTCTTATTCTTGTTTCATTGAGTGAATTCAATCCCTGCTTTCCGGAGGGGTACATCATATCACATTCTCGGTTCGAGATGCTTTATCTTTTCTCCCGGAGTTCCAAGATCTCTCAATTATATCATCACGAAGATCCATCTAAGTCATTGCAAGGCTTCAACCTTATTCTTTTCATCCTTCATTTCGTTTGATCATTCTTTTGCTACCGGAGTTCCTAATGAAGGTTCTATATGATGGTTCATCAAGGATTTTATCCCTTCTCGAAGTTTTCATCGAGATTCTTTTCTAAGGAGATCAAGTATTCTTCATCTAGCAATCCGGAGTGCAATTCTTTCTTCTGTATCAATAGAGGTGGTATTATGTCATTCTTGATAATTTGAGTTCATGTTCCACGATTCACATGTTGTTAAGAATGAGATATTTTAAATCCATCAATCTTGCCATTGGAGTTATCTTGGGTTATATTTCACCTAAAGCCTTCCCTAAGGATTGTTGCTATCTTTGGTGCTTATAAATGACCCAAGTTCTTCATTTATCCTCCCGGTGAAATAAGTTTCTCGTCTTTTCATTTATACCAATCCAATCTATCATTTCCGTTAGTGGCAGACTTTCACCTCATAGTTTTGAGATGTTTTCCATAAGACCACAACAAGTTTATTTTTTTCGTTGTTGGATTCCCAACAACTCCGTTCGACCTTTCTCCTCCATTCATTCTATTCTATTCTCTCATTTCTTCCGGAGGCATTGTGATGTTGCTCTCTTCGACCCATCATCTTGTTTTGTCAAGATCATGTTCTTTCCTTTGCTAATTCATTCAACCGGAGTGTTGTGTCATCCCTTCAATTTCTTTTCATCTTATCAAGCTTTCTTCTCTTTTCTACCAGAGTGCTCTCCAAATTATATCATTATTATGCCTTCTCTGTCTTGTTTTAACCGGAGTGTATCTGCTCAAGTTCTTTTTGTCTTATAAAGTCTTGCATCTTGTTTCAATCGGAGTGCTCGCATCTACTTCTTGTCCATTGTAACCTTTTCTTATGTCTTTCAACCCACAAGGTTCCCGTAATGTTCCTCCTTTCTAACGAAGTGTTTTCAACCTCGTTCATGTTTGTTGTATTCTTTCTTTCAATTTGTTCAACCTCTCAAGGTTCTTTGGTTTCATTCGTTTGTCAAAGAAGCAACTTAGCCTTACCTCTTCTCTTTCTCTTCCGTTTTTCCCTCCGGTGCCATTCTAGATCTCGGGATGAGATCCTCTCGTAGTGGTGGAGTGTTGTAACGCCCCAAGACCGGAGTTTCAGATGCCTTCCAGGGTTTCCAAGATTCATTGTGTGTTTTGTTTTGTCTGTTGCATTCATCTTGCATCATCACCTTCTCCTTCCCTCTACTTCCTTCTTTTGACAAGTGCCACATTCCCTTCTCTTTTAATGTTCATATTTGCCACAACATTCTATCACCATGTCCTATACCTCTCCCAATTTTTTTCACCTCTTTTGAAGTTGATTTGGTTAGGTTCAAAAATATCCCAAGTTTGAATTTAATTCGAACTTGATATATTTTTCTACCTCTAAAAATGTCCAAACCAATTTTATCAATTAGGACATGAATTCAGGGTCATGAGGATATTTTTATATTTGTCATACACATCTCCTTTTCCCCCTGCTCTTTCCTTTTGTATTTCTGTCTGAAGAAATGTAAAAGAAAAGAGACAACAGTAGCAGCGCCAGGCCGGCCAACCAACAGCCTTCCCCCTGCCAGCCAAGGCCTTCCCCGCGACCTCTCTAGGCCCATTTCCTTCCCCGCGGCCCACCTGGATCCAGCCGGCCTCTAAGCCTAAGGCCCAGCCAAGGCCATCTCTAATCCTAACCCTAGCCCTCTCGATCCCTCGCTCTCCTCTCGATTTCCCTCTCCCTCGTCTCCCTCCGCCGCACAGACGCAACGCCAGCGAGAGGAGTTTCTCTCGCTCGTCCTCCTCCAGACAGCATCGTCCCTCTCCTCGCCCTTCCTCTCCCCCGCGCCGCGAGCCCTCCTCCCATGCCAGATCCCCTCTCCCTTCCATCCTCCTCGCGCGCCATGCACAGGACAGGGATCTCGATCCCATCTCCTCCCCACGCGTGTTGCTCTCCTGCCCGTTGTCCGGTCCGCCCCCGCACCCAACCTTCTCCTTGACGCCGGCCCGGCCGCCGAGCGTCACCTCTCTGCACGGCTCCTTCCCCGTGACCCTGAGCTCCATGGTGCCGGCCTCCTTTGCAAGCCATCATTAGCAGCCCCGCTGCTGCAGTTCAGAGGCAAGCCCCTCCGACCGCGCCAACTCCGGCACCCCTGCAGCCTCTCCTCCGACGCCGGCAAGTAGAGGCCGCCGCCGCGCCATCTTGCCGCTGCTCTTATGGTTCTCGGTGACCTCCATGTCCCGCTGGACCACTCCTTGCCCCGTTGCCGCTTGGTACCATTGCACGAGCGCATGTCACCTCGACCACCGCCTCGCTACCCTCATGCGCCTCCGCCTTTGTTGCCTCCGATGGCGGCTGTTTCATTTTGGGCTTCGTGGAAAAGTCCTCTCCGACAAGTGTACGAGTACACAGTGTCGCGTCCAGTATCTCTACCGACGTCCCCTGAATCGACAAGTACCAGCTTCACCACCGAACCAGGACGCCAAGTTCCGCTCCGTACGTGTACGACTACACCCGGTGATGCGACAGGCCCCGACGTGTACATCTACTCCATCAAGACCGGACCGACAAGTACCCCAACGTCTTGTGTACAACACCGTCGCCGAAGATCCGGGTAGCAAAACGTCAAGTACCTATGACTGAAGAATGCCATGTACCTCTCCGAAGAAAACCGAACATGTACCACTACGTCCGGAGGCATCGGATCCGTCAAGTTCCACTACCGCCGTGAGCAACTACCATCGCCGAGATCGCGAGAACCTCTACTTCCTCCTCGAAATGTGAACGACTACCGTCGACCCCAAGTGACTCAGATTCGTCAAGTCCTTCTACGAAAACGTGTACCACTACCGTCGCGAGTACCTCTACCATCATCGTGTACCCCCTACTTCCACCACGTCCCGAGAACATATAGTTCCTCTACTTGGCACCGAACGAGAACCGGCCCGTTTGCACACTTTGATGGTATAACCATCGAGACGACGCTCGTGAATGAATGCATGTGTGATGTTTGAGATGCTCGTGTTTGCACCGTGTCCAAATGGTCACTCGTTTCCTTGTCGCCAACTCGTGGGATACCCGGAATCCGGGATCACCCCACCATCTCTAGCATGTTCCGAACATCCGCAACCTTGCTTCTTTTGCATCGGTACCTCCGTGAGCTACCAGAACCGATATGGTGTCGTGGCATCATTTTCGGATTCGTCGCCGTGGCACCCTTTCTTTCCACCATGGTGACAAATGCTTCATAATGCTCTTGTCAAATTTTAATAAAAAATTGCATAACCTTGCACATGTCATCTGCATCATGTTAACAACAATTAAAATGTTTAAAATTGTTGTTTGCTTTAAATTGATAATTGCATATGGGGAGTTACCGGAATTATTGTTTGTTCCGACCTCATTTAAACTTGTTTAGATAGAGGTTTTACTCATGCTTCACCTCTTGCCATGCTAACAACATTTAATATTGTTGAGTACCTAACCGAGAGTGAACTAAATAATTGATGTGGTGTTCCGTCAATATGCAACTCCGTTGCATAATGAGCTCCACTTAATTTGTAGGATTGTTTGTTCACTTTTCCATGCCATGCTTCATTAAACCGGACATGCATCATACTTGATTGTGCATCATGCCATGTTTATGTGATGGTTGTTTACTATGTTGTTTGCTTCTTTCCGGTGTCGCTTCTTCGGGTTAGTTCCGTTAACGTCGCGTTTGTGAGGATCCGTTCTACTACGTCCGTTTGTCTTCTTCATGGACTCATTCTTCTTCCTTGCGGGATCTCAGGCAAGATGACCATACCCTTGAAATCACTTCTATCTTTGCTTGCTAGATGCTCGCTCTTTTGCTATGCCTATGTTGCGATACCTACCACTTGATTATCATGCCTCCCATATTGTTGAGCCAAGCCTCTAACCTTCTTGTCCTAGCAAACCATTGTTTGGCTATGTTACCGCTTGCTCAGCCCCTCTTATAGCGTTGTTAGTTGCAGGTGAAGATTGGAGTTTGTTCCTTGTTGGAACATGGATATTTGTTGGGATATCACAATATCTCTTATTTAAATTAATGCATCTATATACTTGGTAAAGGGTGGAAGGTTCGGCCTTATGCCTGGTGTTTTGTTCCACTCTTGCCGCCCTAGTTTCCGTCATATCGGTGTTATGTTCCCGGATTTTGCGTTCCTTACGCGGTTGGGTTATAATGGGAACCCCTTGATAGTTCGCCTTGAATAAAACTCCTCCAGCAAGGCTTAACATTGGTTTTGCCATTTTCCACCTAGCCTTTTCTTTCCCTTGGGTCGGCTGGCTCAAGGGTCATCTTATTTTAACCCCCCCGGGCCAGTGCTTCTATAAGTGTTTGTCCAAACTGAGCGATGTCCAAGGCTACCAGGGGCAACTCTGGGCTGGCTTACCCGACGTCTTGCTCATCCGGTGTGCCCTGAGAACGAGATATGTGCAGCTCCTATCGGGATTGGTCGGCATCTGGGTGGCTTTGCTGGTTTTGTTTTACCATTGTCGAAATGTCTTGTAACCGGGATTCCGAGCCTGATCGGGCTTCCTGGGAGAAGGAATATCCTTCGTTAACCGTGAGAGCTTGTGATGGGCTAAGTTGGGACACCCCTGCAGGGTTTTGAACTTTCGAAAGCCGTGCCCGCGGTTATGGGCAGATGGGAATTTGTTAATGTCCGGTTGTAGAAAACCTGAAGTTGATCTTAATTAAAATACATCAACCGCGTGTGTTATCGTGACGGTCTCTTCTCGGCGGGGTCCGGGAAGTGAACACGGTGTTGGAGTTATGCTTGACGTAGGTTGTTCTAGGATCACTTCTTGACCATAGTCTCTCGACCGTGCTTTTGCCTTCTCTTCTCGCTCTCATTTGCGCATGATAGCCACCATATATGCTAGTCGCTTGCTGCAGCTCCATGTCATACCTTTTACCCTACCTATAAGCTTAAATAGTCTTGATCGCGAGGGTGTGAGATTGCTGAGTCCCCGTGACTCACAGGTACTTCCAAAACCAGTTTGCAGGTGCCGATGATACCGTGCAGGTGACGCAACCAAGCTCAAGGAGGAGCTTGATGAAGATCTTGTCCTTTGTGTTGTTTTCATTCTAGTTGATCAGTAGTGGAGCCCAGTCGGGACGATCGGGGATCTGTGTAGCTTTTGGGGTAGTCTTCTTTTATTTTGGTTCCGTAGTCGGACCTTGTGTGTATCTAGATGATGTAATCTTTATTCATGTATTGTGTGAAGTGGTGAGTGTAAGCCAACTATGTATATTTTCCCTTATGTATTACATGGGTTGTGTGAAGATTACCTCACTTGCGACATTGCTTTCAAAGCGGTTATGCCTCTAAGTCGTGCTTCGACACGTGGGAGATATAGCCGCATCGAGGGCATTACAAACAAGTATGAAAAAATTATGAACGGTGGCTTTGCCACAAATACTATGTCAACTACATGATCATGCTAAGCAATATGACAATGATGAATGTGTCATGATGAACTAGATGGTGGAAAGTTGCATGGAAATATATCTCAGAATGGCTATGGAAATGTCATAATAGGTAGGTATGGTGGCTGTTTTGAGGAAGGTATATGGTAGGTGTATGATACCGGCGAAAGGTGTGTGGTATTAGAGAGGCTAGCAAAGGTGGAAGGGTGAGAGTGCGTATAATCCATGGACTCAACATTAGTCATAAAGAACTCATATACTTATTGCAAAAATCTAGAAGTTATCAAAGCAAAGTATTATGTGCATGCTCCTAGGGGTATAGATTGGTAGGAAAATACCATCGCTTGTCCCGACCGCCACTCATAAGGAAGAGAATCAATAAATAAATCATGCTCCGACTTCATCACATAACGGTTCACCATACGTGCATGCTACGGGAATCACAAACTTTAACACAAGTATTATTTAAATTCACAACTACTCAACTATCATGACTTTAATATTATCACCTCCATATCTCAAAACAATTATCATGCTTCAATCTTTTCTTAGTATTCAACACACTCAAAAGAAAGTTTCACAAATCTTGAATACCAAGCATATTATTATTAAGCAAATTACCATGCTATTAAGAGACTCTCAAAATAATTTAAGTGAAGCATGAGAGATCAATAGTTTCTTTAAAACAAATCCACCACCGTGCTCTAAAAGATCTAAGTGAAGCACATAGAGCAAAATTATAATGCTCAAAAGATATAAGTGAAGCACATAGAGCAAAACTACTTAGCTCAAAAGATATAAGTGAAGCACATATAGTATTCTATCAAATTTTAATTCATGTATGGCTCTCTCAAAAGGTGTGTACAAAAAGGATGATGGTGGCATAATAAGACACAAAGACACAAATAATACAAGACGCTCCAAGCAAAATACATATCATGTTGGTGAATAAAAATATAGCTCCAAGTAAATTACCGATGGAAGTGGACGAAAGAGGGGATGCCTTCCGGGGCATCCCCAAGCTTTGACTTTTTGGTGTCCTTGGATTATCTTGGGGGTGCCATGGACATCCCCAGGCTTAGGCTCTTGCCACTCCTTGTTCCATAATCCATCAAATCCTTACCCAAAACTTGAAAACTTCACAACACAAAACTTAAAGAAGAAAACTCGTGAGCTCCGTTAGCGAAAGAAAAACAAAAGACCACTTCAAGGTACTGTAATGAACTCATTCTTTATTTATATTGGTATTAAACCTACTGTATTCCAACTTCTCTATGGATTATAAACTATTTTACTAGCCATAGATTCATCAAAATAAGCAAACAACGCACGAAAAAACAGAATCTGTCAAAAACAGAACAGTCTGTAGTAATCTGTAGCTAGCGCAAGATCTGGAAACCCAAAAATTCTAAAATAAATTGCTGGACGTGAGGAATTTATCTATTAATCATCTACAAAAATAATTAACTAAATATCGCTATTCAAATAAAAATTACAGCAGTTCTCGTGAGCGCTAAAGTTTCTGTTTTTTACAGCAAGTTCAACAAGACTTTCCCCAAGTCCTCCCAACGGTTCTACTTGGCACAAAAACTAATTAAACACAAAAAACACAACCAATTACTAAGCAGGAGCAAAAAGCAAGGAATAAAAATAAAATTGGGTTGCCTCCCAACACGCGCTATCATTTAACGCCCTTAACTAGGCATAACAAGCGAGGATAGATCTAGGTATTGCCATATTTGGTAGGCAATCCATAAGTGGCTCTCATGATAGTTTCATATGGTAATTTTATTTTATTTCTTGGAAAGTGTTCCATGCCCTTTTTTAATGGAAATTGAAATCTAATATTCCCTTCCTTCATATCAATAATCGCACCAACCGTTCTAAGGAAAGGTCTACCAAGAATAATAGGGCAAGAAGGATTGCAATCTATATCAAGAACAATGAAATCTACGGGCACATAATTCCTATTTGCAACAATAAGAATATCATTAATCCTTCCCATAGGTTTCTTAATTGTAGAATCCGCAAGATGCAAGTTTAGAGAGCAATCATCAAAATCGCGGAAATCTAGTAAATCACACAAAGTTTTAGGGATGGTGGAGACACTAGCACCCAAATCACACAAAGCATAAAACTCATAATCTTTAATTTTAATTTTAATAGTTGGTTCCCACTCATCATAGAGTTTTCTAGGTATAGAAACTTTCAACTCAAGTTTTTCTTCATAAGATTGCATCAAGGCATCAACAATATGTTCGGTGAAGGCTTTATTTCAACTACAAGCATGTGGAGAATTTAGCACGGATTGCAACAAGGAAATACAATCAATTAAAGAGCAACTTTAATAATTAAATTCCTTGAAATCCAATATAGTGGGTTTAGCAACATCTAGATTTTTATTTCTTTCAATCCCACTTTCATCAATTTCATCATTAAGATCTAAATACTCCAAATTTTTAGAACGCCTTCTAGGTAAAGGAAGATCATATTCAGTTTCATCAAGATTCATATTGCAAAACAAAGATTTAATAGGGCACACATCAATAACTTTTAGATCTTCATCATTATTTTCATAGGAGTTGGAGGAACACGCTTTAATAAAGGCATCTTTGGAAGCACGCATCCTAGCGATTCTTTCCTTACACTCATCAATTGAAATTCTCATGGCTTTGAGAGACTCATTGATATCATGCTTAGGTGGAATAGATCTAAGCTTCAAAGAATCAACATCAAGAGCAATTCTATCAATGTTCCTAGCCAAATCATCAATCTTAAGCAATTTTTCTTCAATCATAGCATTAAAATTCTTTTGTGAAGAAATAAATTCTTTAATATTAGATTCAAAATCAGAGGGCATCTTATTATAATTTCCATAAGAGTTATTGTAGGAATTCCCATAATTATTAGAAGGATTACTAGGATATGGCCTAGGATTAAAATTCCCTCTATAAGCATTGTTACCAAAATTATTCCTACCAACAAAATTCACATCCATAGATTCATTGTTATTCTCAATCAAAGTAGACAAAGGCATATCATTAGGATCAGAAGAAACACTCTTAGTAGCAAATAATTTCATAAGTTCATCCATCTTTCCACTCAACACATTAATTTCTTCTATCGCATGCACTTTTTTATTCGATGATCTTTCAGTGTGCCATTGAGAATAATTAACCATAATATTATCTAGGAGTTTAGTAGCATCTCCTAAAGTGATTTCCATAAAAGTGCCTCCCGCGGCCGAATCTAAAAGATTTCTAGAAGCAAAATTCAATCCGGCATAAAAAATTTGTATAATCATCCAAAAATTCAAACCATGAGTAGGGCAATTACGTATCATTAATTTCATTCTTTCCCAAGCTTGTGCAACATGTTCATGGTCAAGTTGTTTAAAGTTCATAATATCGTTTCTAAGAGAGATGATCTTAGCGGGAGGAAAATACTTAGAGATAAAAGCATCTTTGCACTTGTTCCATGAATCAATACTATTCTTAGGCAAAGACGAAAACCAAGCTTTAGCACGATCTCTAAGCGAAAAAGGAAATAGCTTCAATTTAATGACATCATTATCGACATCTTTTTTCTTTTGCATATCACATAAATCAACGAAGCTATTCAGATGAGTAGCGGCATCTTCACTAGGAAGGCCGGCGAATTGATCTTTCATAACAAGATTCAACAAAGCAGCATTGATTTCACAAGATTCAGTATTAGCAAGAGGAGCAATCGGAGTGCTAAGGAAATCATTATTATTGGTATTGGTGAAGTCACACATTTTGGTATTATCTTGAGCCATCGCGACAAACAAGCAATCTAACACACGAGCAAACAAAAAGCAAGCAGGCAAAAAGAGGCAAATAGAGAGGGATGATAGAGAGATAGGGGGCGAATAAAATGGCAAGGGTGAAGTGGGGAGAGGAAAACGAGAGGCAAATGGCAAATAATGTAATGCAAGAGATAGGGATTGTGATGGGTACTTGGTATGTTGACTTTTTGCGTAGACTCCCCGGCAATGGCGCCAGAAATCCTTCTTGCTACGTCTTGAGCTTGCGTTGGTTTTCCCCGAAGAGGAAGGGATGATGCAGCAGACTAGCATAAGTATTTCCCTCGGTTTTTGAGAACCAAGGTATCAATCCAGTAGGAGGCCATGCTCAAGTCCCTCCTACCTGCACAAAACGATAGCTACTCGCAACCAACGCGATTAGGGGTTGTCAATCCCTGCACGGTCACTTACGAGAGTGAGATCTGATAGATAAAATATTTTTGGTATTTTTGGTATAAAGATGCAAAGTAAAAAAGTAAAGGCAAAGTAAATAGCAAAGCAAGATTAATGTGATGGAGATTGATATGATGAGAATAGACCCGGGGGCCATAGGTTTCACTAGTGGCTTCTCTCAAGAGCATAAGTATTCTACGGTGGGTGAACAAATTACTGTTGACCAATTGACAGAATTGAGCATAGTTATGAGAATATCTAGGCATGATCATGTATATAGGCATCACGTCCATGACAAGTAGACCGAAACGATTCTGCATCTACTACTATTACTCCACTCATCGACCGCTATCCAGCATGCATCTAGAGTATTAAGTTAAAAACAGAGTAACGCCTTAAGCAAGATGACATGATGTAGAGAGATAAATTCATGCAATATGAAATAAACCCCACCTTGTTATCCTCGATGGCAACGATGCAATACGTGCCTCGCTGCCCCTTCTGTCACTGGGAAAGGACACCGCAAGATCGAACCCAAAGCTAAGCACTTCTCCCATGGCAAGAACTACCAATCTAGTTGGCCAAACCAAACGGATAATTCGAAGAGACTTGCAAAGATAACCAATCATGCATAAAAGAATTCAGAGATGATTCAAATAGTATTCATAGATAGACTTGATCATGAACCCAGAATTCATCGATCTCAACAAACACACCGCAAAAAGAAGATTACATCGAATAGATCTCCACGAGAGAGGGGGGAACTTTGTATTGAGATTCAAAGAGATGGAAGAATCCATCTAGCTACTAACTATGGACCCGAAGGTCTGAGGTAAACTACTCACACTTCATCGGAGGGGATAGGATGATGTAGAAGCCCTCCGTGATGACGGCCCTCTTCCGGCGGAGCTCCGGAACAGGCCTCAAGATGGGATCTCGTGGATACAGAAAGTTGCGGCGGTGGAATTAGGTTTTTGGCTCCTGTTCTGATCGTTTGGGGGTACATAGGTATATATAGGAGGAAGGAGTACGTCGGTGGAGCACCAAGGGGCCCACGAGACAGGGGGGTGCGCCCCCACCCTCGTGACCTCCTCTTTGACTCCCTGGAGTAGGGTCCAAGTCTCCTGGATCACGTTCGGTGAGAAAATCATGTTCCCGAAGATTTTATTCCGTTTGGACTCCGTTTGATATTCTGTTTCTCCAAAACACTGAAATAGGCAAAAAACAGCAATTCCGGGCTGGGCCTCCGGTTAATAGGTTAGTCCCAAAAATAATATAAAAGTGGAAAATAAAGCCCAATATAGTCCAAAATAGTAGATAATATAGCATGGAGCAATCAAAAATTATAGATACGTTGGAGACGTATCAGGCATCCCCAAGCTTAATTCCTGCTCGTCCTCGAGTAGGTAAATGATAAAAAGAGAATTTTTGATGCGGAGTGGTACTTGACATAATTTCAATGCAAATCTTCTTAATTGTGGTATGAATATTCAGATTATAAAGATTCAAGACAAAACTTTATATTGACATAAAAATAATAATACTTCAAGCATACAAACAAAGCAATTCTGGGCTAGGCCTTCGTTTAATAGGTTAGTCCCAAAAATAATATAGAAGTTGAAAATAAAGCCCAATATAGTCCAAAATAGTAGATAATATAGCATGGAGCAATCAAAAATTATAGATACATTGGAGACGTATCACATAGCAACGAGAGGGGAGAGTGTCGTCTACGTACCCTCGTAGATTGTAAGCAAAAGCGTTATGAGAGAGCAGTTGATGTAGTCGTACGTCTTCACGATCCGACTGATCCAAGTACCGAACACACGGCACCTCCGAGTTCAGCACACGTTCAGCTCAGTGATGTCCCACGAACTCCGATCCAGCAGAGCTTCGAGGGAGAGTTCCGTCAGCACGACGTCGTGACGACGGTGATGATGATGCTACTAACGCAGGGCTTCGCCTAAGAACCGCTATGATATGACCGAGGTGGATTATGGTGGAGGGGGCATCGCACACGGCTAAAAGATCAACTGATCAACTTGTGTGTCTATGGGGTGCCCCCCTCCCCCGTATATAAAGGAGTGGAGGAGGGGGAGAGGACGGCTCTCCTAGGCGCGCCCCAAGGGGAGTCCTACTCCCACCGGGAGTAGGACTCCAACCCTTCCAAGAGTACGAGTAGGAGAGAGGGAAGGAGGAGAGAGGGGGAAGGAAAGGGGGGCGCCGACCCCCTCCTTGTCCAATTCGGACTAGAGGGAGAGGGGGCGCGCGTCCTGCCCTGGCCGCCCCTCCTCTTCTCCACTAAGGCCCAATAGGCCCATTACACTCCCCAGGGGGTTCCGGTAACCCCCCGGTACTCCGGTATTTGTCCGAACTTGCCCGGAACCCTTCCGAAGTCCAAACATAGTCATCCAATATATCGGTCTTTATGTCTCGACCATTTCGAGACTCCTCGTCATGTCCGTGATCATATCCGGGACTCCGAACTACCTTTGGTACATCAAAACACATAAACTCATAATACCGATCGTCACCGAACGTTAAGCGTGCGGACCCTACGGGTTTGAGAACTATGTAGACATGACCGAGACTCGTCTCTGGTCAATAACCAATAGTTGAACCTGGATGCTCATATTGGCTCCTACATATTCTATGAAGATCTTTATCGGTCAAACCACATAACAACATACGTTGTTCCCTTTGTCATCGGTATGTTACTTGCCCGAGATTCGATCGTCGGTATCCTCATACCTAGTTCAATCTCGTTGCCGGCAAGTCTCTTTACTCATTCTGTAGTGCATCATCCCGCAACTAACGCATTAGTCACAATTCTTGCAAGGCTTATAGTGTTGTGCATTACCGAGAGGGCCCAGAGATACCTCTCCGACAATCGGAGTGACAAATCCTAATCTCGATCTATGCCAACTCAACAAGCACCATCGGAGACACCTGTAGAGAACCTTTATAATCACCCAGTTACATTGTGACGTTTGGTAGCACACAAAGTGTTCCTCTGGTACTCGGGAGTTGCATAATCTCATAGTCATAGGAACATGTATAAGTCATGAAGAAAGCAATAGCAACAAACTAAACGATCATCGTGCTAAGCTAACGGATGGGTCAAGTCAATCACATCATTCTGTAATGATGTGATCCCGTTAATCAAATGACAACTCATGTCTATGGTTAGGAAACATAACCATCATTGATTCAACGAGCTAGTCAAGTAGAGGCAAACTAGTGACACTCTGTTTGTCTATGTATTCACACATGTACTAAGTTTCTGGTTAATACAATTCTAGCATGAATAATAAACATTTATCATGATATAAGGAAATATAAATAACAACTTTATTATTGCCTCTAGGGCATATTTCCTTCAGTCTCCCACTTGCACTAGAGTCAATAATCTAGATTACACAGTAATGATTCTAACACCCATGGAGTCTTGGTGTTGGTCATGTTTTGCTCGTGAGAGAGGCTTAGTCAACGGGTCTGCAACATTCAGATCCGTATGTATCTTGCAAATCTCTATGTCTCTGTGACGCCCCCGATTTGACCGTACACTAATCATACACGCAAATGTGTATGATCAAGATCAAGGACTCACGGGAAGATATCACAACACAACTCTAGACACAAATTAAAATAATACAAGATTTATATTACAAGCCAGGGGCCTCAAGAGCTCGAATACATAAGCTCAAATACACAAGAGTCGGCGGAAGCAACAATATCTGAGTACAGACATGAGTTAAACAAGTTTGCCTTAAGAAGGCTAGCACAAAAGCATCAACGATCAAAAAGGCAAGGCCTCCTGCCTGGGAGCCTCCTAACTACTCCAGGTCGTCAGTGGTCGTCACATAGTAGTAGGCACCCTCGGGGTAGTAGTAATCATCAGTGGTGTCGTCTGGCTCCTGGGATCTGTCATCTGGTCGCAACAATCGGGTATGGGGGAAAAGAGGTAGCAAAGCAACCGTGAGTACTCATCCAAAGTACTCGCAAGACTTACATCAGATCTAAACTAAGTATGCATCTGTATCAAAGGAAATGGGTTGTATCTGTGGACTAAACTGCAGAATGCCAGAATAGAGGAAAGGCTTAGTCCTATCGATGACTAGCATCTTCTAGAAACCACCATCTTGCAGCAACAGGAGGGAGTAGAGTAGCATAAAGTAAAGTAGTAGTAGTGTTATCAACCTCGGCCAGAGATCCTTTCTCGACTCCCTGCGAGAAAGCAATCCCAGAGCTATACTATCCATTCATCATAACCAAGCCTCATATCCATTTCTCATCTCAAGTATCCAGTTCTAGTTGTATCGATCGGGATACAACTCCAAGTGCCCGTTACCGTATGACAGGCTATTGATAGATGTTTTCTTCCCTGCAGGGGTGCACCAACTTACCCATCATGCTCGATTAACTCTGGCCGGACACACTTTCCTGGGTCATGCCCGGCCTCGGCCAAACAATACGCCGCAACCCGACCTAGGCTTAATAGAGAGGTCAACACGCCGGACTAGACCTATGCCCCCAGGGGTCATGGTCCATCTCCCCGGGAACTCCTGCACATTGCGTGGGCGGCCGGTGAGCAGACCTAGCTACCTCCTTCAAAAAGGCAAGTGCTTACGCAGTCCAACCCGGCGCGCGCTGCTTAGTCGCTGACGTCTACTAAGCTTCGGCTGATGTATATGACGCAGAACGCCCATACTATGCCCACATGATGGTTAGTGCTATCAGGCCAGAGGGCCCTCGGATCAAATATCCAAATCATAATGGATTAGGAGCACGCGGTAACAAGCAGAGACTCACGAAAGATGTGACCCCGTCGCCCCGTCTTGAGTACTTACGGCAAGGGCTAAGAATGCCCGGCCATGCCTCGTAAGTATCTCATGGGCACCTTCCAGGTTAACCCGACTCCACATCAGTCGCTATTAAGCTCGCGCGGGTACCCCTCAGGGTCGACCCGTCTTTAGTAACATGGCTCAGTGTAAAGTCATAGTAATCATAGTAACTGGGTGTCTAACACCAAGGGGAAAACCCGAGGAATCACCCCCGGTGAATTCCACTCGATGTTATCATCAAGGTGAACGTAAGATGATCCACCCTCGAGGTTCATGCGTGAGGGGTGGCACGACAGAGCCGTAACGGAAGTGGTTAAGGAGGAAATCACCCTCGATGACCTCGACCGTATAGTTACACTACAGAGATCTCATCAGGAGTGATGTAAGAGGTTCCACCCTCGACACTCGATGGTAACTCTGCAGAGTCGTACAACTAGGGGGTGATGTGCGGTGTCGGGGCCTGGACGTCGATCACGTTGATCGAGTCATCGAACATAAAGCGAGGCAACTGGGACAAGGTGGGGTCACTGATGGATCTCTAACGAACATATACTAAGCAGTTTAGGGTAAGCAGATAAGGTATGAAAGCAGGTAACAAAAACAGGCTATGCATCAGAGTAGGATCATACATAAAGCAGTAGCAGTTCTAATGCAAGCATGAGAGAGAAAGAAATGGGCGATATCGGAATGCTCAAGGGGGGTTTGCTTGCCTGGTTGCTCTGGCAAGGAGGGGTCGTCGGTGACGTAGTCGATCACAGGGGCAGCATCGGTCTCGGGGTCTACCGGAGGAGAAGAGGGGGGGAGAAACAGTAAATACGGGGCAAACAAGCATCACAAAATATAACAAGGCAAAACGCGGTGCCATGGGTGACCTAACGCAGTACTAGGCGATACTAGCGAAGGGGGGAAACATCCGAGAAAGTTTTCCCGGAGTTAGGCATTTTTGGACAGATGAAACGAAGGGGCACGGTTGCAGGTTTGCTATGCTAGGGACGTGTGGCGGACGAACGGGTTGCGTATCCGGGTTCGTCTCGTCGTTCTGAGCAACTTTCATGTACAAAGTTTTTCCATCCGAGCCACGATTTATTTTATATTAATTTTAAAAGATTTAAATCATTTTAGGATTTATTTAATTAATTTAATTCAACATTATCCAGAATAGTGTTTGCTGACTTCAGCAAGCGTCAGCAGTTGACCTGGTCAACCTAACAGGTGGGTCCCATTGGTCATAGACTGTTTAGTTAACTAACAGTAGTTAATTAGATTAATTAGTCATTAGGTTAATTAAGCATAATTAGTTAATTTAATCAGAATTAATTAAGTTAATTAATTAGTTGATTAATTAATTAATTATTTAAATTATTATTTATTTATTTATTTAAATATATTTTTTAAAGAAAACGTTCTGGGGCGGGGCCCCATTGTCATAGGCTCACAGGGGCCTCACGGGCTCATGGGCGCGCGGGCACGGTGGTTAGCGGGCGCGGGCGAGCCGGGGCGAGCGTGGGTGCCCGTCGGGGCCGAAGCCCGGCACGGCGGGGTGAGGCCATGGCCTCAGCGAGGCTTGCCGTCCGGCAGCAGTAGGCGGAGGCGGGAGCAAGGTAACGACACGCGGGTGTTGGGGGCGGCGGCAGGCGGGGAATGCGTGCGGGAGGCAGGGGAGGGCGCGGGCGAGCAGAGGGGAGTCTGCGGGCGTGGGCCGGCTGCAGCGGACGGTGCGGCGAGCGGAGACGGAGCCCAGACGCGACGCGGGTGGCCGCCTCGCGCGGGTGTGCGCACGTGCTGAGGGAGGGGATGGAAGCAGTGCGGCGGCAGGCGGGGCAGAGTCGATCGGGGGAAGCAGGGGCGGGCGAGTCACGGGCGGCTGCGGCGAGCGGCGCAACAGCAGCAAAGGGGCATCGGTGAGCGCGTGTGACCGCGTAGAGCAGCGCAAGCGAGCGCGGCGAGTGAGCAGCGGGAGGCGGCAGGCGGTCGGGCGCGAGGCGCGGAGAGGAAGAGAGGCGGGGCTCACTGGGAGCGTAGGGAACGAGGCAGTGGGCGCAGGGAGGAGGATGGGGACGATGTGCGGCAGGGCGACGAGGTCCGGTGGCGGGGGTGGACGGAGGTGATGGCGTCCAGCGACGGCGTCGGGGCGCCGTGGGCGCCTAGATCCATAACGGGGAGGAGGAGGTCGAGGACGGGGTGAGGCGGCAGGAGGGGCGACAGGGCGGCTCCGATGAGCCGGCGAGGCACGAGGCCGAGCACCCCCGATCCCGATCTGGATCGGGGAGAGAGAGCGAGGAGTGGGGGAGTGGGGACGTGGGTGTATCAGTTAGGGTTTGGGAGTGGGGTGGGGTGGATAAGGAGGCCCGGCTGGGCCTGGTGGGCCGGCCGGTGCGGCGGTCAGCTGGGCCATTAGGCCCAGCATGAGGGGAAGGTGTTTCTTTTTTTCTTTTTATTTGTAACTTTTCTGTTTAACATTTTTAGCCTCGGTTTTGCATTTTCTTTTCGTACCAAATAAGTTTTGTTTTGAACAAAATTTGGCACATAAATCTAACACAATACCTTGAGATGGAATGAAAAGTTTGGGGGTCAAGAGGAGTTGTCTAATCATTTTTAGAAATTTCAAAAGGCCAATTTTAGAAGTTGTTGGACCACTAAACAATTTCCAGGAGCACTTTCGGAATCTAAAATAGGTTGGTTCTAACATGAAAAATACCTAGGGATCATTTGCCACACTTTGAACATTTTAGTTTTCAGGTTTGGAAAATGTGAATTTTTGACTTTGGATTGGATTTGAATTTGAATTGTGATTTGGATCAAGTGAAGATTAGCAACAGTAACATGATGACATGGCACCATTAACAGGGGATTACTATAGCATGACACTAGGGGTGTTACAGTCTCCCTCCTTGACTTGATCACGGATGGAATTGAAGCGTCTTTTGATGTGCTTGGTTCTTTTGTGAAATCTTGATTCCTTTGCCAAGGCAATTGCACCAGTATTGTCACAAAAGATTTTCATTGGACCCGATGCACTAGGTATGACACCTAGATCGGATATGAACTCCTTCGTCCAGACTCCTTCATTTGCTGCTTCCGAAGCAGCTATGTACTCCGCTTCACACGTAGATCCCGCCACGACGCTTTGCTTAGAACTGCACCAACTGACAGCTCCACTGTTGAATAAAAACACGTATCCGGTTTGTGACTTAGAGTCATCCGAATCAGTGTCAAAGCTTGCATCGATGTAACCATTTACGACGAGCTCTTTGTCACCTCCATAAACAAGAAACATATCCTTAGTCCTTTTCAGGTATTCCAGGATGGTCTTGACCGTTGTCTAGTGATCCACTCCTGGATTACTTTGGTACCTCCCAGCTAAACTTATAGCAGGGCACACATCAGGTCTGGTACACAGCATTGCATACATGATAGAGCCTATGGATGAAGCATAGGGAACACCTTTCATTTTCTCCCTATCTTATGCGGTGGTCGGGCATTGAGTCTGACTCAACTTCACACCTTGTAATACAAGCAAGAACCCTTTCTTTGCTTGATCCATTTTGAACTTCTTCAAAACTTTATCAAGGTATGCGCTTTGCGAAAGTCCAATTACTTCATCAAGTTCTACTTTCCTCCCACTCACTTCTTTCGAGAGAAACTCCTTCTCTAGAAAGGATCCATTCTTAGAAACGAATGTCTTGCCTTTGGATATGTGATAGAAGGTGTACCCAACAGTCTCCTTTGGGTATCCTATGAAGACACATTTCTCCGATTTGGGTTCGAGCTTATCAGGTTGAAGCTTTTTCACATAAGCATCGCAGCCCCAAACTTTAAGAAACGACAACTTTGGTTTCTTGCCAAACCACAGTTCGTAAGGCGTCGTCTCAACGGATTTAGATGGTGCCCTATTTAATGTGAATGCAGCCGTCTCTAAAGCATAACCCCAAAATGATAGCGGTAAATCAGTAAGAGACATCATAGATCGCACCATATCTAGTAAAGTACGATTACGATGTTTAGACACACCATTACGCTGTGGTGTTCCGGGTGGCGTGAGTTGTGAAACTATTCCGCATTGTTTCAAATGAAGACCAAACTCATAACTCAAATATTCTCCTCCACGATTAGATCGTAGAAACTTTATTTTCTTGTTACGATGATTTTCCACTTCACTCTGAAATTCTTTGAACTTTTCAAATGTTTCATACTTATGTTTCATCAAGTAGATATACCCATATCTGCTCAAATAATCTGTGAAGGTGAGAAAATAACGATACCCGCCGCGAGCCTCAACATTCATCGGACCACATACATCAGTATGTATGATTTCCAACAAATCTGTTGCTCGCTCCATAGTTCCGGAGAACGGCGTTTTAGTCATCTTGCCCATGAGGCATGGTTCGCGAGTACCAAGTGATTCATAATCAAGTGATTCCAAAAGTCCATCAGAATGGAGTTCCTTCATGCGCTTTATACCAATACGACCTAAACGGCAGTGCCACAAATAAGTTGCACTATCATTATCAACTCTGCATCTTTTGGCTTCAATATTATGAATATGTGTATCACTACTATCGAGATTCATCAAAAATAGACCACTCTTCAAGGGTGCATGACCATAAAAGATATTACTCATATAAATAGAATAACCATTATTCTCAGATTTAAATAAATAACCGTCTCGCATCAAAAAAGATCCAGATATAATGTTCATGCTCAACGCTGGCACCAAATAACAATTATTTAGGTCTAAAATTATTCCCTGAGGTAGATTTATGCCGACCGCGATCACATCGACTTTGGAACCATTTCCCACGCGTATCGTCACCTCGTCCTTAGCCAATCTTCGCTTAATCCGTAGCCCCTGTTTCGAGTTGCAGATATTAGCAATAGAACCAGTATCAAATACCCAGGTGCTACTGCGAGCATTAGTAAGGTACACATCGATAACATGTATATCACATATACCTTTCTTCACCTTGCCATCCTTCTTATCCGCCAAATACTTGGGGTAGTTCCGCTTCCAGTGACCAGTTCCTTTGCAGTAGAAGCACTCAGTCTCAGGCTTCGGTCCAGACTTGGGTTTCTTCACTTGAGCAGCAACTGGCTTGTTCTTCTTCTTGAAGTTCCCCTTCTTCCCTTTACCCTTTTTCTTGAAACTGGTGGTCTTGTTGACCGTCAACACTTGATGCTCCTTCTTGATTTCTACCTCCGCAGCCTTTAGCATCGCGAAGAGCTCGGGAATTGTCTTATCCATCCATTGCATATTATAGTTCATCACGAAGCTCTTGTAGCTTGGTGGCAGTGATTGAAGAATTCTGTCAATGACACTATCATCCGGAAGATTAACTCCTAGTTGAATCACATGATTGTTATACCTAGACATTTTGAGTATATGCTCACTGACAGAACTATTCTCTTCCATCTTGCAGTTGTAGAACTTATTGGAGACTTCATATCTCTCAATACGGGCATTTACTTAAAATATTAACTTCAACTCCTCGAACATCTCATATGCTCCATGACGTTCAAAACGTCGTTGAAGTCCTGGTTCTAAGCCATAAAGCATGGCACACTGAACTATCGAGTAGTCATCAGCTTTGCTCTGCCAGACGTTCATAACCTCTGGCGTTGCTCCTGCAGCGGGTTTGGCACCTAGCGGTGCTTCCAGGACGTAATTCTTCTGTGCAGCAATGAGGATAATCCTCAAGTTACGGACCCAGTCCGTGTAATTGCTACCATCATCTTTCAACTTTTCTTTCTCAAGGAACACATTAAAATTCAACGGAACAACAACACGGGCTATCTATCTACAACAACATAGACATGCAAAATACTATCAGGTACTAAGTTCATGATAAATTAAAGTTCAATTAATCATATTACTTAAGAACTCCCACTTAGACAGACATCCCTCTAATCTTCTAAGTGATCATGTGATCCATATCAACTAAATCATGTCCGATCATCACATGAGATGGAGTAGTTTTCAATGGTGAACATCACTATGTTGATCATATCTACTATATGATTCACGCTCGACCTTTCGGTCTCAGTGTTCCGAGGCCATATCTGCATATGCTAGGCTCGTCAAGTTTAACCTGAGTATTCTGCGTGTGCAAAACTGGCTTGCACCCGTTGTATGTGAACATAGAGCTTATCACACCCGATCATCACGTGGTGTCTCGGCACCATGAACTTTCGCAACGGTGCATACTCAGGGAGAACAATTATACCTTGAAATTTAGTGAGAGATCATCTTATAATGCAACCGTCGATCTAAGCAAAATAAGATGCATAAAAGATAAACATCACATGCAATCAATGTAAGTGATATGATATGCCATTATCATCTTGTGCCTATGATCTCCATCTCCAAAGCACCATCATGATCACCATCATCACCGGCTTGACACCTTGATCTCCATCTAAGCATCATTGACGTCATGCCAACTATTGCCTCCGCGACTATCGCTACCACTTAGTGATGAAGTAAAGCAATTACATGGCGATTGCATTTCATACAACAGAGCGACAACCATATGACTCCTGCCAGTTGCCAATAATTGTGTTACAAAACATGATCATCTCATACAATAAAATTTAGCATCATGTCTTGACCATATCACATCACAACATGCCCTGCAAAAACAAGTTAGACGTCCTCTACTATGTTGTTGCAAGTTTTACGTGGCTGCTACGGGCTGAGCAAGAACCGTTCTTACCTACGAATCAAAAATGACAACGCGGTATAGTGATTGATTTTTGATCTTCAGAAAGAACCTTGTTCATTGAATCCGATACAACTAAAGCTAGAGAAACAGACACCCACTAGCCACCTGTGTGCGAAGCACGTCAGTAGAACCAGTCTCGCGTAATCGTACGCGTAATGTCGGTCTGGGCCGCTTCATCCAACAATGCCGCTGGATCAAGAATCAACTAGTGATGACAAGCAATATGTATATACCCACGCCCACAACTCCTTTTTGTTCTACTCGTGCATATAACATCTACGCATAAACCTGGCTCAAATGCAACTGTTGGGGAACGTAGTAATTTTCAAAAAATTCATACGCACACACAAGATCATGGGGATGCATAGCAACGAGAGGGGAGAGTGTCGTATACGTACCCTCATATACTGTAAGTGGAAGCATTATGAGAATGCGGTTGATGTAGTCGTACGTATTCACGATCTGATCGATCCAAGCACCGAACGCATGGCACCTCCGAGTTCAGCACACGTTCAGCTCGGTGACGTCCCACGAACTCCGATCCAGCAGAGCTTCGAGGGAGAGTTCCGTCAACACGACGGTGTGATGACGGTGATGATGATGCTACCGACGCAGGGCGTCACCTAAGCACCGCTATGATATGACCAAGGTGGATTATGGTGGAGGGGGGCACCGCACACGGCTAAAAGATCAACTGATCGACTTGTGTGTCTATGGGGTGCCCCCTCCCCCGTATATAAAGGAGTGGAGGAGGGGGGAAAGGCCAGCTCTCCTAGGCATGCCCCAAGGAGAGTCCTACTCCCACCGGGAGTAGGACTCCAACCCTTCCAAGAGTAGGAGTAGGAGAGAGGGAAGGAGGAGAGAGGGGGAAGGAAAGGGGGGCACCGACCCCCTCCTTGTCCAATTCGGACTAGAGGGATAGGGGGTGCGCGGCCTGCCCTGGCCACCCCTCCTTTCCCCACTAAGGCCCAATAGGCCCATTACACTCCCCGGGGGGTTCCGATAACCCCCTGGTACTCCGGTATTGTCCGAACTTGCCCGGAACCCTTCCGAAGTCCAAACATAGTCATCCAATATATCGATCTTTATGTCCCGACCATTTCGAGACTCCTTGTCATGTCCGTGATCATATCCGGGACTCCGAACTACGTTCGGTACATCAAAACACATAAACTCATAATACCAATCGTCACCGAACGTTAAGCGTGCGGACTCTACGGGTTCGAGAACTATGTAGACATGACCGAGACTCGTCTCCGGTCAATAACCAATAGTTGAACCTAGATGCTCATATTAGCTCCAACATATTCTACGAAGATCTTTATCGGTCAAACCGCATAACAACATACATTGTTCCTTTTGTCATCGGTATGTTACTTGCCCGAGATTCGATCGTCGGTATCCTCATACCTAGTTCAATCTCGTTATCGGCAAGTCTCTTTACTCGTTCCGTAATGCATCATCCCGTAACTAACTCATTAGTCACAATGCTTGCAAGGCTTATAGTGATGTGCATTACCGAGAGGGCCCAGAGATACCTCTCTGACAATCGGAGTGACAAATCCTAATCTCAATCTATGCCAACTCAACAAGCATCATCGGAGACACCTGTAGAGCACCTTTATAATCATCAAGTTACGTTGTAATGTTTGGTAGCACACAAAGTGTTCCTCCGGTACTCGGAGTTGCATAATCTCATAGTCATAGGAACATGTATAAGTCATGAAGAAAGCAATAGCAACAAACTAAACGATCATCATGCTAAGCTAACGGATGGGTCAAGTCAATCACATCATTCTCTAATGATATGGTCCCATTAATCAAATGACAAATCATGTTTATGGTTAGCAAACATAACCATCATTGATTCAATGAGCTAGTCAAGTAGAGGCAAACTAGTGACACTCTATTTGTCTATGTATTCACACATGTACTAAGTTTTCGGTTAATACAATTCTAGCATGAATAATAAACATTTATCATGATATAAGGAAATATAAATAACAACTTTGTTATTGCCTCTTGGGCATATTTCCTTCACCGCCCACTTCATAGCCACTGTCGAAGACTTAACCGATATGCTCGATTAGGGCTCCGAAGACATCAATGGTATGAACAACGATGATGATGAGGAGCATGGCCAAAACCCGCTGTTCACTAGACGCTGGACGGTCACTTCTTCGTACGACGTGTACATGGTGGATACACCTAAAGAACCTAAAAACGATGACAAAGAAGATCCAGTCGAGGATAAACCTCCTGGGACACAGCCTAAGCGCCGACGTCAGGGGCGCCGCTCTAAGTCACGTTGTGCAAAAGATAGCAATACCGGCACAGGAGAAGATAATACTCCGGACGGTGCCGAAGATAATGAAGAAGAAAATTCCGAACAAGAAGAACGGGAAGATGGGCAAGTTAGCCCTGATGAACAGGCCATAAACGAAGACTCGGAGGACGGTAATTATCTTCCGCTCTCCAAGGATGAGGTGAGCCTCGACAATGAGGATTTCATCGTACCCGAGGAACCCCTCGAGCAGGAGTGCTTTAAGCGCTAGCTAATAGCCACTGCAAGGAGCCTGAAAAAGAAGCAGCAGCAGCTTCAAGCTGATCAAGATATGCTAAATGATAGATGGACTGATGTCCTGACAGCCGAGGAATACGGCCTTAAGCGCCCAGCCAAAAGTTACCCAAAGTGCAAATTGCTACCTCAGTTCGATGATGAGGCACTGGAGCCCATACCATCATCATGCAATGGGGCTGACCGACCACCACGTGGTCAGGATAAAGCGGCAACTCAAGCCGAATACTAGCCCGTCCCACCTCATTATAAAGGCAGAGATAAAACAACTAGTGGTCACACATATGACCTTCGGCAGGACCTGAACAACAGAGCAGGCTATACCAGATCGATCTACGGATCGCGAGGATGTGCCTCGACATGTGTTAACGACTATCTATCCGGACGTGACAAACCTAGTCATGCATGGGCCGAATGCCGCAGATGGACTCCATAGGAGCTACGTCGCGATGCAGCCCGATATAGAGGCGCCACACACCCTCTTTGCTTCACTGATGAAGTAATGGATCACGAATTCCCAGAAGGGTTTAAACCCGTAAATATCAAATCATACGATGGAAAAACTGACCCCACGGTGTGGATTGAGGACTTTATTCTCCACATTCATATGGCTCTTGGAGATGACCTCCACGCCATCAAATACCTCCTGTTAAAACTCAAAGGGCCAGCTCGGCACTGGTTGAACAGTCTGCCTGAAAATTCTATTGGCAGCTGGGAGGACTTGGAAGAAGCCTTTCTTGACAACTTCCAAGGTACATATGTCCGGCCACCAGATGCCGATGAATTAAGTCACATAGTTCAACAGCCTGGGGAGTCAGCCGGGAAATTCTGAACTAGGTTCCTAACTAAAAAGAACCAGATCATCGACTGTCCGGTTGCCGAAGCCCTAGCGGCCTTTAAACATAGCATCCGTGACAAATGGCTCGCCCGTCACCTCGGCCAGGAAAAGCCGAAGTCCATGGCAGCCCTCACGGCACTCATGACCCGCTTTTGTGCGGGTGAGGATAGTTGGCTGGCCTATAGCAAAAATACAGCAAATGAAACGGGCACCTCTGAGGCCAAAAATAGCAGCGGCAAGCTCCGGCGTAGCATACACAAATGCCGAAGCAATGGTGATAACACCGATGACACCATAGTCAACGCCGGGTTCAGTGGCTCCAACTCCGATCAGCGAAAGAAGCCATATAGAAGAAACAATCAGGGACCATCCAGCTTGGACCGCATACTCGATCATCCGTGCCAGATCCATGGCACCCCAGACAAACAAGCCAATCATACCAACAGAGATTGTTCGGTTTTCAAACAGGCCAGCAAATTAAACGCCGAGAACAAGGAAAAGGGATCGCAAAGCGAGGACGATGATGAGGAGCCCCGGCAACCGAACACAGGGGGACAGAAGAAGTTTCCCCCTCAGGTCAAAACATGATATATGCTACACACATCCCCAAGAGGGAGCGCAAGCGCGCGCTCCGGGACGTCTATGCGATAGATCCAGTCACCCCAAAATTCAATCCATGGTCATCATGCCCGATCACTTTTGATCGTCGGGATCATCCGACCAGTATCTGTCATGGCGGTTCAGCCACACTAGTCCTCGACCCAATCATTGATGCCACCTGACGCTAGTCCTCATGGACGGCGGTAGCAACCTCAATCTGCTCTATCAGGACACAGCGCGCAAAATTAGCATTAACCCATCATGGATCAAGCCCACAAAGACTACCTTTAAAGGAGTCATACCAAGTGTAGAGGCCCGCAGTACGGGCTCAATCACCCTGGAGGTTGTCTTCGGATCGCCGGACAACTTCTGAAGCGAGGAGTGAATCTTCGATATCGTCCCCTTTCGCAACGGCTACCACACACTGCTCGGACGAACCGCATTTGCTCGATTCAATGCCGCACCACACTATGCTATCTCAAGCTCAAGATGCCAGGACCGCGCGGCGTCATAACAGTTAATGGAAACACGGAACGCTCCCTCGTACTGAGGAGCACACCGTTGCCTTAGCAACAGAAGTACAGAGCGGCCTTTTCAAGCAGAACATCAATTCGGCGGCCGAGCCCCCGGACACTGTCAAGAGAGTCCGGACTACTCTGCAGCAGGACAACTCAGCTCGTCAAGAGCTCGACTAGCAATTCGGCCTCCGTCCCAGTCCCGTTCAAGTAGCGGCGTTCGTACCGCGCGTACATAACTACGCACTCAAGATACCATGGGCATAGACGGAGGCATAACTAGCCTGTGATCCACAATATGGCTTGACCGCTCCCGGACACACATACTCTCATGTTTTCTTTTCTCCTTTTCAGGTTTTCTTTCCACAGGTTCCCCCTGGTGGCCCAATCACCGGTCCTTTCAAAGGATAAATATACCAAGATGGCATGAAGCACAGACGTATAGGGGAATTTTTAGGTGGTTTCTTCAACAATTACTCTACCTGTTTTCAGGACCCACACACAGCTCTCTCTTGGTCGTGGCTTAGCCCGTTGCTTATTGCACTATTTGTATCAATGCACTTCAACATATTAATCAAATTATAACGAAAAAGTCTATGGCCCAAATTCTGCGGCCTTGGCTCATTACCCTTGCTCTATTTTCTATTTTCCTTTTTCTATTGATAACCTTATCAGATAGCACCCGTACACTTTTGTACGTTCCAATTTGCCACGGGCTTCATAGCGGCCCACAACACGGCAAAAAAGTCCAAACACTTTCTACTATTCGGCACCTCGAATTTATCACTATATGCACTGGCTCCGAATCATGTCTTTGGTCAATAGTTGGGTTGCCCGGCTCCTGTGCTTGCTACCCTATGTTCTGCTATATCGGCTAGGGTAGTAAAGGGAGAACTACTACGATTATGCCCTAGTTTACCCGGATGAGCACCTCAGTAGAGAAAGCCGAAAACTGACTGTCATGATGCGGTGAGAGCCGGTCAGCTCTTCGGAGGTCTCAAATCATTAGAGATTTTTTCCGCATTACGCGAGGGATTGGTACTTGCCCGATCAGGTTTTCTTAGCTTCCTAGTTCGGATACTAGGGGCTGCGCCTAAATTTTTATCGTCAAACTCCTATGGCTAAGTGAGGGTGTTCAAGCCGAATAGTCTGATTGCCTGGTTCGCTGCGCTAAACACCGCCTTCAAGGACCAAACAATTTGATCAAGAGTGTTTAGATTATATCCCGAACACCCCCGTACTTCCTACGTGGGGGCAGAAGCCGACGACTGGCCAACTCTCAGATTTCACACAATACGGCCGCACAGGAGGTCAAATTTTTAAACAAACATTATATTACATAACAAAATTTGTTTCATCATACAAGGCAGAGACAACATGAATATATTCATTAAAAAATAATGTCTTGCGCACATTGCGTCACCATAATGCAGGACCCCTCCAGGACGTCTTCAAAATACCGCTCCGGTGTGCGGTGCTCCTTGGCTTCAGGTGGCCCCTCGGTCACAAGCTTGACGGCATCCATCTTCACCCACCACACCTTGACACGAGCGAACACCATGCACGCGCCCTCGATGCAGGCCGACCTCTTAACAATGTCCAGCTGAGGGCAGGCACCTACCAGCCGCTTCACGAGTCCGAAGTAGCTGCTGGGTATAACTTCGGTAGGCCACATCCGGATTATTAAATCCTTCATGACCAGTTCGGCCACCCTATGCAGCTCGACCAACTGTCTTAGCTGATCGGTGAAGGGCACTGGATGCTCTGGCGCAAGGTATTGCGACCAGAACCACTTCTCCGTTGAACTCCCTTCTTCAGCTCGGAAGAACTCCGCAGCGTCAGACACACTGCGCGGCAGATCCGCAAATGCCCGTGGAGAACTCCGAATCCTGGTTAGTAAGACATACTTCTTCTTCACATACTTGCTTTGCATACTAAACGCCTTACCCGCCGCAATCTTCTTGGCCTCCTGGATCTCCTGGAGGGCACCCTGGGCTTCAACCCGGGCGGCTTCCGCGCTTTGGCGAGCCTTGGCGAGTTCGGTCTCTCAAGCCGAAACATCGCACTCCAAGGTCTCACACTTCTTCACAGCATCTTGGAGCTCTTGCTGGACCTTGTACGTTCAGCCTGGCCTTAAGCTTCTTATGAGCGGCCTACTCCTTGACAGCTTTCCTCTCGGCTTCGTCCAAGGCCTTTTTAAGGGCCTCGACCTCAATCGTCGCTCCTACACATATCATGACACTATGATCAATATACATCATTTATTCTTTCCGAATATATAGCAAGTCATTACATACCTTGCTGGTCTTCCAGCTGCTTCCTCGCTTGGCCGAGCTCCTCCTCGGCCCACTCCTGTCTCTGCTTTAGTCCGGAGACTTCGGCAGTGTGTGAGATCGGGGCCAGCAATGACTCCTGCTTATTCACATAAGACACATTTAGTTAGTTTCCTCCAAAATTTAATTGATCCTCTGTCCGGCCTTTCTTTCCGAACACTGGACAGTGTCTCAGGGGCTACTGTCTATATTGGGATTTTCCCTTCTGCGCCGCTTACCTCAAAACATGTCAGCAGGCCGCTGCAGGCTTCGGTCAGTACGCTCTTGACGGACTGAACCTTCTCGGATACGGTGTTCTTCCACAATGGAAGCGCCTCGTAGCGCTTCCAGTAGATTATCTGGCGCCTCTGGTTGGACAGAGGTCAATGACAGGACAAGCACGCCTCCTTCTCTAGAAGGAGGCTGCTTGTCGGATTCCGGAGCTGTATGGGTCTCCGGATCTGTGCTCGGATGGAGGCCGAACTGAGCATGGCCCCCATCGCCAGTCTCCATGGGGGTCTGTTCCCCCATGTGTCCGGCGGCCAAGGTTTCACCCTCTGGAGCCACCATGACGGCCTCCTGAACCTCTCCCTGGCCTGTAAAGGTCCTTTGGGACAGCACCTCGTCGTCTCCCTTGGCCTTGGGAGAGTAAGCGGTCGGCGGTGACTCGCTGGCCATCGCCGTTGAATCCAGCGAGCCTCTTGATGAGGATCGTTGGCAGTTGTCGTGGGCCAGACTTCAATAACATGATTAACCATATTAATACCATAAAGTGGAGAGACTGAATAAATGGACGCGTGCGGGTTTTTAGTACTCACGATGCGTCCAGGGGCTTGTTCCGGGGGAAATCGCTCCGGACTGCTATCGATGTCCCACGCGGAGTTATCCACGAGAGGGCCTTTCCCCCTCTTGGGCACCTCCGCCTCTAGATTTGTGGAGGCCGCCCTCTTCTTCCTCCCCCATCAGGGGGAGAGTCTCTCTCCTCCTCCTCCTCCTCCTCCTCCTCGTCTTCGGCGGCAGAGGAGTGGGTCTTGTCTTCGGACATCGCGTCCGAAGAGCCCTTACGGCGGGGGCCACTCCGGACCCCCTTGGCCTTCTTCTTCGGCGCCTTATAGGGCGCCGGTACCAGCATCTTCGCCAGGCGCGGAATGACTGGTTCCTCGGGCAACGGAGCCGGACACCGAATCCGCTCCGCTCTCTCTGTCCATACCTGAAATAATAAAGTTTAGATATCCTCCTTGAAACAAGCAAGTAGAGGGTGCGTAAAAGGCTTACCTCGTTGGCGGAATGGGTAATGTTGTGCCCGTGGTCCGAGTCTATGGTTGGCAGTGTCTTGTTGCCTTTAAAGAGCAACTTCCAGGCATCTTCGTGAGTGGTTCCGAAGAGCCTATCCAGAGTTTGGTGCTTCTTCGGATTGAATTCCCATAAAGGGCGGCTTCGGCTTTGGCATGGAAGAATCCGGCGAACTAGCATCACCTGGATTACGTCGACGAGCTTAATGTTTTATCCACCATGCTTTGAATGCGCGTTTGCAGCGCTATTAGCTCGTCTGACGAAGACCAATTTGGACCCTTCTCAATCCAGGAGGTGAGCCGCATTGGAGCTCCGGAGTTGAATTCGGCAGCCGCGGCCCAAGTGGCGCCGCGGGGATTTGTGATGTAGAACCACAGTTTCTGCCACTCCTTGATAGTCTCCACGAAAGTACCTTTTGGCCAGGTGACATTGGGCAGCTTGCTCACCATGGCGCCCTCGCACTCCGCGTGCTGGCCATCCACCACCTTCGGCTTCACGTTGAAGACCTTGAGCCACAGTCCAAAGTGGGGTTGGATGCGGAGGAAAGCCTCACACACGACAATGAATGCCGAGATGTTGAGGAAAGAGTTCGGGGCTAGATCATGGAAGTCTAGCCCTTAATAGAACATCAGCCCGTAGACAAAAGGGTGGAGTGGAAACCCTAGCCCGCGGATGAAATGAGGGATGAATACCACCCTCTCGTTGGGCTTCGGTGTAGGGACGACTTGCCCCTTGGTCGGAAGATGGTGGCCGATTTCTTTCACCAGATACCCGGTCGCCCGAAGCTCAGTAATGTCCTTCTCCTTGACGGAGGAGGCCATCCACTTGCCTTGACCTCCGGATCCGAACATGGTTGAGTGCTTGCTCGAGTTGGGAAAGATGAGAACTTGGGCGCTGGAGCTCAAGAATGGAAGGGAAGAGGAAGAGAGAATTGTGGGAGAAGAAAGAGAGTCCTTATCCCTTTATAAAGGCAGTGAATATCAAACGCCTCCCCACTCACCCTAAAACTCGCATATTTCCAAGGGTTGTGCAAACTGCACGGTTGGATTACCCACGCCCGTATTGATGAGAATATCGCAATAAGGGGACACGATCTTTGCTTTGACAAGACGTGCCAATGGAAACCGCATCTCGAAACGCGGAACGACAGACAAAAACGGTTCGATATAATGACCGGACAGACGTGATGTCATCTTGCAAAAAGTTGTCAGCAGATGGGACTCGTGAAATATTATACTCTCTACGGCTGTGTGTGTGGTACTTGTGTTGTAGGTCCGGACACGTTCGTTTCATCCGAAGACTATCTTGGAGTATTCGGAAAGGGGAACCCGCCTTGCAATGCCGAAGACAATCTGCGTGCCGGACACCTCGTCATAGAAGCCTGGTTCAGGGGCTACTGAGGGAGTCCTGGACTAAGGAGTCTATATAAACTGGGGGGCTTAGTCCGGATCGGGATGATTATAATCATAGTCATACAGGCTAGACTTCTAGGGTTTTAGTCATTACAATCTCGTGGTAGATCAACTCTTGTAATACTTATATTCATCAAGATCAATCAAGTAGGAAGTAGGGTATTACCTCCATAGAGAGGGCCTGAATCTGGGTAAACATTGTGTCCCCTGTCTCCTGTTACCATCGACCTTAAACGCATAGTTCGGGACCTCCTACCCGAGATCCGTCGGTTTTGACACCGACAGTCGTGTTGTGCAAGCCCCGTGCCGTTAGGGCCCGATTATAAAATGTGCCGTGCCAGGCCCATCAGACTGGGCATGCGGGCCATCGGGCTAGCACGCCAGGACCAGCCAATGTGGCCACTTTTTGCTTGGGAGTAACAAACCCGTTGGCCCATCTGTTGTGGGATGGGTCTCCTTTAGGTGATGATCTGGGGAGCTCTTGTTCGGCGTTGTAGGCGCCCGACCGTGGAGGTGGCACCTATAGCGCGCCCTTCTGTGGGTTGTTTTTACTCTCGGCCTAGGAACATATTTGCTCCCAAAAAAACACACGCGAAATATTAGCAAAACGAGGTATCAATCTTGCGCCACACTTGCTTGTAATTGCTTAGTATAACCACTGGAGCTTCAGAGCACTAGTGAACAAATTCAACACCAAATGCTTTAGAATTATTATAACTCCGCTATTTACTACTCAACCATTTACTATACCACTGAGATTTTTGAGTTATTTGAAAATTATTTGAAAAATGTCATTTTTTCTAATAAAAAGCAGTTCGTTAAATTTCAAAAACAGTTCACGAATTTCAAAAAAGTTCATCAAAAATGAAAAAAGTTCATGGGATTTGAAAAAAGTTTGCTGATTTTGAAAAAAATTCATCACATTTGAAAAGAGTTCACTGATTTTGAAAAGAAAGTTCATCGATTTTGAATAGAAGTTCATTCTATTTGAAAAAAAGTTCATCGTATTTGAAAGAAAAAGTTCATCAAATCTGAAAAAATTCATCTAATTTTAAATAAGTTGATCTATTTTAAGAAAAAGTTCATCACATATTAAAATAAGTTCATCAATTTACACAAAAGGTCATCGTTTTTGAGATAAAACAAGAAATTTTAAAATAAATAATAAAGAATAAAACCGTCTGTAAACCAAATCGCAAACCGGGAAAAACCAGTCTCAGGAGCTTCCAGAAGCTTCCAAAACTGGGGCTTCCACGAACGTTAAGAATGTAAATAAAAGGAGATAAATGACATATCTTTTTTTGAGAAATCTTGCCACTTTATTAAATAATAGAAATGTTCAAAGGTACACGACGTTGGTCATGGGGAGTTCCCAACCAAACATGCCGACCAACTCCTAAGTTACAAGCGAATTTGGCAAGATTGTGAGCCTCGAAATTATGATTTCTACGCTCGGAAACATAAACAACCGAATTGGAAAAACTTCTCCGAAGTGATATTTGATGTACAATGGCCGAGTGCGCCCCACCTGATCCTTCGTTTATATCCTGTACCACTCCTTTGCAAGCCGAGGCAATCATCATGTTTTTCACCTGAAGATCCTCTGCGAGAGCAAGAGCCTCCCTACACGCTAGTGTCTCCAAAGTTGTCGGATCCGTTATGCCATGATAAACAGCCGCTGAGGAGCCCAAATATGCTTCCGTGTGGTCTCGACACACCGCTGAAGCAGCCCCGCCTCGTCTGTGACGCCCAACAGCCCCATCTACATTGATCTTCATAACACCCAACGGTGATGGACGCCAATTAGCTCCTCCTTGCGGTACTGCTGCCTGCACTTGCCTCTCCTTAGGCTTCTCCAATTGCTGCAACTCATTGATGTACGAGTTGACAAACGAATTAGTATGTAGTGGAGATTGAAAGATGCCTTCATGGATTGCCTTCCTTCTGGCGTACCAAATCGCCCACAACGTCACAGCCATTCTATTAAGACTGCTGATCAAGATCGTCATGCATCCTAAACAGCCAATTCTTGGCGCTAGGCTCCTCGATCACCGCCATGTGTGCCACCAAGCCCGGTTCAGATAAAGCCCAAGTGCAGCGGGCCGATGTGCATGACACAAGGGCGTGCCTCCATGAATCAGGAGACCCGCACAGCGGACATTCGTCCCGTGTTGCCATATTCCTTTTGTTCAAGATGTCCGTCGTTGGGAGAGAATGACGGGCTAGACGTCATAGAAAAATTCTGACCTTCGAAGGCACCACCATGGACCAAAGAAAGGACCAGTCCCACTCTTCTCTATCATTGCTTTAGGACCCACTTCTCCCTTCAAAATAGTTTTCCCGAGAGATTTTTGTGTTGATCATAAACTTGTAGGCCGAGATCACCGTAAAGATTCCCTTCTTCTCCGGGTGCCATGCCCAAAAATCCTCAATATTGCTCGTGCATACAGGAATCCGCAGAATCGCCTCTGCGTCAGTTGGCAAGAACACAGTTCGGACGAGATTGTCGTTCCACGAACCCGTTGCTGGAAGAAGCAGCTCCGAAACCAACTGTGGTGGGTCTTGGACCTGAGATACAATTGGCCGTAATGACCCCTCCTTGGGTATCCAGTTGTGATCCCATATGCTCGTGGTCTGACCGTTGCCAATCCTCCGGATTATGCCCTGCTTAAGGATGTCTCGCCCCTCCAGTATAGCTCGCCAAATCTGAGAAGGGCGTGAGCCCAACTCTGCCGTGAGGAACTCCGTATTTGGGTAGTAAGACGCTTTGAGGATCCTGGGGCTCAACGATGTAGGATCATGCAGCACCCTCCACGCCTGTCTAGCTAACAGTGCCAGATTAAAAGGCTCAAGGTCTTTGAAACCCATACCTCCCAAGTATTTTGGCCTTGTCATTACCTCCCATGATACCCAAGCCGGTTTCCTTTGCCCATCCTTGCAGCCCCACCAGAACTTGCTGATGATAGAATTTATATGTTCACAGAGGCCTCTGGGGAGCTTAAAACATGACATGGAATACACCGGAATAGCTTGTGCAACCGACTTGATTAGTACCTCCTTACCCCCAGCTGATAGGCACTTGCCCATCCATTCTTTCACCTTGTCCCACACCCTTTCGCTCAAGTGTTTGAAGGTGCCCCTTTTTGCATGTCCAACATCAGTGGGCATGCCAAGATATCTGTCAGTTAAAGACTCATTAGGAACCTGGAGACAACCCTTATATGCATCTCTAACAATCTGTGGGCATCCTTTGCTAAAGAAAATAGATGATTTTTCCTTATTTATCCGTTGTCCCGAGGCCATACAGTAAATATCCAAAAGGTGTGACACTTCTTCTACTCCATCAAGACTCGCCTTGAAAAACAACAGGCTATCATCCGCAAATAAAAGATGGTTCACCGACGGAGCCGATGGAGCCACCTTAATGCCGCTGAGCTGGGATGATACAATCTGAGATTTTAACAGGCACGAAAGGCCCTCTGCTACCAGCAGGAAAAGGTATGGAGAGATGGGGTCTCCCTGACGAATACCTCTGGATGGTGTAAATTCTTCTGATTTGCACCCATTAAACATAACTGAGAAAGAAACTGTTCTGACCATGTTCATTACAATGGAGACCCATGGTTCTGCAAAGCCCAGTTTCCTCATGATAGCTTCCAAGTAATTCCACTCCACTCGATCATACGCCTTCATCATATCAAGCTTGAGAGCACAGTAGTTATTGGTCTTGGACTTATTCCTCTTCATAAAGTGTAAACACTCATACGCTGAGATTATGTTATCGGTAATAAGCCGGCCCGACACAAAAGCTGATTGCTCTTCAGAAATAACATCAGGTAGTATTATCTTCAAACGATTAGCTAGAACCTTTGAGGCTATCTTGTAAAAGACATTGCATAAGCTGATCGGTCGAAATTGAGATAGAAGAGTCGAATTTAATACCAAAACAGTGTCATTTACACACTCGGGGCTTTCGTCCCCTCGGACTATGCTCAGTACAGCTCGAGTCACCGCCACTCCACAGATATCCCAGTGCCTCTGGAAGAAGTGCGCCGGGAACCCGTCCGGTCCTGGAGCCTTGGTCGGGAACATCTGAAAAAGTGCCTTTTTGACTTCATCCTCCTTGTATGGCGCCATTAGCGTTTCATTCATCGCAGCTGTCACCTTGGAGGGGACATGTTGCAGCACATCCTCTAAACCCTCCACACCCTCCGAGGTGTATAAAGTTTTATAGAAATCAAGGGCCATCTGCTGCATTTCTGTCAACTCCTCCGTGAGCTGCCCATCTTGCTTCTCCAAAGCTTTTATCAAGTTCTTGCGGCGCCTATTTGAAGCTCGGAGATGGAAAAAGTGTGTGTTCCTATCCCCCTCCGACAGCCATGCCACCCGAGACCGTTGGCGCCACATTATTTCTTCCTGAAGATAAAGCTCGATTGATCGTTTGTTTTGATCTCAACGTGACTAGGAGCAGACCTTGCTAGATCACTCCTAAGCCGCTCTAAGTCTTTCTTCAACCTCCTTATTTCTGATTTTACACTCCCAAAAGTAGACTTGCTCCACTCGCCCAAGTTATTGGAGAGGGATTGTAGATTAGCTCGGACTTCGGCAGCCGTTAGATTAGGACCGTTCGCCTCCCATACACGCTGGACCGTGGGGATCAAATCGGGATGCGTGTCCCACATGCATATTTGTACACACGTGATGGGGTAGCCTGGTGGTCCAAGCGCTACCCTCGCAACCAAGTGGTCGCTTGTTACCTTTTTGTGTTCTAAAAACATGTTAATAGAGACCTCGGGCACCCCCTACATGGGCCGGCCAACACGGGGCGCTGCAGGCGCCAGTTTGCGAGATGCACACAAACGGGCGCCTGCAGCGCTAAATAGGAAACGCTGATGATCTGCCTTGTCTCAAATAAAATGTCATTTTGCACGTGCCTTGGAATTGAGCCCGATATGCAGAGCCTGCAGTGTACTGCCACTTGCAGTTAAGTTCCATTTGATCTCGTCTTGAATCCCATGTCTAAATTGAGCGATCGGTAAACCATGGTGTTATAGGGAAAGTTATCATCTGTCCTCCAAAGCTCTGCAGAACCTCCTCTAAATTTATGTCCGGTCAGGGGATAGGTGTGGCCGTCGATTTGTACAGATTATTTCTAAGTCCCGTCGCCTCGCCAAAATTGTGGATAATTTCCATCGAGGCCTCAATCTCTTGCTGAACTGGATTTGCGAAGATGGTTGCAATCGTCGGCCTTAGTGTCCCTTCATGGCAGCGGCTGGATCATCTCAGGTTCAGCTGCAGCGTGCAGCAAACGGTGCAGGGGATCTATGGAGCGTGTTGCATTCGTGACTTGCTAGAACACGTGGTTCATCTGCTCCCCGCTTAGATAGGAGTGTTTTCCTTGTTTTTTATTTATTTATTTGAAACGGCTTGATATGCTTCTGAATATCTCTTTGAGCAGATACATTTTCCAACGGTGTAATTACTGTCACGGAAAGCCGGTAAGACTAGAGAGCCACAAACATAGCAAGCACGGTCTCAGTCTTCTGTTATACAAGCACACATAAATCTACACGGCAGGTGGAGACAGTGCACATGTTCTTATTCAGAGCGGGACAATTCACAGGATGAAGATACAGGGAGCACCATTCATCACACTAGCACATAGCATGGCATGCTTGTTTCACCGTCTCCATGATCTTTTGTAGTTTCACTTCTTTGGCGTATCCGCATAATTCCAGGTGAATTTCGCAAATGAAGTATATTGCCTTCCACCCGCAACATCTTCTTCGCGTATCTCGTTGCTGATCTCTTTGAGGTCATCTTCCGTGAGCCTCACCTTCAAGGAGTCAATGTTGGAGTCTAGATTCTTTATCTTAGTAGTCCCTGAGAAATTGTACAGCATATTTGTCAGTGATACAATGCTAGTCTACTGGAAAAATGATCTTCGCCATTGATGTACTTGTTTGCAACTTGGAAGCAGCGAAAGAGGTCCTTTTGTGGATAAATTAGGCCATTGTTCCGAGGCATCAAAATGTTTCACAGTTCAGCTTAATGCCAGTTCAAAATTAACACCATGGCACAAACTGTAGAGCAAAAGATCAGATTTCAAAGATGGTATTCATATTACCATGAAATTCTATGTTTGTCTGCCAAAGATAGCTAGATTGCAGCTGGAATATCTCTCTGTATCTCGTATACTTCACTATGATTTCTTAAACCACACATTTCACTTCTATCAGAAAGCACATGCAAGCAAGACGATCTTCAGTTTTTTTACCTATTATGTGAATTTATAACTCCAAGAAATCATTGCACGTGTTTAACACTATGTGACATCAATGAAATGAGAAGGACATGGCATTAAACCTGGTATCGGAACCACATCATCCCCTTGATGCAGAACCCAAGATAAAGCTAGCTGAGCAGGGCTGCACTGGTGCTTCTTGGCCAGTTCTTCCATTTTCAGATAAAGTTGCTTGTTCTTCTCCAGGTTTTCAGCCGAAAAACGTGGATGGCCTTTCTAAAAAAACAATTATACAGAGAAAGGGGTTCAGGCCTAAATATATATTAACTAAAAAGAAATGGCTAGTGCAGAAACCAATTAGGTTGGTTGTATCAGTACCAGACTAGATTCAGCAGACACTTGTTGTGTCACTCCCCTTCCACCGAAAAACCCACGAGCAATCGGGCTGTAGGGAACAATTCCAATCCCTAGCTCTCTGAGGTCCATACAACACATGGTCAATCAATCAGGACGATCGATCATGGAAGCACACTGAGTTAGAGTTTGAAATGCCGAAATTCACCTGCAGAGAGGCACGATCTCGGGCTCGATGTCGCGAGCCCACAGAGACCACTCCATCTGCACGGCGGAGATGGGGTGCACGGCGTGAGCACGCCTGATGGTGTCCGGGCTCGCCTCCGATAACCCAATGTACTTGACCTTCCCCTCCTCCACAAGCTTCTTGAGCTCACCAATCTAGAGCAAATAAATTCAGCCCAGTAATCAGAGCAAGGAATCACACCAATCAAACACAAACACAGGGATTCTCATGTAGTATGAAATTAACTCCTCCTTTTTCTAAAAAAATTGTATGAAATTAACAGGAAGAAAGAGGTGGCGGTGAGAAGAGACCGACCGTGTCCTCGATGGGGATGGTGGTGTCGATGCGGTGCTGGTAGTAGAGGTCGATGTGGTGGACGCCGAGGCGGTGCAGGCTGGCCTCGCAGCAGGCGCGCACGTACTCCGGGCGGCCGCAGATGGTGCTCTTGCCCTGGGCATCCCGCTGAATCCCAAACTTGGTGGCCACCTGCACCTGCTCCCGCGGCAGCTGCTTCAGCGCCTGGGACGGCCAATCTCTCCACACTTAGTCTCTTTTTTGGCAGGCAAAGGAAAGGAAGGAAGGGAAGGCGGAAGAAAGAGAAACAACCTTGCCGAGGAGGATCTCGTTGGCGTGGGGCCCGTAGACGTCGGAGGTGTCGAAGAAGGTGACGCCGCGGTTGAAGGCGTGCGTGATGACGGCGACGCCGGCGTCGTCCTCGACCGGGGAGTTGTAGGAGCCTGTGAGGCCCATGCACCCGAACCCCAGCTTGGACACCTTGGTTGTTGGATCATTCGATTCGATTCGATTCAGTGCGAGACCGGCCGGGCAGAAGATACATAAATAAATCGAGGGTTGCGAGAGGGCAAGGGGAAGATCACCTCCAGTCCTTGGGTGCCGAGGCTGACGCGGGGAATAGGTGAGGTTTGCGCCATGGCGCCCCGAAGCTCGCAGCCGCAGCGGCAGGGGAAGGCAAGTCACGAGACGGAAGCGCAGGCGTGAATGTTGCCAGTAGGCAGTCAGTAGCGAACCGTCCAGTAAGATCAGTGACTCGCTATATGTAATCGGAACGAGCGGCTGTCCGAGCTTCGAGCAGGTACTGATATTATTATCATAATCATCTTTTCGTGGGTGATGCACGGTAAGTATGTACTCCCTCAATTTCACAATGTAGTGTTTTTTCTATTCACGTGCTTCAATTTTGACCGTAAATTTAATTACCAAGACCGATTGCGGTGGAAGCAAAAATTATATCAATGAATTCGTATTTGAAAAAAGTTTTCAATTATATATTTTTTTCTTCCGCCGCAGTTGGTCTCGTTGGTTAAATATATGGTTAAAGTTGGACTTCAAGAAGCGCGGACGCACTATATTTTGGAATGGAGAGAGTACGTACTGCTGTTGCGACCGGCGCGGCGCATCCTCACCTGTGAGATATGTTTCAACACTATACCAGCGCCTAAGAGCAACTTTAATGGGGCCATCCATTTCGTTTGTGGTCACCCGTTTGGATCGGCGCGAACACAAAAGGCGGCCCAACGCATTGATCCAAACGAACGCGTGTCCGTTTTTCGTCCGCGGGCGACCCATTCCCGACTTATTTTTAAGTCAGATTTACGTTGGCGCGGACATGCGACGGACACGCGCGCTCGTCTACTCCTCTTCCCGGGCCTGCTGGTCTGTGGCACATTGACCTCTCGTCTCACCCTGCGGCCAACAAGCAACCCTCCCGCCTCCTCCGTCGCCGACGCCACCGTCTATTTTTTCCGGCGACTCTTCCAGCTGCTGCCGTCTCCACATCCGTCCAGCAACGCCGCCCCTCCCCCCGTCGCCCTCTGCCATCGTTTTGCCGCCGGGGAGCAAACTACTTTCCACCACCGCTTCCCCCACCGCACAGCCGCCCACGACCAAGAAGTCGCCTCGCCGCCCCTGCCACATCCGACCGGCACGCTCATCGGACGCCGTCACACTCGTCGGACGCCGGCAGGGCAGCTAGCTTGTTTGTGGGCGCCGCGACTCCCTTCGCCGGCCGTCTCCAACGTCGACGCCCGCAAGTTGTTCGACAGTTTGTCAAGGTACGAAATGGACTCCGCCGACGAGTTCTTTTTCCACAATTTCCTTTGCGACTCTGACGATTCGTCGTCCAACGAGGAGGAGAAGATATTGGCTGTCGTGTTGGTCCATCACCACCTCAACAACCAGCGGTCGTTATTCCGTGGCTCCATTTCGGGCCACCTTCCGGCGTTGAATCGCAACCGAGAGAGTGGGCATTTCCTTCTCTGGAAGGACTACTTTGATACAACAAACCCGTTGTTCAAACATCAGAAATTCCGCCGCCGGTTCCGTATGAGTAGGCATGTTTTTAGCCGTATTAGAGAGGGAGTGGTCGGCTATGATGACTACTTCGAGTGCAAAGAGGATGCCGTCGGCAAGATTGGTTTCTCCTCTTATCAGAAATGCACTGTCGCCATCTGAATGCTTGCATACGGAGTGCCCGGTGATCTCATTGACGAGTATGTCCGTATGAGCGAGTCTACATGCCTAGAGTCCCTGTATAAGTTCTGCAAGGCTGTTATTGCTGTGTTTGGCCCTGAGTACTTGAGAGAGCCGATAGCTGAAGATACAACCCGTTTGTTGGCGATGAATGCCAGCAGGGGCTTCCCGGGGATGCTTGGCAGCATAGACTACATGCACTGGGAGTGGAAGAACTGCCCTTCTGCTTGGCAAGGGCAGTATAAGGGACATGTCAGGGCTTGCACTGTCATACTAGAGGTCGTGGCGTCTCAAGATCTCTGGATCTGGCACACTTTCTTTGGCATGGCTGGATCACACAATGATATCAACGTGCTTCAGTGCTTGCCGGTGTTTGCTAGGCTTGCAGAAGGCAACAGCCCACCGGTGAACTTTACTGTCGACGGCCACAACTACGACAAAGGGTACTATCTGGGTGACGGTATCTATCATCAGTGGACCACTATTGTCAAGACAATACCCAACCCTGTCGTAGAGAAAAGGAAAAGTTTTGCCCAAGAGCAAGAGAGTGCTAGAAAGGATGTCGAGCGTGCCTTTGGTGTTTTGCAATCTCGATGGGGCATCGTTCGGTATCCTGCTAATACTTGGAGCACGCAGAAACCGTGGGAGGTGATGACTGCTTGTGTGATCATGCACAATATAATCGTAGAAGACGAACGCCCGGAACGTTTGTACGATCAAGGCTTTCAGTTTCAGGGTGAGAATATTGTGCCTGAGTATGGAGTAGCGGCAACATTTGAGCAGTTCACTCAATTTCATGAAGACATGCGTGACTAGGAAACTTACATGCAACTGTAAAATGATTTGGTTGAGCATATATGGGCTCATGTTGGCAACCAATAGATGTATCTTCTTTTATTCGTTTGCAAAACTATGTGAAACATTTTTATTTGTATTTGACTTGTAAAATTATACTATTTATTTGGACGGCCATACTATTTGGCTTGTTAATATTTTCATTTGACAATATGTTGAATGCAAATAATGTAAAATTGGACAGCCAGCCGGCCACGCTGGCACATATGAGTTGACGGGTTGGGCGCGTTGCCAACTCATCTCAAAAACATAACGGACGCCGGGCGGGTGACCGATATAAACGGACAAAAAGCGGTCGAAATTATCATCTGTTTGAGTCGATCCGTTGAAGTTGCTCTAAATACTACACTTGGCATGTGATAGATGAGACGGTTAAAATGACGTGCAAGGGCACAACGGTGACTCGCTTTAGCACATAACAACAAGATTCTCAAGTCATCCATAAACGTGTTGCCAAATGCTAGTGACGAATGCAGAAATGGCTCCTGAAGTTTGGTACCCACTACTGTGGCATGAGCTGCCAAATTGGTGAAAGATATCTCTAAAAAAAATTGGTGAAAGAGATAGAACTAAGCGCCCTCTTCTTGCTCGGATGCCAAATCCATCCAACCAATAAAATACTGCCATTTTTCTTTCTTTCTCGGCCACATGCAAACTCACGCGAAGTGTCTCATACAAACATGACATCAGTTTTCTACTGCGCTTTGATGGAAATATTAGCACTTTTCCGACTAATCTAATTCACGGGTAAGCAGTAAACATGGTAAATACGGTATGTATCTTATACCAATCCCTAAGCATGTGAGCATGTACAGTATATAGAATCGAAACATCTATGAACAGTATAAATACGGCAAGCACATGTACGAATAAATGAGGGATGAACAGATCATACCTTCCAGTTGGCCAGGCCAACGCGGCGGCGGCGGCGGCAGCCTCGGCGTCGTTCGTGGCCTTCTTCTTAGCGTCGGCATCTTCGACCATGGTGTCGATGTAGGGGAAGTAGTGAAAGCAATCCCATCTTAGAGGCGGACAGAGAAGGCGACGAATCGGGAGCAATCCCGTCGAGACGCTCCCCAAAAACCTTATTGCCGTTCTCCCAGGCAGGATCTCGAATGGCAGGGTTCTGGAGGCACCTGCTCTTTCGACCAACCATGCACGCGATCATCGGGATGGGATCACCGGAAACAACATAGAGAGAGAAACAGTAGATGACGGCTAGGGTTGTGCGAGAGGAGTGAGTAAACTGAGTTAGGGTTCACTCCACTGGCCAGCGCCTTCTTATATAGGACGTCGGGTAGATGGGCCTGGGCTCAGGCCCATGACCGAGTTCGCGAAAAGCCCACGATCCAACGTCTCGAATAGTAGCACTTCCATAAGCAACTCGTTAATTAATCTGAGATTAATTAACTATTCCTGACCGGCAAAAATAAGTGTAACGCCCCGGATGTAACATTCCATAATTGTAACTCCAACTCTTGTCATGTCCGGCTAAGCTATATGTTATATCCTTCGTGGTTGGGTTTTGTCTTCGTTTTTCATTTTGTTCATGTCATGCGTTTCATCTCATGTCATCATGTGCATCTCATTTGCATTCGTGTTCGTCTCATGCATCCGATCATTTTCCCCGTTGTACGTTTCGGAATCCAACACTCCCACATGCACCCAATGCACCCCTCAGATCTCGTTTCATGAGCGGGAGAAAAATGTTCTCGGAATGGGCAGAGATTTGTCGAGTGGCCTTGGTACACCACCGGTAGGCCGCTTGTCAAATTTCGTTCCATTTGAAGGCCGTTTGATGCCGCAATAACCCCTCTTTCTTTGCAGCCCAGCACCCCTCCACAACAGCCCACTAACCCATCTAAACCCCCCATGCTCTTCGTCGTTGGATCACGATCGTGTGGGCGAAAACCGCACCTTATTTGGACTCTTCTAGCTCTCCCTACCTATAAATAGACTATCTCCCCTGAAATTCGCGTCAAAACCCTAGCTCCACCCTCCTCCTCCGCGCCGAACACGTCTGAACGGCGCCGGACGCGTCCGCTGCCGCGCCCGGATGAACCAGGAAGCGCCACGTGGCCCTCCGCCGCCCGCAGCCACCGTGGCCCGCC
>NC_041384.1:426999141-427020176 GCF_002162155.2 Triticum dicoccoides | reverse complement strand
CCCGCACCCACTCCAGCTAGACCCGGCCGTAGGTCGACCAGATTCGGCGCCCCCCTTGCCGGAGCGCCCCTCTCCGACCCTCTCCGGCCTGTCTTCGGGCGCATCTCCGACGAACTCCGATATGGCCTCGGTTCGCGTGCGAGGAACCCTAGATCTCGCGGGGTAAAATTCTTCCAAGTCCCCGAAATTCCTATTTCATGTGCCCATGTTTGACCTACCATATCTCCATGCTCGTAGCTCCGATTTGCGCATATGATATATCAAAATGTTCGTCACGTGATGCTCTTCGTGTTAGTGTCATTTGCATGCATGTTACTATCCATATTGATGACTTAATTTTCGTTGTAAAAGTGCTATATGATGTTGTCTGCTGGAATCCATCATAACTTGCTGATTCGTCGTTTTCATAGCATTTTTTGTGTGCATCCTTTGAGCATCATGTCTACATGTTTTAGGAGCAACTTCATGCCATCTTTATAGTGGTGCAAGCCTTGTATTTTTATGAGCTCTGTGGTGACTAGCACAAGCATGCAAAGTAGGCCACATGATGTTGCTGATTTGAGACACTCAGTTTTTCTGCCAAGTCTTTTCCTGTTACAATATGTTGCTATGTTGACTTCTTGCCACAAGTAGATCCATGCATATTTTGATGAAGTTCAGTGATAGTGTTTTGAAGATATGGTTATGCTCTATCCATTCATGAGTCTGGTCGTAATTATGGGATAGCGTAGCTTATCATTACCATGCTCTACTTTTGCTAAATATTATTGCTGGCAGATTGTTAACATGAAGTTCATTCTTGCCATGTGTTTTGTTAGTGATCCATGCACCCTATGAACTTTCTCTTGCCATGTTTAGCTTCATAAATGTGTCTTCTTACTGTTGGTTACCTTGTGATGCCATGAATTGCTTTGTGGTGAGTGGCATGAGCTTGCAAAGTTGCTATCATGAATCTGTTTCTGCCATGCTATGTTTTTCTTCTAAAACTGTTCATATCACTTGCCATGTTTGCATTGATACTACCATCTATTATGTGCATCTTTGGCTAAAGTTCAGTAAGGGAGTTTTATTCATTGCCTTTAGTACTAGCATGCCATGCTCTTGCTTGCCATGTTATGATCCTGTAGCATGTTGTTTGCTAGATCTAAACATTGCTACCTGATGTTGTTTATGCCATGTTTAGTATTTTCACTAAGTTTGTGAAACTGTTGCCATTTGCATTTTTGCCATGCTGCTTTAGGCTTGTTCTAGTGAGTTCTAGCAGGAGCTCAGTGTTCATGATTCGTAGAGCTTCACATGTACTTCACTGCCATGTGCTTTGTTGCTATGTTGGAGTGTTGTAGCATAGTTTCTTGATGCATATTAAGTGCTATGATGCTGTTAAGCGCAGTTTTGCATCGTTCTTGTTTTGCTCGTCATTTGCAAACCGTGCATCCGTTTTCGGTGATCCGTATATCGATTTCGACCGAAATCACTCAATCTTTCCAGTGGCATGCTTGGTTTGCCAAGTTGATGCCATGATCATCTTTTCCCTTCTGGAGTACCCATATGCATTGGACATCATACCTTGCATTCCATGTCATGTCTTGCATCATGTTTCTTGTGCATTGCACTATGATTGATTGTTGTTCCGTTGCTTGTGTTCTTGCTTTGGGTAGAGCCAGGAGACGAGTTCATGAACGAGGATCCTGTTGAGTATGTTTACCAGGAGCAAGTTTTCAACAACCCTGAGAACTTTGCAGGCAAGATGATCATTACCCTCGATATCACTTCTATCTTTGCTTGCTAGTTGTTCGCTCTATTGCTATGTCGCGCTACCTACCACTTTTTTATCATGCCTCCCATATTGCCATGTCAAGCCTCTAACCCACCTTCCTAGCAAACCATTGTTTGGCTATGTTACCGCTTTTGCTCAGCCCCTTTTATAGCGTTGCTAGTTGCAGGTGCAGAGCAGGTTGTTCCATGTTTGGAACATGGATAAGTTGGGATATCACAATATCTCTTATTCAATTAATGCATCTATATACTTAGAAAAGGGTGGAAGGCTTGGCCTTTTGCTCGGTGTTTTGTTCCACTCTTGTCGCGCTAGTTTCCGTCATACCGGTGTTATGTTCCTTGATTTTGCGTTCCTTACGCGGTTGGGGTTATGGGACCCCCTTGACAGTTCGCTTTGAATAAAATTCCTCTAGCAAGGCCCAACCTTGGTTTTACCATTTGCCTAATAACAACTAAAATTTTGCCTAGGGAGTAATTAACCTGAGGATTATCTTAATTCAACCCCCACGGGTCAGTGCTCCTCTGAGTGTTGGTCCGAACCGGGCAGCCTACGGGGTCACCTCAGGGAAACTCGAGGGTTAGTTTTACTCGTAGCTTGTCCCACCCGGTGTGCCCTGAGAACGAGATATGTGCAGCTCCTATCGGGATTTGTTGGCACATCGGGTGGCCTTGCTGGTCTTGTTTTACCATTGCCGAAATGTCTTGTAACCGGGATTTCGAGGTTGATCGGGTTATTCCGGGAGAAGGAATATCTTTCGTTGATCGTGAGAGCTTGTGATGGGCTAAGTTGGGACACCCCTGCAGGGTATAAACTTTCGAGAGTCGTGCCCGCGGTTATGTGGTAGATGGGAATTTGTTAATATTCAGTTGTAGAGAACTTGACACTTGACTTAATTAAAATGCGCCAACCGTGTGTGTAACCATGATGGTCTCTTTTCGGCTGAGTCCGGGAAGTGAACACGGTTGGGTTATGTATGAACGTAAGTAGTTCAAGATCACTTCTTGATCACTTCTAGCTTCATGACTGTTGCGTAGTTTCTCTTCGTACTCTTGTACTCGTATGTTAGCCACCATCTTTGCTTAGCGCTTGCTGCAGTTCCACCTTATAACCACATCCTACCCATAAGCTTAAATAGTCTTGATCTCGCGGGTTTTGAGATTGCTGAGTCCTCGTGACTCACAAATATTACCAAAATAGTTGTAGGTGTCGATGATACCGGTGCAGGTGATACCACCAAACTCAAGTGGGAGTTCGACGAAGACCTTGGGCGTCACTATGTTTCATTTTCGGATGATCAGTAATGGTGCCCAGTTGGGATGATCGGGATTTAGCATTTGGGGTTGTCTTCTTTTCATTTGGATTCATCCGTAGTCGGACTATGTGTGTACTCTGAATGATGTATGAATTATTTGATCATTGTGTGACATGGCAATTGTAAGCCAACTATTTACTCCTCCTTGTTCATTACATGGGATTGTGTGAAGATGAACCTTCTTGCGACAAGACCAAAATGTGGTTATGCCTCTAAGTCGTGCCCCAACATGTGGGAGATATAGCCGCATCTTGGGCATTACAAGTTGGTAATCAGAGCCATCCCCGACTTAGGAGCCCCCTGCTTGATCGAATCACTGACGTTGTTGAGTATAAAACAAAACTGTTTTGAGTCTTAGGATTATATATATCGGAGAGTAGGATTCTTTTTACTGCTCACCCCCCTTGTCGCTCTGGTGAGGTCTCCTGACATAGATGTTTTGTCTTTCCTCTCATCATTTTCACTAAAAATATTAGGATCACGCGGGTATCTTGGGATCGTTCTGATATTCTTGTGATGAGAACATTGTTCTTGGTGCCTCCTGACATTTAGGGGTTGTGGCAGTGTCCTGGGGAGTTGAGCTCTGAGGTGTTGTCGTCACAATTTTATCATTGCAGTTCTGGAATACCTAAGTTCGCCGACATCGAAAATCTCTTTTATGCAATTAGTGGTGAGATAACCTCGACGCCACCTAGTACTAGGGATAGAGTTCGAGAGTATTGCCATAGCTAGCATAACAGATGCTTTTCGAAGGCTGAGGTACACGATTTCCGGAGTTTTCTTGGTTATGTGTTGATGGATGGATACAGTTGGAGCGTAGGGCTTGTTAATTGTGTGATATATATTGTGCCTCCCTGAATCCCCAACACCAGATTGCATAACCAGAAAGTTTCGGGAGTTAATATGTGGGAATTCAAGTAGCTCTAGTTATTCTTCCGGCAGATATTTGGTATGGGATTGGGTGATCCTTATCACTTATTTGTTCCAGTCGTACCTTATCAGTTTTGAAGAAGTTCAAAATAGATCAGGCAAAGAAAGGGTTCTTGCCTGTGTTACAAGGTGTGAAGTTGAGTCAGACTCAATGCCCGACCACCACAGAAGATAGAGAGAAAATGGAAGGCATTCCCTATGCTTCAGCCATAGGTTCTATCATGTATGCAATGCTGTGTACCAGACCTGATGTGTACCTTGCTATTAGTTTAGCAGGGAGGTACCAAAGTAATCCAGGAGTGGATCACTAGACAGCGGTCAAGAACATCCTGAAATACCTGAAAAGGACTAAGGATATGTTTCTCATTTATGGAGGTAACAAAGAGCTCGTCGTAAACGGTTACGTCGATGCAAACTTTGACACTGATCCGGATGACTCTAAGTCACAAACCGGATACATATTTTTATTAAATGGTGGAACTGTCAGTTGGTGCAGTTCCAAACAAAGCGTCGTGGCAGGATCTACGTGTGAAGCGGAGTACATAGCTGCTTCGGAAGCAGCAAATGAAGGAGTCTGGATGAAGGAGTTCATATCCGATCTAGGTGTCATACCTAGTGCATCCGGTCCAATGAAAATATTTTGTGACAATACTGGTGCAATTGCCTTGGCAAAGGAATCCAAATTCCACAAGAGAACCAAGCACATCAAGAGACGCTTTAATTCCATCCGTGATCAAGTCAAGGAGGGAGACATAGAGATTTGCAAGATACATACGGATATGAATGTTGCAGACCCGTTGACTAAGCCTCTCTCACGATCAAAACATGATCATCACCAAGACTCCATGGGTGTTAGAATCATTACAATATAATCTTGATTCTTGACTCTAGTTCAAGTGGGAGACTGAACGAAATATGCCCTAGAGGCAATAATAAAGTTGTTATTTATATGTCCTTATATCATGATAAATGTTTATTATTCATGCTAGAATTGTATTAACCGGAAACTTAATACATGTGTGAATACATAGACAAACAGAGTGTCACTAGTATGCCTCTACTTGACTAGCTCGTTGAATCAATGATGGTTATGTTTCCTGACCATATACATGAGTTGTCATTTGATTAACGGGATCACATCATTAGAGAATGATGTGATTGACTTGACCCATATGTTAGCTTAGCACGATGATCGTTTAGTTTGTTGCTACTGCTTTCTCCATAACTTATACATGTTCCTATGACTATGAGATCATGCAACTCCCGAATACCGGAGGAACACTTTGTGTGCTATCAAACGTTACAATGTAACTGGGTGACTATAAAGATGCTCTACAGGTGTCTCCGATGGTATTGTTGAGTTGGCTTAGATCGAGATTAGGATTTGTCACTCCGAGTATCGGAGAGGTATCTCTGGGCCCTCTCGGTAATGCACATCACTATAAGCCTTGCAAGCAATGGGACTAATGAGTTAGTTGCGGGATGATGCATTACGGAACGAGTAAAGAGACTTGCCGGTAACGAAATTGAACTAGGTATTGAGATACCGACGATCGAATCTCAGGCAAGTAACATACCGATGACAAAGGGAACAACGTATGTTGTTATGCGGTTTGACCGATAAAGATCTTCGTAGAATATGTGGGAGCCAATATGAACATCCAGGTTCCGCTATTGGTTATTGACTGTAGACGTGTCTCGGTCATGTCTACATAGTTCTCGAACCCGTAGGGTCGGCACGCTTAACATTCAGTGACGACCGACATTATGAGTTCATGTGTTTTGATGTACCGAAGGTAGTTCGGAGTCCCGGATATGATCACGGACATGACGAGGAGTCTCGAAATGGTCAAGACATAAAGATTGATATATTGGACGGCTATATTCGGACACCAGAAGTGTTCCGAGTGATTTCGGAGAAAACCGGAGTGCCGGAGGGTTACCGGAACCCCCCCCCCCCCGGGGAATATTGAGCCTTCATGGGCCATAGGGAAGAGGGGAGGCAGCCCAAAAGGGGCAGCCGCGCCCCCTCCCTATAGGGAGTCCATATTGGACTAGGGAAGGGGGCGCCCCCCTTTCCTTCTCCTCTTCATCTCCCTTCATTCCTTCAGGATTCCTCCTCCCTTGGCGCGCCACTAGGGCCGGCCGGCCTCCCCCCTTGCTCCTTTATATACGGGGGCAGGGGGCACCCTAGGACACACAAGTTGATTGTTTCCAGCCGCGTGCGATGCCCCCCTCCACCATAATCCACCTCGGTCATATTGTAGCAGTGCTTAGGCGAAGCCCTATTCCGGTAGCATCATCATCACCGTCATCACACCGTCATGCTGACGAAGCTCTCCCTCGACACTCTGCTGGATCATGAGTTCGTGGGACATCACCGAGCCGAACGTGTGCAGATCGCGGAGGTGCCGTACTTTCGGTACTAGGATCGGTCAATCATGAAGACGTACGACTACATCAACCGCGTTGTCATAACGCTTCCGCTTACAGTCTACGAAGGTACGTAGACAACACTCCCCCCTCTTGTTGATATGCATCACCATGATCTTGCGTGTGCGTAGGATTTTTTTTGAAATTACTGAGTTTCCCAACAGTGGCATCCGAGACAGGTTTATGCGTAGATGTTATATGCACGAGTAGAACACGAAGGAGTTGTGGGTGTGGGTATATACATATTGCTTGCCGTCACTAGTTAATTCTTGATTCAGCGGTATTGTTGGATGAAGAGGCCCAGACCAACATTACGCGTACGCTTACGCGAGACTGGTTCTACCGACGTGCTTCGCATACAGGTGGCTGGAGGGTGTCAGTTTCTCCAACTTTAGTTGGATCGGATTCAATGAACACGGTTCTTTCTGAAGATCAAAAAGCAGTCACTATACTGCGTTGTGGTTTTTGATGCGTAGGTAAGAACGGTTCTTGCTCAGCCCGTAGTAGCCACGTAAAACTTGCAACAACAAAGTAGAGGACCTCTAACTTGTTTTTGCAGGGCATGTTGTGATGTGATATGGTCAAGACATGATGCTAAATTTTATTGTATGAGATGATCATGTTTTGTGACACAGTTATCGGCAACTGGCAGGAGCCATATGGTTATCGCTTTATGATACGTCTCCAACGTATCTATAATTTTTTATTGTTCCATGCTATTATATTATCCATCTAGGATGTTTTATATGCATTTATATGATATTTTATATGATTTTTGGGACTAACCTATTAACCTAGAGCCCAGTGCCAATTTCTGTTTTTCCCTTGTTTTTGAGTTTTACAGAAAAGGAATACCAAACGGAGTCCAATTGATGTGACAATTTTTGATGATTTTTTATGGACCAAAAGAAGCCCCCGGAGTAAAAGAGTTGGGCCAGAAGAGTCCCGGGCCGTTCACGAGGGTGGGGGCGCGCCCTACCCCCCGGGCGCACCGCCCTATCTCATAGACGACTCAGACACCTCCCTGACTTGTTGCTGACGCCAAAAATTTCTATAAATACTGAAACCTCCAGAAAATAACCTAGATCGGGAGTTCCACCGCCACAAGCCTCCGTAGCCACCGAAAACCAATGTAGACCCATTCTAGCACCCTGCCGGAGGAGGGAATTCCTCTCCAGTGGCCATCTTCATAATCCCGGCGCTCTCCATGACGAGGAGGGAGTAGTTCACCCTCGGGGCTGAGGGTATGTACCAGTAGCTATGTGTTTGATCTCTCTCTCTCTCTCTCTCTCGTGTTCTTCATTCGCACGATCTTGATGATCATGAGCTTTGCTATTATAGTTGGATCTTATGATGTTTCTTCCCCTCTACTCTCTTGTAATGGATTGAGTTTTCCCTTTGAAGTTATCTTATCGGATTGAGTCTTTAAGGATTTGAGAACACTTGATGTATGTCTTGCATGTGCTTATTTGTGGTGACAATGGGATATTCACGTTATCCACTTGATGTATGTTTTGGTGATCAACTTGCGAGTTCTGTGACCTCGTGAACTTATGCATAGGGGTTGGCACACGTTTTCATCTTGACTCTCCGATAGAAACCTTGGGGCACTCTTTGAAGTTCTTTCTGTTGGTTGAATAGATGAATCTGAGATTGTGTGGTGCATATCGTATAATCATACCCATGAATACTTGAGGTGACATCGGAGTATCTAGGTGACATTAGGGTTTTGGTTGATTTGTGTCTTAAGGTGTTATTCTAGTATGAACTCTAGGATAGATTGAACAGAAAGAATAGCTTCGTGTTATTTTACTACGGACTCTTGAGTAGATCGATCAGAAATAATAACTTTGAGGTGGTTTCGTACCCTACAATAATCTCTTCGTTTGTTCTCCGCTATTAGTGACTTTGGAGTGACTCTTTGTTGCATCTTGAGGGATTGTTATATGATCCAATTATGTTATTATTGTTGAGAGAACTTGCACTAGTGAAAGTATGAACCCTAGGCCTTGTTTCAATGCATTGCAATACCGTTTTCACTCACTTTTATCATTAGCTACCTTGCTGTTTTTATATTTTCAGATTACAAAAACCTATATCTACTATCCATATTGCACTTGTATCACCATCTCTTCGCCAAACTAGTGCACCTATACAATTTACCATTGTATCGGGTGTGTTGGGGACACAAGAGACTCTTTGTTATTTAGTTGCAGGGTTTTTCGAGAGAGACCACCTTCACCCTACGCCTCCCACGGATTGATAAACCTTAGGTCATCCACTTGAGGGAAATTTGCTATTGTCCGACAAACCTCTGCACTTGGAGGCCCAACAACGTCTACAAGAAGAAGGTTGTGTAGTAGACATCAAGCCCTTTTCTGGCGCCGTTGCCGGGGAGGTTAGCACTTGAAGGTATATCTTTAGATCTTGCAATTGAATCTTTTTGTTTCTTGTTTTATCACTAGTCTAGTCTATAAAAGAAAACTACAAAAAATGGAATTGAGGGTGCCTCATATGCTTCATCTTTTTAATATCTTTCGTGAAAATAAGGATTCTGATAATTGTGCCAAAATGCTAGAAGAAGAATGCATTAAAATGTTTGGCACTAAATCTTTGAATGATGAGCATGATTGCAATGTTGTTAGTACGAACTCTTTGAATATCCATAGTACTAATGATGATTGCCCTAGTCATGATGAAAATCTCTCTTATAAGCATGTCAATTTTTGTGTAGTGCATAGAGTTTGCAAGTACACACCAAATAGGGAAGATAGATTTTGCAAGAGGCATAAGTATTTAGAAACTAAATGGTTGCAAGAAAGGCTAGATGTTTGTGCTGAAAATTTAAATTTTCTTAGCCATCCTTGTGAACTTTGCAATGAACATGGTCATTTAAATATCCAATGCAAACTGTTTCATGATCGAATCGTGTCCAAAAATTGTGATCACCTGATTTCCCTTGCACATCATAATGAACTTAGTTTGCTTGTGGGTTGTGAAGAAATGAAACGTATAACTAAGGATCTTCCAAAATTTGTCCTTGATAAAGTTCTTGATTTTGATCTAGAGGAAATTTATATGTATTGTGCGGTGAATTGCATTGAAAAATCCTTATATTGCCAATTACATAAAGACAAGGAAACAAATAGAAGATGAAGAGAATACTAATGAAAGGGAAGAGACTTCCCAATATCCTCCTATTATTTCTTATGATGAATCAGGTAACGAGGAGGAGCCTTCTATTCAACCAATCTCATTAATAAGGAGCTCCCAAAAGAGGGTTAAACCCACACATAATGTGAAGAAGAAAAAGAAAAGATGGAGAAGCAAAGGTAAAAAGGTATCCCTCCCGAATGATGTTGCTCCTATTACTCATTGTGATGATGATAATTGCTATACTATTGGTGCTATCCATACTATTAATGATGAGAGTGATTATTCTTATGATATGAAAAGGCCCAAGCTCGGGGATGCTATGTTTGATGAGAATGACATGTTTGAGAATTTATTTTCTGCAATTAATGTTTGTCCCAAGCTTGGGGATGCTATGTTTAATGAAGATGATATTTTTAGTCTCCCTAGTTTTGATTAGCAAATTTATTATGATGATAGCATGCCTCCTATTTATGATGATTATATTGACGAAAGTGGGTTTGGAAGAGTGTCAACTTTAGGAAGTAATGATCCCACTATTTTGGAGGATGTTGAATCTTATTGTGATAATTATAAAAGTGGATTTGGATAGGTCATGACTTTATTTAGTAATGATTCTACAATCTTGGAAGAGGTTTCAATTGATTATGATGAGAACGAAGTTGCTACTTATGATAATTATTGTGATGATACTTATGTTATAAAAAGTAGTGATGATTATATTTACAAAACTTGTCGTGATTATGATTACCCTTTTTCTGAAGATTACTCTTTTAATGTGGAAACAATTTATAGCATTCGAGTTTCTTATCATACTCCCACTATTCCGAATGAGAAGAATTTTGCTTATGTGGAGAGTAGTAAATTTTCTATGCTTGGGGATCAAGAAAATAATGCTTTGTGTGATGGTTATATTGTTTAATTCATTCATGATTCTACTGAAATTTTTTATGAGGGAGGAATATATGCTTGTAGGAATTGCAATAATATCAAGTTTCCTCTCTATGTGCTTAAAATCTTAAAGTTATGCTTGTTTTACTTTCCTATGCAAGTTGATTTTTGTTCCCACAAGTTGTTTACTCACAAAATACCTATGCATAGGAAGTGGGTTAGACTTAAATGTTCTAGTCATATTCTTCATGATGCTCTCCTTATGTTTCAATTCTTATCTTTTATGTGAACATCATTGAAATTATCATGCCTAGCTAAAAAGGCAATAAAGAAAAGCGCTTGTTGGGAGACAACCCAACATTTAATCCTACTGTTTTTGTGTGTCATCATGATTAAGCTACTGTAGTAATCATGTTTTGTAGCTTTTGTTTCAATAAAGTGCCAAGTAAAGCCTTTATGATCTTCTTGGGTGATTGTTGTTTGATCTTGTTGATAAAAACAAAAAGTATGCGTTCACGAAAGTACTTTTCATTTTTTACCAGAGAGTGAAAAATTACCAATTCTTACTGAAGTAGATCATTATACAAATTGTCCTGGTCGTCCTAATTTTTCAGAATGTTTGGAGTTATAGAAGTATTCGAAATCTCCATATTACTACAGACTGTTCTGTTTTTGACAGATTCTGTTTTCATTGAGTTGTTTGCTTATTTTGATGAATCTATGAGTAGTATCGGAGGGTATGAACCATAGAGAAGTTGGAATACATTAGATATTACACCAAGATGAATTTAGAATGAGTTCACAACAGTATCTAAGTGGTGATTTATTTTCTTATACTAACGGAACTTACGAGTTTTCTGTTAAATTTTGTGTTGTGAAGTTTTCAAGTTTTGGGTAAAGATTCGATGGACTATGGAATAAGGAGTGGCCAGAGCCAAAGCTTGGGGATGCCCAAGGCACCCCAAGGTAATATTCAAGGACAACCAAGAGCCTAAGCTTGGGGATGCCCCGGATGGCATCCCCTCTTTCGTCTTCGTTCATCGGTAACCTTACTTGGAGCTATATTTTTATTCATCACACGATATGTGTTTTGCTTGGAGCGTAATTTTATTTTATTTGGTTTTGCTTGTTGTTTGAATAAAATACCAAGATCTGAAATTCTTAAATGTTAGAGAGTCTTCACATAGTTGCATAATTATTCGACTACTCATGGATCTTCACTTATATCTTTCGGAGTAGTTTGTCATTTGCTCTAGTGCTTCACTTATATCCTTTTAGAGCACGGCGGTGGTTTTATTTTGAAGAAATAGATGAACTCTCATGCTTCACTTATATTATTTTGAGAGTCTTAAACAACATGGTAATTTGCTTATGTTATGAATTTAGTCCTAATATGATGGGCATCCAAGAGGGATATAATAAAAACTTTCATATAAAGTGCATTGAATACTATGAGAAGTTTGATTCCTTATGATTGTTTTGAGATATGAGGATGGTAATATTAGATTCATGCTAGTGAGTAGTTGTGAATTTGAGAGATACTTGTGTTAAAGTTTGTGATTCCTGTAGCATGCACGTATGGTGAACCGTTATGTGATGAAGTCGGAGCATGGTTTATTTTTTGATTGTCTTCCTTATGAGTGGCGGTAGGGGACGAGCGATGGTCTTTTCCTACCAATCTATCCCCCTAAGAGCACGTGCGTAGTACTTCGTTTCGATAATTAATAGATTTTTGCAATAAGTATGTGAGTTCTTTATGACTAACGTTGATTCCATGGATTATACGCACTCTCACCCTTCCACCATTGCTAGCCTCTCTTGTGCCGCGCAACTTTCATCGGTACCATAACACCCACCAATACCTCCCTCAAAACAGCCACCATACCTACCTATTATGGCATTTCCACAGCCATTCCGAGATATATTGCCATGCAACTTTCCACCGTTCTGTTTAGTATGACACGCTCCATCATTGTCATATTGCTTTGCATGATCATGTAGTTGACATCGTATTTGTGGCAAAGCCACCATTCATAATTCTTTCATACATGTCACTCTTGATTCATTGCACATCCTGGTACACCGCCGGAGGCATTCATATAGAGTCATATCTTGTTCTAAGTATCTAGTTGTAATTCTTGAGTTGTAAGTAAATAAAAGTGTGATGGTCATCATTATTAGAGCATTGTCCCATGTGAGGACAGGATGATGGAGACTATGATTCCCCCACAAGTCAGGATGAGACTCTGGACGAAAAAAAAGATAAAAAGAGGCCATAAAAAGAAGAGAAGGCCCAAAAAAACAAAAAAACAAAAAAATGAGAGAAAAAGAGAGAAGGGGCAATGCTACTATCCTTTTACCTCACTTGTGCTTCAAGTAGCACCATGATCTTCAAGATAGAGAGTCTCCTATGTTGTCACTTTCATATACTAGTGGGAATATTTCATTATAGAACTTGGCTTGTATATTCCAATGATGGGCTTCCACATAATGCCCTAGGTATTCATGAGCAAGCGAGTTGGATGCACACCCACTTAGTTTCTTTTTGAGCTTTCGTACACTTATAGCCCTAGTGCATTCGTTGCATGGCAATCCCTACTCTCTCACATTGATATCTATTGATGGGCATCTACATAGCCCGTTGATACGCCTAGTTGATGTGAGACTATCTTCTCCTTTTTGTCTTCTCCACAACCACCATTCTATTCCACCTATAGTGCTATGTCCATGGCTCATGCTCATGTATTGCGTGAAGATTGAATAAGTTTGAGAATATCAAAAGTATGAAACAATTGCTTGGCTTGTCATCGGGGTTCTGCATGATTTAAATATTTTGTGTGATGAAGATAGATCATAGCCAGACTAAATGATTTTGTAGGGATAGCTTTCTTTGGCCATGTTATTTTGAGAAGACATGATTACTTTATTAGTATGCTCGAAGTATTATTATTTCTATACCAGTATTAAACTTTTGTCTTGAATCTTTCGGATCTGAATATTCATGCCACAATAAATAAAATTACATTCAAAATTATGTTAGGTAGCATTCCACATCAAAATTCTGTTTTTATCATTTACCTACTCGAAGACGAGCAGGAATTAAGCTTGGGGATGCTTGATATGTCTCCAACGTATCTATAATTTTTTATTGTTCCATGCTATTATATTATCCATCTAGGATGTTTTATATGCATTTATATGGTATTTTATATGATTTTTGGGACTGACCTATTAACCTAGAGCCCAGTGCCAGTTTTTGTTTTTTCCTTGTTTTTGAGTTTTACGGAAAAGGAATACCAAATGGAGTCCAATTGACGTGCCGATTTTTGATGATTTTTTATGGACCAAAAGAAGCCCCGGAGTAAAAGAGTTGGGCTAGAAGAGTCCCGGGCCGTCCACGGGGATAGGGGCGCGCCCTACGCCCCGGGCGTGCCGCCCTATCTCGCGGATGACTCGGGCACCTCCCTGACTTGTTCTCGACGCCAAAAATTCCTATAAATACTGGAACCTCCAGAAAATAACCTAGATCGGGAGTTCCGTCGCTGCAAGCCTCTATAGCCACCGAAAACCAATCTAGACCCGTTCCGGCACCCCGCCGGAGGGGGGAATCCCTCTCCGGTGGCCATCTTCATCATCTTGGTGCTCTCCATGACGAGGAGGGAGTAGTTCACCCTCGGGGCTGAGGGTATGTACCAGTAGCTATGTGTTTGATCTCTCTCTCTCTCTCGTGTTCTTGATTTACACGATCTTGATGTATCGCAAGCTTTGCTATTATAGTTGGATCTTATGATATTTCTCCCCCTCTACTCTCTTGTAATGATTGAGTTTTCCCTTTGAAGTTATCTTATCGGATTGAGTCTTTAAGGATTCGAGAACACTTGATGTATGTCTTGCATGTGCTTATCTGTGGTGACAATGGGATATTCATGTGATCCACTTGATGTATGTTTTGGTGATCAACTTGCGAGTTCCATGACCTTGTGAACTTATGCATACGGGTTGGCACACGTTTCTGTCTCGACTCTCCGGTAGAAACTGTGGGGCACTCTTTTAAGTTCTTTGTGTTTGTTGAATAGATGAATCTGAGATTGTGTGATGCATATCGTATAATCATACCCACGAATACTTGAGGTGACATTGGAGTATCTAGGTGACATTAGCGTTTTTGTTGATTTGTGTCTTAAGGTGTTATTCTAGTACAAACTCTAGGATAGGTTGAACGGAAAGAATAGCTTCGTGTTATTTTACTACGGACTCTTGAATAGATCGATCAAAAAGGATAACTTTGAGGTGGTTTCGTACCCTACAATAATCTCTTCGTTTGTTCTCCGCTATTAGTGACTTTGGAGTGACTCTTTGTTGCAAGTTGAGGGATTGTTATATGATCCAATTATGTTGTTATTGTTGAGAGAACTTGTAGTAGTGAAAGTATGAACTCTAGGCCTTGTTTCAACGCATTGCAATACCATTTTCGCTCACTTTTATCATTAGTTACCTTGCTGTTTTTATATTTTCAGATTACAAAAACCTATATCTACCATCCATATTGCACTTGTATCACCATCTCTTCGCCAAAATAGTGCACCTATACAATTTACCATTGTATTGGGTGTGTTGGGGACACAAGAGACTCTTTGTTATTTGGTTGCAGTGTTGTTTGGGAGAGACCATCTTCATCCTATGCCTCCCATGGATTGATAAAACTTAGGTCATCCACTTGAGGGAAATTTGCTACTGTCGTACAAACCTCTGCAGTTGGAGGCCCAACAACGTCTACAAGAAGAACGTTGTGTAGTAGACATCACTTCATTGTATGAAATGCAATCGCCATGTAATTGCTTTACTTTATCACTAAGCGGTAGCAATAGTCATAGAAGCAATAGTTGGCGAGACGACAACAACGCTTCGATGGAGATCAAGGTGTCAAGCCAGCGATGATGGTGATCATGATGGTGATTTGGATATGGAGATCAAAGGCACAAGATGATGATGGCCATATCATATCACTTATATTGATTGCATGTGATGTTTATCCTTTATGCATCTTATTTTGCTTAGTTCAGCGGTAGCATTATAAGATGATCTCTCACTAAATTTCAAGGTATAAGTGTTCTCCCTGAGTATGCACCGTTGCTACAGTTCGTCGTGACGAGACACCACATGATGATCGGGTGTGATAAGCTCTACGTTCACATACAATGGGTGCAAGCCAGTTTTGCACATGCAGAATACTCGGGTTAAACTTGACGCGCCTAGCATATACAGATATGGCCTCAGAACACTGAGACCGAAAGGTCGAGTGTGAATCATATAGTAGATATGATCAACATAGTGATGTTCACCATTGAAAACTACTCCATCTCATGTGATGATCGGACATGGTTTAGTTGATATGGATCACGTGATCACTTAGATGATCAGAGAGATATCTATCTAAGTGGGAGTTCTTAAGTAATTTGATTAATTGAACTTTAATTTATCATGAACTTAGTACCTGATAGTATTTTGCATTTCTATGTTGTTGTAGATGGATGGCCCGTGTTGTTGTTCCGTTGAATTTTAATGCGTTCCTAGAGAAAGCTAAGTTGAAAGATGATGGTAGCAACTACACGGACTGGGTCTGTAACTTGAGGATTATCCTCATTGCTGCACAGAAGAATTACGTCCTGGAAGCACCGCTAGGTGACAAACCCGTTGCAGGAGCAACGCCAGATGTTATGAACACCTGGCAGAGCAAAGCTGATGACTACTCGATAGTTCAGTGTGCCATGCTTTACGGCTTAGAACCGAGACTTCAACGATGTTTTGAACGTCATGGAGCATATGAGATGTTCCAGGAGTTGAAGTTAATATTTTAAGCAAATGCTCGGATTGAGAGGTATGAAGTCTCCAATAAGTTCTATAGCTGCAAGATGGAGGAGAATAGTTCTGTCACTAAACATATACTCAGAATGTCTAGGTACCACAACCACTTGACTCAGCTAGGAGTTAATCTTCCTGGCAATAGTGTCATTGACAGAGTTCTTCAATCACTGCCACCAAGCTACAAGAGCTTCGTGATGAACTATAGTACGCAAGGGATGTATAAGACGATTCCTGAGCTCTTCGCAATGCTAAAGGCTGCGGAGGTAGAAATCAAGAAGGAGCATCAAGTGTTGATGGTCAACAAGACCACCAGTTTCAAGAAAAAGGGTAAAGGGAAGAAGGGGAACTTCAAGAAGAACAGCAAGCTAGTTGCTGCTCAAGTGAAAAAACCCAAGTCTAGACCTAAGCCTAAGACTGAGTGCTTCTACTGCAAAGGGACTGGTCACTGGAAGCGGAACTGCCCTAAGTATTTGGTGGAGAAGAAGGATGGCAAAGTGAAAGGTATATTTGATATACATGTTGTCGATGTGTACCTTACTAATGCTCGCAGTAGTGCCTTGGTATTTGATACTGGTTCAGTTGCTAACATTTGCAACTCGAAACAGGGGCTACAGATTAAGCAAAGATTGGCTAAGGACGAGGTGACGATACGCGTGGGAAATGGTTCCAAAGTCGATGTGATCGCCATCGACACGCTACCTCTACATGTACCTTCAGGATTAGTTTTAGACCTAAATAATTGTTATTTGGTGCCAGTGCTGAGCATGAACATTATATCTGGATCTTGTTTAATGCGAGACGATTATTCATTTAAATCAGAGAATGATGGTTGTTCTATTTATATGAGTAATATCTTTTATGGTCTTGCACCCTTGATGAGTAGTCTATTTTTACTAAATCTTGATAGTAGTGATACACATGTTCATAGTATTGAAGCCAAAAGATGCAGAGTTGATAATGATAGTGCAACTTATTTGTGGCACTGCTGTTTGGTTCATATTGGTGTAAAGTGCATGAAGAAACTCCATTCTGATGGACTTCTGGAATCACTTGATTATGAATCACTTGGTACTTGCGAACCATGCCTCATGGGCAAGCTGACTAAAACTCTGTTCTCCGGAACAATGGAGCGAGCAACAGAGTTATTGGAAATCATACATACTGATGTATGTGGTCCAATGAACATTGAGGCTCACGGCGGATATCATCATTTTCTCACCTTCACAGATGATTTGAGCAGATATGGGTATATCAAATTAATGAAACATAAGTCTGAAACATTTGAAAAGTTCAAAGAATTTCAGAGTGAAGTGGAAAATCATCGTAACAAGAAAATAAAGTTTCTGCGATCTGATCGTGGAGGAGAATATTTGAGTTACGAGTTTGGTCTTCATTTGAAACAATGCGGAATAGTTTTGCAACTCACGCCACCTGGAACACCACAGCGTAATGGTGTGTCCGAATGTCGTAATCGTACTTTACTAGATATGGTGCGATCTATGATGTCTCTTACTAATTTACCGCTATCGCTTTGGGGTTATGCTTTAAAGACAGTTGCATTCATGTTAAATAGGGCACCATCTAAATCCGTTGAGACGACACCTTATGAACTGTGGTTTGGCAAGAAACCCAAGTTGTCGTTTCTTAAAGTTTGGGGTGCGATGCTTATATGAAAAAGGTTCAACCTGATAAGCTCGAACCCAAATCAGAGAAATGTGTCTTCATAGGATACCCAAAAGAGACCATTGGGTACACCTTCTATCACAGATCCAAAGGCAAGATATTCGTTGCTAAGAATGGATCCTTTCTAGAGAAGGAGTTTCTCTCGAAAGAAGTGATTGGGAGGAAAGTAGAACTTGATGAGGTAATTGTACCTCCTCCCTTGTTGGAAAGTAGTTCATCACTAAAATCAGGTCTAGTGATTCCTACACCAGTAAGTGAGGAAGCTAATGATGATTATGAAACTTCAGATCAAGTTACTACTGATCCTCTTAGGTCAACCAGAGTAAGATCCGCACCGGAGTTACAGTAATCCTGTTCTGGAAGTCATGTTACTTGACCATGACGAACCTACGAACTATGAGGAAGCGATGACCAGATTCTGCAAAATGGCTTGAGGCCATGAAATCTGAGATGGGATCCATGTATGAGAACAAGTGTGGACTTTGGTTGACTTGCCCAATGATCGGCAAGCCATCAAGAATAAATGGATCTTCAAGAAGAAGACTTATGCTGACGGTAATGTTACTGTCTACAAAGGTCGACTTGTTGCGAAAGGTTTTCGACAAGCTCAAGGAGTTGACTACGATGAGACATTCTCACCCCTAGCGATGCTTAAGTCCGTCCGAATCATGTTAGCAATTGCTGCATTTTATGATTATGAAATTTGGCAAATGGATGTAAGACTGCATTCCTGAATGGATTTTCTGGAAGAAGAGTTGTATATGATGCAACCTGAAGGTTTTATCGATCCCAAAGGATGCTAACAAAGTGTGCAAACTCCAGCGATCCATTTATGGACTGGTGCAAGCATCTCGGAGTTGGAATAAACGTTTTGATAGTGTGATCAAAGCATATGGTTTTATACAGACTTTTGGAGAAGCCTGTATTTACAATAAAGTGAGTGGGAGCTCTGTAGCATTTCTGATATTATATGTAGATGACATATTGTTAATCAGAAATGATACTAAATTTCTGAATAGCATAAAAGGATACTTGAATAAGAATTTTTCAATGAAAGACCTCGGTGAAGCTGCTTATATATTGGGCATCAAGATCTATAGAGATAGATCAAGACACTTAATTGGACTTTCACAAAGCACATACCTTGATAAAGTTTTGAAGGAGTTCAAAATAGATCAGGCAAAGAAAGGGTTCTTGCATGTGTTACAAGGTGTGAAGTTGAGTCAGACTCAATGCCCGACCACCACAGAAGATAGAGAGAAAATGAAAGTCATTCCCTATGCTTCAGCCATAGGTTCTATCATGTATGCAATGCTGTGTACCAGACCTAATGTGTACCTTGCTATTAGTTTAGCAGGGAGGTACCAAAGTAATCCAGGAGTGGATCACTAGACAGCGGTCAAGAACATCCTGAAATACCTGAAAAGGACTAAGGATATGTTTCTCGTTTATGGAGGTAACAAAGAGCTCGTCGTAAACAGTTACGTTGATGCAAACTTTGACACTGATCCGGATGACTCTAAGTCACAAACCGGATAGGTATTTTTATTAAATGGTGGAACTGTCAGTTGGTGCAGTTCCAAACAAAGCGTCGTGGCGGGATCTACGTGTGAAGCGGAGTACATAGCTGCTTCGGAAGCAGCAAATGAAGGAGTCTGGATGAAGGAGTTCATATCCAATCTAGGTGTCATACCTAGTGCATCCGGTCCAATGAAAATCTTTTGTGACAATACTGGTGCAATTGCCTTGGCAAAGGAATCTAGATTCCACTAGAGAACCAAGCACATCAAGAGACGCTTTAATTCCATCCGCGATCAAGTCAAGGAGGGAGACATAGAGATTTGCAAGATACATACGGATCTGAATGTTGCAGACCCGTTGACTAAGCCTCTCTCACGATCAAAACATGATCATCACCAAGACTCCATGGGTGTTAGAATCATTACAATATAACCTTGATTCTTGACTCTAGTGCAAGTGGGAAACTGAACGAAATATGCCCTAGAGGCAATAATAAAGTTGTTATTTATATTTCCTTATATCATGATAAATGTTTATTATTCATACTAGAATTGTATTAACCGGAAACTTAGTACATGTGTGAATACATCGACAAACAAAGTGTCACTAGTATGCCTCTACTTGACTAGCTCATTGAATCAATGATACTTATGTTTCCTGACCATAGACATGAGTTGTCATTTGATTAATGGGATCACATCATTAGAGAATGATGTGATTGACTTGACCCATCCATTAGCTTAGCACGATGATCATTTAGTTTGTTGCTAGTGCTTTCTCCATAACTTATACATGTTCCTATGACTATGCTATCAAACATCACAACGTAACTGGGTGACTACAAAGATGCTCTACAGGTGTCTCCGATGGTATTTGTTGAGTTGGCATAGATCGAGATTAGGATTTGTCACTCCGAGTATCGGAGAGGTATCTCTGGGCCCTCTCGGTAATACACATCAATATAAGCCTTGCAAGCAATGTGACTAATGAGTTAGTTGCGGGATGATGCATTACGGAATGAGTAAAGAGACTTGCCGGTAACAATATTGAACTAGGTATTGAGATACTGACGATCGAATCTCGGGCAAGTAACATACCGATGATAAATGGAACAACGTATGATGTTATGCGGTTTGATCGATAAAGATCTTCGTAGAATATGTGGGATCCAATATGAACATCCAGGTTCCGCTATTGGTTATTAACCGGAGACGTGTCTTGGTAATGTCTACATAGTTATCGCACCCGTAGGGTCCACATGCTTAACGTTCGATGACGATCCATATTATGAGTTTATGTGTTTTGATGTCCCGAAGGTAGTTCGGAGTCCCAGATATGATCACGGACATGACGAGGAGTCTCGAAATGGTCGAGACATAAAGATTGATATATTGGACTGCTATATTCGGACACCGGAAGTGTTTTGGGTGATTTCGGAGAAAACCGGAGTGCCGGAGGGTTACCGGACCC